>NC_086325.1:93841539-94180706 GCF_036172605.1 Pelobates fuscus | reverse complement strand
TACATTTCTCAGTATGTACCATTGGGAAATAAGTATAAAAGAAACAAATTAAAACCAATGTGGCTTAGTAGAGAAGTAAAACAAGAGATTAAAAATAAGAAAAGGGCATTTAAAGCATTTAAATCAGACAAATCAGATGCATCTTATAAAAGATATAAGAAAGCAAATAATGCGTGCAAAAAGGCAATTAAACTTGCTAAACTTCAAAATGAAAAAATGATAGCTAAAGAGAGCAAAACCAACCCCAAAGCATTTTTTAAGTACATAAATTCCAAAAAACCCAAAAATGAAAGTATAGGTACACTTAAAACTGAAACGGGGGTGTTAGTTAATGAAGACCAAGAAAAGGCAGGAATTCTAAATAACTATTTCTCCTCCGTATATATTAAAGAAGAACCCATGGCAATAGATGTGCAAATGATTGCTACTAAAAACTTGCAGAATAATTGTAATTGGTTAACTCAAGACAATGTGCTGCAGCAACTAAAGAAAGTTAATATAAACAAAGCTCCAGGGCCTGACGGTATCCATCCACGTGTACTTAAGGAACTAAGTGTAGAAATAAGTGAACCTCTGTTTTTAATCTTTCAAGATTCTTTTCTTTCAGGAAGTGTTCCGGAGGATTGGAGGAAGGCAGATGTGGTTCCTATATTCAAAAAGGGTTCAAAATCCTTGCCTGGAAATTATAGACCTGTGAGCTTAACTTCTGTGGCTGGTAAAATATTTGAAAGGTTATTAAGGGATAATATTCAAGAATTCCTTGAGAAGAATATGGTTATCAGCAAAAATCAGCACGGTTTTATGAAGCACAGGTCATGTCAAACTAACTTGATTGCGTTCTACGAAGAAGTAAGTAGAAGTATAGATCAGGGTGTTGCAGTGGATGTGATCTATTTGGATTTTGCCAAGGCATTTGATACAGTTCCACACAAAAGATTAGTGTTCAAACTCAAGGAAATCGGTCTCGATGAAAATGCTTGTTCTTGGGTAGAACATTGGCTTAAAAACAGAATACAAAGAGTTGTCGTTAATGGTAAATTTTCAAGCTGGACAGAGGTGGCAAGTGGTGTCCCTCAGGGGTCTGTTCTGGGACCCCTTCTATTTAACATTTTTATAAATGATCTTGAAGACAGCATTGAAAGTCATGTTTCAGTGTTTGCAGATGACACAAAACTTTGTAAAATAATACAATGTGAGCAAGATATTACTTTGCTGCAGAAGGATTTAGATAGACTGGAGGACTGGGCACTCAAATGGCAGATGAAATTTAATGTTGAAAAATGCAAAGTTATGCACTTCGGCGTAAAGAATACACAAGCAACGTATACCCTTAATGGAAGCGAATTAGGGATAACAACACACGAAAAGGACTTGGGAATTGTTATAGACAACAAACTATGCAACAATGTGCAATGTCAATCAGCAGTGGCCAAGGCCAGTAAGGTATTGTCATGCATGAAAAAGGGCATTCATTCTCGGGACGAGAATATCATTTTGCCTCTCTATAAATCACTGGTAAGACCACATATTGAATATGCTGTGCAATTTTGGGCACCTGTTCTAAAGAAGGATATCATGGCACTAGAAAAAGTGCAGAGGCGGGCTACAAAATTAATAAAAGGAATGGAACATATCAGCTATGAAGAAAGGTTAACAAATTTAAACCTATTTAGTTTAGAAAAACGTCGCCTGAGAGGGGATATGATAACATTATACAAATATATTCGGGGCCAATACAAACCATTGTGTGGAAATCTATTCACAAACCGGACTTTACATAGGACACGAGGCCATGCGTTTAGACTGGAAGAAAGAAGATTTCGTCTAAGGCAAAGGAAAGGTTTTTTTACTGTAAGAACAATCAGGATGTGGAATTCTCTGCCTGAAGAAGTGGTTTTATCAGAGTCCATACAGATGTTCAAACAGCTACTAGATGCATACTTGCAAAGACAGAATATTCAAGGATATAATCTTTCAATGTAGGGTAATAACTGCTTGATTCAAGGATAAATCTGACTGCCATTCTGGGGTCAATAAGGAATTTTTTGTCCTAGCTTGTTGCAAAATTGTGCTTCAAACTGGGGTTTTTTTTTTTTTTTTTTTTCTCTTTTGGATCAACAGCAAAAAACAGGTGTGAGGAAGGCTGAACTTGATGGACGCAAGTCTCTTTTCAGCTATCTAACTATGTAACTATGTAAGAGTCTCTTCTTTTCTGGCAGAACGGTAGATATAGAAGGTAGTGTCAGGAAGCAGCGCCTGTAGTAGTCTTCTCAAGCTCAGTGCAATATATTGGAGAGAGGAATGGACATGGATATAGTGTAGCATGTTATGTTATGTTATCAGCTATTTAACATACTGCACTATATCCGTGTCCAGTCCTCTCTCCCCTATATTGCACTGAGTTTGAGAAGTCGACTACAGGCGCTGATTCCTGACACTACCTTCTATGCGTAATATGTAGCCAGCCAGCCATGATCCTAAGACAGTCACAGCATACTTTTTCAAGATGATGTGACTTTTAGTATATTACTAGTATGACTGCCATTATAACACGATGCTTCTTGCAATACCAGTGGTTAGGCCCCACCCACCTAACCACACATACTCACAGATAGATATAATATCACACACATACACAGACACACTCACAGATGCACACACATACCTAGATACAAATAGCCAGACCCACACACACACACACACATACATATATGGATATATAAGGTCACACAGAGATACCAATAGACACTGCCAGACAGACACACACACACTGACAAACATACACACGCATGCTGATACAGGCAAACATAAACACACTGACAGACACACATACACACACTCTGAGAAGAACAAGCAAGCACTGACAGACGCACATACACACACTGACAAGTACACAGATTTACTGACAGGCACACATACACACACTGACAAGAGCAAACATACACTGAAAGATACACACACATACACACACTAATAAGAACTAACATGCATTGACAGACACACAAAGACAGTGATTGAAATATAGTTGTTGTTTTTTGCCCCTTCTCTTTGCCTACCCTTTGCCAGGAGGGTGACTTGTCCGAGATGCAGAGGGGATACAGCACCATGTTCATTTAGGGAGTTGTACTAGACTTAAAAATAAACTAAAGATAGTGTGAACAGGATATAATATTCTGTTTACATGTGTAGCTGCAACACCAAATTATCTCATAAATGCCAAAAAACATTAGATTGTACTTGTGAGTCATTCCATCATTAAATTAACAGGATTCTTGCCACGGTGCTGGACTTCTCAGTTATGGATAATATGTCACAATAGTAGGTCCGCACACATAGATAATCCCAAATAATCCACCGAAAAATTATGTATACGAAAAGAGTGCACATTTATTGATAAAAAAAGTATGCATATCAAAGAGTAATGGTATCATGCTGTCACTGCACCCCTCATAGATGCTAAAGGTAGTACAGGCATATCACACCAAAACATTGTAGTACGCTGAGATGACACATTTCCCAGCAAAAGAGAAAAAAGTTGTACTGGACTGTTCCTGGATGGCTTACTTTGAGCACTTCTTGGGAAGAAGGGAATTGCGGTGTGTTAAGGGCAGCACTGATCACTTTTTTAATTAGTGGAACCTGCTTATTCCTACAGTTTTGTACAAAAGGCACTTTGTGTAAGCGAGGTGAGCTAAGGAAGTATTCTATAACATCTGGGCATACGTAGCTAGCCTAGGCTAGCATGGGGTATGTGTGGAGGCAGCTAATTTACTCCTTCATTGTAACTAAGCTTGTGAGTCTCATAGCCTTTTTGAGTGTACGTTAGTGCTTTTTAAGTTTGTTTAGAAATTTCAAGCAAGCTTTTTTGAATGTTGCCACATAGGCAATTGTGATGTATTATAAGTAGGGCTATTTGTCTGGGGATTACCCTTTCTACTGTTCAGTGGTGTCACCTTCCTTTGTGCATACGTTTGCTAAGATGGTTTGTTCCCTGCCATCCAGCAGGCATCTGGCACTGACTGTGCTCAGCCTCAAGGGGCTTTACTGGGCTGTTCCTCCCTTTAACGTGACTTACTTTGAGCGCTGGGAAAAGGTTAACAGACACAACTTCTTCTTAGTGCTGTCATGAATAGAAATAAAACATATTGTAAGGGGGCCCTTGCTGTCACAAGCAGGTTGCCTAACTGTTTTCAAACAGTTGACTACTTATACTGGAAGGGAACCAGGACACTCCTTGCACTATAATGACTGTATAGGCTGGAAACTACATGTCCTTTTTCTGTAGATCTTCCCTGTACAGGAATATCCTAGATATTAGGGAAGGGCCAGAGTGACCCTGAATTAGGCAGCATCCTAGGGCACACCAGCCCCAGGGGCACAATGTCTGGGTGAACAGCAGGGGGGAGCGCACTGCACAGCGGTCCCCTCCTGCCAGTCACTAGATATAGCGTGGAAAAGCCATGGACCATGGTAGAAGATCTTCTGTATCCTCTACCCGATCTGACAGGAACTGTGAGCACCAAACACATTTATGTCAGAAGCTGTGAGCACCGAACAACTTCCTGGTAGAAAACACAGAAGATTCTCCACCATGGTCTGCAACTGAAAGAGGCAAAGAGGCAGACAGAAGGACTTGAGGAGACAAAGACACACACAGAGGGCTGGGGGTAGGGGGGGGGAGGCAAATAACCAAATAGAAGAGAACAGAAGAGGGACACAAAAAGGGACTGTGGAGAAAGACACGCAAAGTGGCTGGGGGAGAGAAAAAGACACTAAGGGGCTGGGGAAGAGACAAAGAGGACTTTGGAGTGGAGAAAGACACACAAAGGGCTGGAGAGGTACAAAGAGACACACAAAGGGGACGAGGAAAAGAGGCACACAGAGGGGCTTAGGGGGGAGGGGGAAGAGATCCACAAAGGTGCAGGAGGGAAGAGACACAGGGAGGGCGTTGGGGAGGGTAAAAGAGAAACACAAAGGGGTTGGTTTGGGGACAAAGAGACACAAAGATATGCTGGGGAAAGACAGACAGAGGACTTGGGGGGACAAAGAGCAACATAATAGGGTTGGGGGAGAAAGAGAAACCAAAAGGGTCAGGGAGATAGAGTCATAAAAAGGGATTGGGGGAGAAAGAGATGCACAAAGGGGCTGAGGGGAAGAGACACACAGAGGGACTAGGGAGAGAAAGTGACCCACAAAGCTGATATGGGGAAGAGGCACACAAAGGACATGGGGAAGAGTAAAAGACACACAAAGGGGTTGGGGGATAAAGAGACACACAGGGGTGCTGGGTGGACAAAAAGACACAGAGGGGCTCTGGGGACTAATGAGCCACATCATAGGGCTGGGGGAGAAAGAGACACACAAAGCGGCTGTGGGGAAGAAAGAGACACCAAAAGGGTTGAGTGAAGAAAGAGACACACAATGGGAATGGGGAAAAAAAGAGAAACACAAAGGGGTTGGTTTGGGGACAAAGAGACACAAAGATATGCTGGGGAAAGACAGACAGATGACTTGGGGGGACAAAGAGCAACAAAATAGGGTTGGAGGAGAAAGAGAAACCAAAAGGGTCAGGGAGATAGAGACATAAAAAGGGATTGGGGAGAAAGATGCACAAAGGGGCTGAGGGGAAGAGACACACAGAGGGACTAGGGAGAGAAAGTGACCCACAAAGCTGATATGGGGAAGAGGCACACAAAGGGCATGGGGAAGAGTAAAATACACACAAAGGGGTTGGGGGATAAAGAGACACACAGAGGGGCTCTGGGGACTAATGAGCCACATCATTGGGCTGGGGGAGAAAGAGACACACAAAGCGGCTGTGGGGAAGAAAGAGACACCAAAAGGGTTGGGGGAAGGAAGAGACACACAAAGGGAATGGGGGGGGAAGAGACACACAATGGGAAAAAGGGGTTGGGAGAAGAGACACAGAGGGGCTGTGTGGGGGAAGAGACTCACAAATGTGCTTGGGACAAAGAGAAACACAGAAGGGCTGGGGAAGGGGAAAAAAGAGACACACAAAGGAGTTGGGGGGGGAGACACATAAAGGGGTTGGGGAAGAAATAAAGACACACTCATTGGCAATGTTTTGCTTTGGATGGGGGGTGGGGAGGGGGGTTGATATAGCTGGTCTTGCCTAGGGCGCAAAATAGTCTTGCTCCGGCCCTGCATTAGGGGAAGATGCCACAAACATGCCTGGAATAGACACATCTCAAAAACAAGTTGTATTTTCCTCTTTAAGACATAGCTATGCAGCGAATGTTTGGAGCAAACACGCAATTTACCAGGAGAGGTAGATTCTGACCCAGAGTCTTAGAACCAGCCACCCAATGCAGATATTGGGTATAAATTATTACAGAGCTAATTTAAGTTATGAAAACAATGACACTAAAATATCTCATCCCACATAAAAAGTTTCTAAATGTTTTTGACATAGGAGGTTTAAAGGGTTTTTTTATGATCTAAAGTTTTAGAACACAGCTTTCTTCTTTATCCTATTCATTTAGCCAACAGTACACATTCGGAAATCTTCTTAAAAAAAAAAAAGTGAGATGAAGGCATAACGCCAGATTTGGATCTCTTACAAAACGGTATATATGCCCAAGCAAGTGTTGTCTTCATCAACCTGCCAATAACAGGGCAATTGTGCTTGCCACTCTCAGCTTTTTAGTGGCTGCCAGTCTCCGGTTTAGTGTGTTGAAGAAAGCCAAGTACCCATCAGCTCATTACAGATTCCCACAGCCTCTTCATACTCCAAGAGATCATGTAGAGAAATGACCCCACCATTCAGTAACTCCTCTAAGCCTGATCCCTGCAGACATCCTTCCCCACAAGTCTATTGTTGCATTGAACAGCCCAGCACTGTGCAAATAGCAATCCTGTTTGCAGCGAGGATACATGATGACTGGAGGTGCTGAGGTCAGTGCATATTAACCTGCTAGTGATGAGGCCATTTAATCCTCCCATGGGGCAAGGATGCCGAAAGCTAAACAAGGAGCAGACTCCCCGCGCAGAACAGTCTGTTACTCTGATTTAAATAAACACACAGTGCCTTATACTACGCAAAAATTCACTCAATTTAGAAGTGTTTATGAAGATACATTTTTATTCCTCTGTGTGTATGTCCTGGCATTACATCTCCGCAGCTTGTTTAAGCATTGCAATCAATTCATCATTTTCTCTCGCCTAAACAACTCTACAGCAATAAGCATCCATTGATACCCACTGAGATTTTCTAGAGGGGAGCTATGACGACAAAAGAGGAAACAATGAAATAACAGGAGACAAAAAAAAAATAAAAGAGCTATCAATTTATGGGTCTTGGGGGCCTTTAATTAAATAACGTAAACAGGCCAGCGTAGGACAAAAGTTAAATTAAGGACAATGACAAGAAAGGAGAAAATAAACCGAAGAGAGGTCATCAGTAACTTCAAACATTGTTACTGCAGGCTAATTGAATTTTTCAGTTTTTTTTTATTTTTTCTTGATGTTTATTCATAATATTAAAAGAAATCACTGAGTCATCATCGTCGTTGTTTTAGCTTTGTTCCTTTGATTACATGGTAATTAAAATGTCATAATCAGCCAAATAGATTAACATAATGAGATGATCTTTTCCATTCTAGTGTACTCTAAAAAAAAGATTTTTTTTTTTTTTTTTTAACTCTTTTTCCATAGACTCACAGATATACCTGGGTATTTTCAGGGTTTGGCCTTAAGTCTCAGTGCTAACTTTCCACCCTCAATTTGAAGGTGGTAGAAACCCTTTTGAATAAAGTTTCTGACTGTGTATCTTTTGTAGGTAACCAATTTACAGGAGCTACTTACAAATCTACCACACCAAGGAAGATGCAGGCAGACTGTGCAAAGAGGCCTCTGAGACAATCCAGCACATAGTAGCCGGGTGCAAGATTTTAGCACAAAAAGCATACACTAAGAGGCACAACCCAGTTGCTGAGATTGTGCATAGAAATATCAGCAGAGAATATGGGTTGGGCCTGCTTAAAGGGACTCTCCAGGCAGCAGTTTTTACTCAACTGGTTCCAGCGCCGGGAGCCTCGTGAAGCCACGCCCCCTATTTCGTCAAAATGACGAAATATGCGGGCGCGAGCAGGGAGCAATCAGGCGCTTCCATTCATGCCGCCCTCTGAAGTCCTGAGCGCACTACCGCGCATGCGCACGGTGTGCGCGGCCGTGAGCTGAGCTGACTGACAGCTCAGCTCTCGGTCTTTGCCCGCCCCCCTCCTCTGCTGACAGGCTGGAGAGAGAAGGCGCGCACACAGTGCCTTCTCTCTCCTGCACACGTCAGACGTATTTTAATATGTCTGACGTGTACAGGGCCTTTTTAGGGCCCTGCATGATAGGAAGTCCCTCTGGTGGCCGTCTGAGTGACGGCCACTGGAGGTATTCCTATCAATCAATGTAAACACTGTATTTTCTCTGAAAATACAGTGTTTACAATAGATTGCCTCCAGGGAGCTATAGATCATACCTGAACAACTACATTAAGCTGTAGTTGTTCAGGTGACTATAGTGTCCCTTTAAGTCCAAATGGGAGATACCACAAAGGGTAGTTGAGAATGTCAGGGTTAAAATCCTGTGAGACTTTCAGATCCTGACAGACAAGCAAGTACTGATCAACCAAGCTGACATCATGGTGGTAGACATTGAATGGAAGAATGCAGTAGAAGTGGATGTAGCAATACCCAGTGACTATAACATCAGGATGAAGGTGGATACATATCAAGGATCGAAAAGAGTAGCTAGGAAGGATGTGAAAAGTAAAGGTAATAGCAGTAGTAGTCCCAGTTATGATAGGAGCACCCGGGGCTCTAACCCGCAAGTTGGGTGAGTGGCTTCAAAAAACTTTGTGTGAAGCTAGCAGGAAGTGATCGGCTGTCATTTTCTCCCTGTTGGCCTGCAAATCATATAATATCTCAGAAATCACACAAACACATCTTGTAATACATTGAATGTCAAATTGTGTGTATGTATGATTTTTGGGATATTGTATATGATTTGTGTCAGAGAGCCGCATTGAAAAAGTGGGAGACTCCCAGAACCTCCAGGAGAGTTGGGATGTCTGTATAATGAGTTCAGGGAGGATAGAAATCAAGCTGTAAGAGTCCAGTGATCTGCTGCTACCTGGTACTGGAATTTACTTGACAGACAAGTTTATCTCAAAATAAAATGTTTGTTTTTAACCCCTTAAGGACGGCAGGCATTCACCTGGCAGCCCAGGGAGTCCCACTCCTTCCTCTCCGGCCCCCCTGGGCCATATGATCGCGAGGGCATAGCCGTCCATAGCAATGCCAGCAGGGGGAGTGCCTGGAATGACAGGTACTCCCCCTGCTGCCTGTAAAAAGTAAAAAAAAGTTACAGTTTAAAATAAAATATATACTTAGATATTTATTATTTGTAGTCGGGGACAAAAGCCGTATACATGATAAGTTAGATATATGAGCAAGTCGGTTGTGGTGTGCCGAAACCGACGTATCGGGTAGGCCTGTAATAAAAGAGGGCCCACCTGTAATAGTAATATGTATAAGGGGAGAGGTGGGAGGGATGAACCAGGCAGCATCAGCCCTGTGGTGTAGGGGGCCTGAGTTTAAATAGCCGGGTAACCCCTCCCACAACTTCAGGCTACGCCTTCCAATTTGTAGTCGGGGACAAAAGCCGTATACATGATAAGTTAGATATATGAGCAAGTCGGTTGTGGTGTGCCGAAACCGACGTATCGGGTAGGCCTGTAATGAAAGAGGGCAAAAAGTTGAATAAGATACCTTATTACACATCTTTACATTGCAAGATTTGTAAAGGCTTGTCCTACTCAACTCTAGCTCTGGTTGTGGTATCTAGTAATATACTGTGGATTTCCAGCGTCCTAATGTTTATGGTGTGAGCAGGGTTATTTGTCTGGAAGCAGCTGATGCTGCCCTGATTCTGGAGGAATGTCCCGAAAAGGCAAAAGACTCAGCGGTCGGGAAATAAATGTGCAGAATAATTCTCAATGTGCCCAGTAGGACTGTAGATCCATTCTCCCCCTCCCCCCCGTGTGTTCTTCAAAAGGAAAGGTTCTCAGGACTCCGATGCGCTGTACCTTCTCTGTAGGTGGACATGTTCTGTAGCGTATTAGTATCAAGATGAATGCCTAAGAGGGTCAGTTTGTGAAAGTGGAACCCATAGTGAGGAAAAGTGCCATTGTCTTGTGAATACTAACCAGAGCGGAGTGAGGGCGTTCTATCGCGAGGAAGTTATCTTAGATAATGGGTGACTGCAGGACATTCGCTAATATTGAGTGTTAGTCAACATAGTGTGTTAGCAAATAAGACAAACAGCTTGGGGTTACTCTTTGCTTTAAAAGTTACACGTGTGGGAAAGTCATGACAATCCCTCCATAAAATGCCACGAACATGCCCTCGGGATGGCTGAATAGGTAGAAGCTTGGAGGCATAGGAAATGTCTGTCTTGCCCACCCAAGCTCTGGTCAACCCCTTTGGCATAGTGCTGGGAGAATTACTTAGAGGAAATCAATGAGTTGAGGCTAGGGGTGGGTAATTAATATGGGAGGGGTAGCCAGCAGCCAGCATACAGCAGCATCCATGGATATAGAATACCTAGATGCCGCATTCTCTGCTGAGCGGCGGCATCTAGGTATTCTACCCCTAATCCTTAATACCCCTACACACAGTGTTAATACAACTATCCCAGCACACATAGTCCTTAATACCCCTACCCCAGCACAGGGATATTAACACTGTAGGGGTAGGGGTATTAACACCATAGGGGTAGTGGTATTAAGGACTAGGGGTATTAACACTGTGTGTGTAGGGGTATTAAGGATTAGGGGTAGGGGCATTAATGACATGGGGTAGGGGAAGGGCTACCCCTCCCTAAGGTAAGACTCAGGGAGGGGGGAAATACACTTTATTATTTTTTATTCCCCAGCCCTGTCCCCTTAGTCAGCCCCTGCCCCCCCTCCTCAGTCCCTGTCCCACTCCTCAGTCCCTGTCCCCTTAGTCAGCCCCTGCCACCTTTCCTCAGCCCCGTCACCCTTCCTCAGCCCCTGTCACCCTTCCTCAGCCCCTGTCCCCTTAGTCAGCCCCTGCCCCCCCTCCTCAGTCCTGTCCCCCTCCTCAGTCCCTGTCCCCCTCCTCAGTTCTTGTCTCCCTCCTCAGCCCCTTTCACCCTTCCTCAGCCCCTGTCACCCACCTAAGCCCTGTCCCCTTAGTCAGACCCTGTCCCCCCACCTCAGCCCTGTTCCCTTAGTCAGCCCCTGCTCCCCCTCCTCAACCCTGTCCCCTTAGTGAGCCCCTGTCCCTTCCTCAGCCCCTGCCCCCTCCTCACTCCTGTCCTCTTAGTCCCCCCTCCTCAGCCCTGTCCCCTTAGTCAGCACCTGTCACCCCTCCTCAGGCCTGTCCCCCCTCCTCAGCCCCTGTCCCCCTCCTCAGCTCTGTCCTCTTAGTCCCCCTCCTCAGCCCTGTCCCATTAGTCAGCCTCTGTCACCCCTCCTCAGCCCTGCCCCCCCTCCTCAGGCCTGCCCCCCCTCCTTAGCTCCTGTCCCCTTCCTCAGCCCCTGTCCTCTTAGGACAGCCCCTGTCCTCTTAGTCCCCCCTCCTCAGCCCTTAGTCAGCCCCTGTCACCCCTCCTCAGCCCTGCCCCCCCTCCTCAGCCCCTATCACCCTTCCGCAGGTTTTGTCCCCTTGCTCAGCCCCTGTCCCACCTCCTCAGCCCTGTCCCCTTAGTCAGCCCCTGTCCCACCTCCTCAGCCCTGCTCCCTTAGTCAGCCCCTGTCCCCCCTCCTCAGCCCCTGTCCCCTCCTCAGCCCTTGTTCCCTTGCTCAGCCTCTGTCCCCTTCCTCAGCCCCATGCCCCTCCACTACAGCCCCATAACATCCCCCAATTGTAACCCATATCACACTCACCACAGCCACTTTCCCAATTTGTAGCCATCAACCTACTTCAGCCCCTAGCCACCCCCCCCTCTACATTTCCTAAACCCCCAATTACAGCGTATACCCTCCTCTACAGCCCATATCCCCCCACTACAGCCCTGTCCCTTTGCTCAGCCCCTGTCTACTGGTTTTAAAAGTGTAAAGTTTGGGTGTATGTGTATGAGTATGTGTGTGTGTCAGTATGTCTCTGTGTGTGTGTGTGTCGGTCGGTATGTCTGTGTGTGTCGGTATGTCTGTGTGTGTGGAACGCCACCTGGAATAAAAGACTCTCGTTAAAAAAACTGTTCCAGACTTTACTTCTGCAGATGGTGAGTAACCTCCCCTCTACACACCTTCTTATACAATCCTATATCTGAAACAATTGTATCCCTCTATATCCCACCCCTTACTGTGGGGCAGTAGTCATGATTCCCCTTCCTTACAGTCCAGGGGATTCCTTTCTCTCATTATTCTTTCCCCCCATGTCCCAGCACCTGCTTTGTTCCCTCCAGATCCCAGCACCCTGCTTCATTCTCTACCTCAGATCCCAGCACCTTGCTTCATTATTTCCCCCAGATCCCAGCATTGTGCTTCATTCTCTCCCCCAGATCCCAGCACCCTGCTTCATTTTCTCCCCCAGATCCCAGCACAATGCTCCATTCTCTCCCCCAGATCTCAGCACCCTGCTTTATTCTCTCCCCCAGATCCCAGCACCCTGTATCATTCTCTCCTCCAGATCCCAGCACCCTGTATCATTCTCTCCCCCAGATCCCAGCACCTTGTATCATTCTCTCCCCCAGATCCCAGCACCCTGCTTCATTCTCTCCTCCAGATCCCAGATCCCAGCACACTGCTTCATTTTCTCCCCCAGATCCCAGCACCCTGTATCATTCTTTCCCCCAGATCCCAGCACCCTGTATCATTCTCTCCCCCAGATCCCAGCACCCTGCTTCATTCTCTCCTCCAGATCCCAGATCCCAGCCCCCTGCTTCATTATCTCCCCCAGATCCCAGCACCCTGTATCATTCTCTCCCCCAGATCCCAGCACCCTGTATCATTCTTTCCCCCAGATCCCAGCACTCTGTATCATTCTCTCCCCCAAATCCCAGCACCCTGTATCATTCTCTCCCCCAGATCCCAGCACCCTGTATCATTCTCTCCCCCAGATCCCAGCACCCTGTATCATTCTCTCCCCCAGATCCCAGCACCCTGTATCATTCTCTCCCCCAGGTCCCAGCACCCTGTGTCATTCTCTCCCCCAGATCCCAGCACCCTGCTTCATTCTCTCCTCCAGATCCCAGATCACAGCACACTGCTTCATTTTATCCCCCAGATCCCAGCACCCTGTATCATTCTTTCCCCCAGATCCCAGCACCCTGTATCATTCTCTCCCCCAGATCCCAGCACCCTGCTTCATTCTCTCCCCCAGATCCCAGAACCCTGTATCATTCTCTCCCCCAGATCCCAGCACCCTGTATCATTCTCTCCCCCAGATCCCAGCACCCTGTATCATTCTCTCCCCCAGATCCCAGCACCCTGTATCATTCTCTCCCCCAGATCCCAGCACCCTGTATCATTCTCTCCCCCAGATCCCAGCACCCTGTATCATTCTCTCCTCCAGATCCCAGCACCCTGTATCATTCTCTCCCCCAGATCCCAGCACCCTGTATCATTCTCTCCCCCAGATCCCAGCACCCTGTATCATTCTCTCCCCCAGGTCCCAGCACCCTGTGTCATTCTCTCCCCCAGATCCCAGCACCCTGCTTCATTCTCTCCTCCAGATCCCAGATCCCAGCACACTGCTTCATTTTATCCCCCAGATCCCAGCACCCTGTATCATTCTTTCCCCCAGATCCCAGCACCCTGTATCATTCTCTCTCCCAGATCCCAGCACCCTGCTTCATTCTCTCCCCCAGATCCCAGAACCCTGTATCATTCTCTCCCCCAGATCCCAGCACCCTGTGTCATTCTCTTCCCCAGATCCCAGCACCCTGTATCATTCTCTCCCCCAGATCCCAGCACCCTGTATCATTCTCTCCCCCAGATCCCAGCACCCTGTATCATTCTCTCCCCCAGATCCCAGCACCCTGTATCATTCTCCCCTCCAGATCCCAGCACCCTGTATCATTCTCTCCCCCAGATCCCAGCACCCTGTATCATTCTCTCCCCCAGATCCCAGCACCCTGTATCATTCTCTCCCCCAGATCCCAGCACCCTGTATCATTCTCTCCCCCAGATCCCAGCACCCTGTATCATTCTCTCCCCCAGGTCCCAGCACCCTGTATCATTCTCTCCCCCAGATCCCAGCACCCTGCTTCATTCTCTCCTCCAGATCCCAGATCCCAGCACACTGCTTCATTTTATCCCCCAGATCCCAGCACCCTGTATCATTCTTTCCCCCAGATCCCAGCACCCTGTATCATTCTCTCCCCCAGATCCCAGCACCCTGTATCATTCTCTCCCCCAGGTCCCAGCACCCTGTATCATTCTCTCCCCCAGATCCCAGCACCCTGCTTCATTCTCTCCTCCAGATCCCAGATCCCAGCCCCCTGCTTCATTATCTCCCCCAGATCCCAGCACCCTGTATCATTCTCTCCCCCAGATCCCAGCACCCTGTATCATTCTTTCCCCCAGATCCCAGCACCCTGTATCATTCTCTCCCCCAGATCCCAGCACCCTGTATCATTCTCTCCCCCAGATCCCAGCACCCTGTGTCATTCTCTCCCCCAGGTCCCACACCCTGTATCATTCTCTCCCCCAGATCCCAGCACCCTGCTTCATTCTCTCCTCCAGATCCCAGATCACAGCACACTGCTTCATTTTATCCCCCAGATCCCAGCACCCTGTATCATTCTTTCCCCCAGATCCCAGCACCCTGTATCATTCTCTCCCCCAGATCCCAGCACACTGCTTCATTTTATCCCCCAGATCCCAGCACCCTGTATCATTCTCTCCCCCAGATCCCAGCACCCTGTATCATTCTCTCCCCCAGATCCCAGCACCCTGTGTCATTCTTTCCCCCAGGTCCCAGCACCCTGTATCATTCTCTCCCCCAGATCCCAGCACCCTGCTTCATTCTCTCCTCCAGATCCCAGATCCCAGCACACTGCTTCATTTTATCCCCCAGATCCCAGCACCTTGTATCATTCTTTCCCCCAGATCCCAGCACCCTTTATCATTCTCTCCCCCAGATCCCAGCACACTGCTTCATTCTCTCCCCCAGATTCCAGCACCCTGTATCATTCTCTCCTCCAGATCCCAGCACCCTGTATCATTCTCTCCTCCAGATCCCAGCACACTGCTTCATTCTCTCCCCCAGATTCCAGCACTCTGTATCATTCTCTCCTCCAGATCCCAGCACCCTGTATCATTCTCTCCTCCAGATCCCAGCACACTGCTTCATTCTCTCCCCCAGATCCCAGCACCCTGCTTCATTCTCTCCCCCAGATCCCAGCACCCTGTATCATTCTCTCCCCCAGATCCCAGCACACTGCTTCATTCTCTCCCCCAGATCCCAGCACCCTGTATCATTCTCTCCTCCAGATCCCAGTACCCTGCATTTTTTTTCCATTGAATATGTATAAATATTACAAAACAGTTATGTAGAACAGCCATGTAGATTCATTCAGTAACAGAATAATATCACAATGGGTAATTATTCACATAGAGTAGCACTCCCTTTTCTACATTGTTCCGCGCAGTCCCAGAGCAAACAGCATCCAGATGTACTAACAGATAAACGGATCGGGCACTCCACTACCCTTTGCAAGACAGAGCTATTGGACAAACATTAACAACAACGTGTAAACACAGGCCTTTCTCAGGATGTTTCCCAACATGGGAAAGGACTGTATGCCGAAACATTGATGTTAATGTTTGTCCAATAAATCTGTCTGATATCACGCTGAGTAGGTGGGCTTAAAGGCATTCTCTAGTGCCAGGAAAATAAACTTGTTTTCCTGGCACTGTAGTACCCAGGAGTGTCTCCCTCCCGCCCCCCATCCGACGTCGCTGAAGGGGTTAAAACCCCTCCAGTCACTTACTTGAATGCAGCTCCGATGTCCCTCGGCGCTGGGTCAGGCTCTGCCCATGCTCTCCCCCTCCCCCGCCGGTCTGGGAGACCTAATACGCATTTGCGCCAATGGCTGTGCGCACGCATTAGACCTCCCCATAGGAAAGTATTGTACTATGCTTTCCTATGGGGATTCCATCGACGCTGGAGGTCCATATGCATAGCGTGAGGACGTCCAGCGTCGTTTAGACGACCAAAAGTCGTCTAAGAAGACGGAAGTCCCTCTAGTGACTGTCTGGTAGACAGCCACGAGAGAAGGATTTAACCCTGTTAGGTAATTATTGCAGTTTATAAAAACTGCAATAATTACACTTGCAGGATTAAGGGTTATGGGAGTTGGCACCCAGACCACTTCAATGAGCTGAAGTGGTCTGGGTGCCTATAGTGTCCCTTTAATACTGTAATGGCCATTTTAAGTACACTAAAAATACATGTTTTTATTTGTAGATAAATGGGATTCTGAGCACATGTGAAAGACATTTGTGATATTACACTCGCAATCACAAAATACCAAAACACACCTAAAATCCCAAGATAAGAGTAGAGCTTGATCCGAGCATAGATGAGTGCTACACCTCCCATATTGGATATTATGAGTGTCCAATCCCCTCTTCACCTTGTTTTAAGACGGCTAATCAGTTACCAGCTGTAGCTGCTAGCAGCCCGTCTCCGTCTGTAACTGTAGTGTACATTAATGTATGTATCAATAAAAATACTATCTTTATTCCACTATTTAGCACTGAAATTGAACTACTGTTAGCTAGCACTATTTAGGTCTAGAAATTATATCCTGGGGCTATATAATAATTGTTTTTATTTTTACAGGCCAGTTCCACATGCAAGTTTATTGCAGATTATATTTCTCATTATATATTTTTTGCAGATTATATTTTTTGTCTTAAAAAATTTAATAGTCATTTGTCTGCATACCATTTTAGTTGTATGTTATGTGTTTAAAATGTTTTGTTCAATAACATTTTGGTAAATGTTCAATATTAGAAGAAATGTTTGTAAGATGTAATGCTGTATTATGGATTGTTGTTATTAAACATAGACAGGGCACCGGCTAATTCACATAATTTCGTCCAAAGAGAATGTGTACAGTTTGTCCATTCGTGTTAGGACAAAATGTGTGCATTTTGTTCGATTCAAATTTTCATTGAATTAATGAAATTCCGATCCGATTCGTGACTCGGCTGCATCTTGCAGCTGCTTCGAAGATAGCTCCCTAATTCCCACGGTATTAGGGAGCTACCTACTAAAAAGCTGAAAGATCCAAATTGGTCTTTCAGCCAACTTTACTAATATCAACTAAAAAAAAAGTTGTAAAAAAAAGTTGTAAACAAATCCCACAAAATTCAATAAATGGTGGGGGGCCTGTTAAAATAATTAACAGGGGGACATAGTGTCCCCCTTAAGCCCCCAACTGTGTCGCGCAAGTGGAGGCAATTCAACTAAGCGTGGGACCTAGGGTCCCCCCGGCAGCCCCCCATTAGCGGCGTGTGGGGGCTTTAAGTGACAAAAAGGGTTGGGGGAAACCTACTGCCTCCCCCCACAGCTCCCACCCATAAGGGGTGGGTCAGGGCCTTAAGTGACAAAGGGGGGTGATGAGCGGCAGGGGGGGGGGTGATGACAATGGGAGGGGGACCTACTGCCTCCCCCTTCCAGCCCCCAACCACAAGGGGGAGTGATCAAATATCTTTACATATGAAGTCCTTATCGCTGGCATCTGTAAAACTTATTGAATTATTTATTATTCTATCTATATAATCTATAATTCAGTTCAAAATGTAAAAATGTTAAACAAATCTCTGAATAGAAAGCAAATCATCATTTAAATGCTATGAAAACTTACAGTTATAGTACTTGCTCTCGGAAACATACATAGCAAACAGTGACAAACCATAACTGCTTATATGCTTCTGCAGCGATACACGTAAAAGCTTGTAAAAGGCTCCGAGATCAAAGAACACTTATTTTTACAGACAGTGCTAGAGAATGCACATAAATGTGTTTCACAGATATAAGGTTTACTTTGCCTTTACATGGTCAACTGAGTTTTAAAGGAAGATACATTACTACATAGGATCAAAAGTGTATTTGTTACACGGAAAAATACGAGACATTGCTCATCACCAATTAGAGAAAAATATTTTAATATTTAGATACTGGGAACTTTTCAATCAGATTTTTATTTCAGCATAAGAAATGTATGAATCACAAACTTTTGATCTTTTAAACATTTTTAACACTTATCTTTGCCAGACGCTCATGGCCATTGGAGTAACTAAATGACCTCCATTTGTTTAAATATACATAGGGATTTAGGAGAGAGTGCAGGTAACTTTTTCCTCAGTGTTTTTGTATACACGCCCATCACTCCTGGGCGGCAGCAACGACCACAGTACACATCAGCCCTTATACATACAGTAAAAACCAAAGAAAAAGTTACCTGCGCTCTCTCCTAAATCCATATGTATGTTTAAACAAATGGAGGTCATTTAGTTACTCCAATGGCCATTGGAGGGAATGCCCGCCTGCCAACCTCAAGGTAGACCCCCTCTGGTGGGTTCCTACACTGACCCTTCACCTTGCTTCCTTATCTTTGCCAGACGCTCATGGCCATTGGAGTAACTAAATGACCTCCATTTGTTTAAATATACATAGGGATTTAGGAGAGAGTGCAGGTAACTTTTTCCTCAGTGTTTTTGTCCTCTTGCTCATGCACCAAAGTACAACAATGATGAAGGTTTCTAGCAGCTGAAACGGCAGAAGCTGAAGAGGACTGTCAGTAGGACTGTAGCAGCAGCTGTGAGGAACAGGTTCAGAATAGTATGGCTAGCTTTCCCCTGCATCCCTTGGCTACTGGACAACCAGAGTAGCAGTCACCATCGGGGTCTTTGCAAATTATGCAAAGACCCCAGACAGTTACAGAGCCGCTTTGAACACTGTTTCTATTTCTCACTTCATGTTTGCCAAGACTTTTCCTTGACTGAGCAGAATTATAATTCTTCAATATAATTTAATAAAAAAATATAACAAAGCACCACCTTTAGTGCTTTAATTAATGGTGCAAATTCCAGCAATGTGACAGCTTCCCTTTAAGAACACAATATCATGAGAATTCTTCTGTGTGTGAACTCTATAACCCAACATCTTTAGTCACAGATGGAGATGCAAAAGTTTATCCTCTAATTCTTGTGGAAATGCAAACGCATGGAACTTATAGTCCACGTCGTTTTCAGTCTCGACATTCCATAAATTAATGCGGCTATTGCAAAACCTTAGGGAACCTCCAAGTCTAGGAGCGACATTAAAACTTTGGCTATTAAGAACATCACTGTAATGATGTTACTTATAATTGCAGCTCCATTATAGTGTTACAACATTGTGAAAACACCATATGGCAACATTTTTATTGGCTACATCAGCATATTTTGTAGCGCTTAGTCTTAGGGTTATCAGCAAAAAGGACCCCATAGTGATGATTTTAAGAAAAGAAAAGTACTGAGGTTTCTTCGTGGCTTTTAAAGATTACCGGGCTAAATGTCCAACAGGTTTACAATTTTTTTTAAATCAACTTGATGAATCTACAACATGTTTCTAAAATCTGAACACTCTGCCGCCAAAATTGTTAAGAAAATCAGCCTTCACATTACAAGCAAAATGCTTACAGGATTCATTTTTCTTTTTCTTTTTTTCTAATAGCGTAAACAGCATGGCACCATGGTTTGCAAACAGCTGGCAACTTGTAGGTCTAAGCACTCCTGAAGTTTTGTTATGCCTTGCTCTGGACCTGCCACCAAGGAATTTGCCCGCAGAGCTCAAACTGCTTTGTGTTTTGAAAGCTTTATTACTGTCATTCCATTTATCTGTCCTCTGGGAAAAAAAAGGCTTCTTATCTTTATGATTGCTGTTGCATCCTAAAATGACAGAATCGCTGAATTGCTCTGTGGGATTCATCAGTGATTTACTGGCTCAGTCTCTCTTAACCACACCTCTCCTTTCCAGGCAAACCACAAGGAAACATGTTTATGACAATGTTAGCTCACTGATTTAAAGCGCTGGGGAAGATTGGGGAAGTGGCTTGCGTACAGCAGCGTTTAGGGCTCAGACAGTTTCTTCATTTATCATTGTAGTCACTGGAGTTCTGTCTGGTTCACCTACGTTTAATGTGAACTATGTAATTGGCTTTTTCCGTGTTTTCTTTATGAGCTCTGAGCTTTGATGAATCTCATCCACCTGTTGGCGCTTTTCCAGTGACATTGCCTCACATGCTACTAGCCTGGAAGACTGACTGATATTGTTTACGTACATGCCACAATGAATGGAATCAAAACATTATTGTTGGAATTGAAAGAGAATTCTGGGAGAAGAGCTAATGATAACCATGACTAATTTTACATCCCAAGCATCCCTACGTCCAGATACTACAGCTATCTCTTTCTCCATCAAAAATAAAGACATGGTAGTGGCAGCTAAGGGGGAATAATGTTTTATTTGTATCCATTTAACACTTTCTTAATCCATATAAATATATTTCATTAGGCAACTGCCTATCTTATATGGTAAGAAATCTGACCATTGTTTTTATTTATTTTTCATTTATTTTTTTAATTAACCGTAATTCTTTTGTTATGCATATACATAACAAAAAATGTATATGCATTATACAGATCAAGATCTTATGCAAATTCAATTCCAAAATATAGATAACAGTAGTGACAAATCCCAAATCAAAACAATAGGTGCTACTATCACCTTAGTGGGCCACCATAACCACCAAAAAACAAAATACAGCAAAATACAAAAAAGGGTGAGAGCACTCAAGAAAAATATACCACCCAAATGCAGTCAATCTATCTCTGAAATAAAACAGATGAGAGAGACATAGGGTAATATAGTTTAAACTACAAAATTAAAACATATGTGTTGGTCTCACTCACATATGGGGAGCCACTTAAAAAGCTGATTCAAACTGCATGCCTTGAACAGATATAGGATTCCAGCTGGGCACCTCTTGGTATTCTTGTATCATGTACCTCCAAAACGCAGTTGCTAATCTAATTCACCCACAATCCATCAGTCAGAAGAATTCAACAAAATGGCAGACATCGTGGACAAAGGAACACAAAATGGAGTCAATTGACTATGGACATCTGGCCCAAGGAAGATATGATTATTGATATAAATAAAAGCAAATGTTGAGGAGGATATAATCATTGTAATACAAGGGGCATAAGCAAAAGGAAAGCTGAAAGGGAAAAAAAAAACCATGACAGTGCGGTTTTAAGATTATGTCTTTGCTATTGAGGTGATGTGCGATAAACTGTTAGGAACCATTGCTCTGAGGAGAGAACAAGACTTGTATTAGCTAAAATGGTGAAATTGTGAAGCTCTTTATAGATAATGCTGAGAAGCATACAGTAATGAAAATCAATTTGTTCATAATGAACCCAAAACCCGCGAGACTGGGAATCAGGGAAACTCGCAAGACTTGTATGGTTTGAAAGAAATAGATGTGAAATGTCTGAAGAATGTATTAAAATGTTTTATCATGAAGAATACAGAAAGATGTTTTTTCAAGTATGTTCTGGGAACTGTTTAATGTTACTTTTGCTGAATTATACTTTTTCTATGAAAAAAAATAGGTTTTGATGAAAAATATGAATAAAAAAAAATGAACAATATTATAGACTGTACAAGCAGCGGTTCTCTGTTTTCAAATTAAATGTAAAATAGCTGTGAGGTTAGAATCTTCATCTGTACAAAAAAAACATGACTGATGATGAAAATAACACTGTGTATTTAAGTAGACAAGCAGACAACTGACACTGAAGAAAGGTATTAAGGCCTAACCTGGGATGGCTAGTGATGTGAGTCCCTGACAACATGTAAATGGCTGGACCAGCCCTTAGCATAACGACACTTTGATTAATTTCAATGGCATTGCTAGGGGTGGGGGTGGGGGGGGGGGGGGGGGCAGAGGGGGCTATTTTCTATCCTACCATTTTGGCCTAAAATTTTTAAATCACATTTAATTCACACAGAAGTCATGGCAATTCCCAGTGTAGTAAATAACCATATTTGTGTTTTGTGAATAAACCATAAATAGCCAGATCTGGTCTGGTGACCTGATACAAAATTGATTTATCAGTCATGTAAATGTACACATGCTGTATTTTGACATTTGTGCCAATTGTCCTCAGAGATTTGCATGTTAGACTTGTGCATTCAGTTTTGGCCGAATTGCAATTTGTCTGAATTTAGGCAGATCAATAGATCGGCTGAACTCTCGGAAGCGCCTGTGGAGTTCCGGCCGTCGTGACAGAAAAAAAAGATGATTGATGGAGAAATAGATCATCTATGGGCTAAGGGACACTCAGTGTTGATGTTATTATTTTATTAACAAATCAAGTGAGAAGTGACCAATAAAGGGGAAAAACGAGGAGCAGGAAAAAAAAATCTATGTTTTTACATTATATATTTAATAAATATATAATATATAAATATCAATTTTGTACTGCTCTTCCTCTTTTCCCTCCACTGATTATTAACCAAATGCTGTGAAAATGCTTCTATTAGTATACTGCGAAATATATATAAATATTTGTATATTGCATATATTTAGCAGTCCGTTTTCCCAAGTATTTTCCAAGGATGCTATTCAAACAAGACATACTGTCAAATGAATGAGTGTTGGAGGTACCAAATTAAATGTCATTTTCGTAAAAAAACAAAATGGTTTGGCCAAACTAGATTTTTCCCGCCATGCGCAAGTCTATTAGATATGTTAAAGGAACACTCTAGAGTCTAGACCCCTAAAGCACATTAGCTTGCTGAAAAGGTTTATGTGTGAAGAGTGAGGACTCTTTTTCTTCATTTTGGTATCAGTGCAGATTTCAATAGAAATTGACCCTTTTATAAACTAACCTGGTAACACCCCCTTGACTGTCAAACTGACAGCGGGTCCTGTTACTTCCTGATTTTGTTAGCCTAGTGTAGGTAAACTCAAGAGGCAGCAATTACCCAGAGCACCTGCCTTGCAAAGACTTCTCATTGATCTGTGTTTGGAAGTCTGTGATTTGACAGTCACGGAAAGTCTGGGTGGGGTAGGAAAGGAAGGATTTGCAAAGGCAGCAGACAAAGCAATGCAGTTTTCAGATTTACATCCAATGAAAAAAATGCAAATTTTAATTTGGAGTATATCTACTAAACTGTGATTATTATTTATTTATATTTGGGCAGTTAAGTGTTCCTTTAAACACAGCAATAAAAATATGCAGACAACCCAGACATATAGATGTTTGTGTGTGCACATGTAAGGCAGGTTATTTTGTATTTTTGGGTCTGTTATTGCTCAAGATTTCCCTGCTTCACACATTCTCTCTTAATGCGGTTAATTTTACATAAGGAAAGACTAGGACACATCATGTTATTGTATTGTAGATCAAGTAAAATAGATTAACATAATTCGTGCAATTTATTTCCCATTTGAATAAATTCCACTCAATTTCAAAATTGCTCATGATGTATTTATTAATAAAGTCTAATGCATTAAAGTCTGTTATTAAGAATAGCATTTCCTTAATGCGTGCGTTTAATGGGTGTCTTACCTTAATGAATAGCAAGTGTAAAGTAGACGCCACCAGTAGTGGTTACATAAGATCCACATTTAGTAGCCAAATGTTGACCCTGTCTGTCAAAAAGGATTCAGTTAGTTAGACTGTAGGCTCTATAAGGCAGAGCTGTCTAATATTAGCATGCTTTTTGTAAGTCTTATATTAAAGGACCATTCCAGGCACCAAAACAACTTCTTGTCAATGATGTTGGTTATGGTACCCAGAGTTCAATGGCATCTTCTGACCTTTAATATAGGCTGACGCTCTCAGCCTATCACTGGCTGCCCATTACACGTAATGCTTTCGTAATATATATATATTTTTTCTGAAGTTCTAAACACAATGGACAGCCAGTAACATTCTTTACACAACATCCTATACCACTCTATAACTTTTATGACTTAATAGCAATCAGATGGGTAACTAACATTCATTTAAAGAGACCTTTGCAAGATACACACACTGCAATTATGTACTTATTACCTCACAGATTGCTAAATGATCCAACATGGTTATACCTTTAAAAAGTCCTACATTTTGCAAATTCTCAGGCGGTCTATGTGATTTGTTATCAGTAATCAATGCAACATCTCTCAGGCCCAAGACAGAGTGCATAAGTGAGCTAACTAGTATAAAATAACTGCATATCTTTTACTAGAACTGTGCAACATATTTCAGTAAGTGTTCGTGATCCAAGCCTTCTCCCTCCAATAATGGTTTTGTCAGAGACCTTAAGTGCGCTTTGCTCATCCAGACCTTTTCTGGGTTGCACATTTGAACATTCTCAGTTCTGGCTCTGAAGCTGACATATTTTTGAAAGCTGGAAATTACGCCTTGAAATTGATTTATTTGAGAGCTCCCAACTGTAATCGAGAACTCCCAGCCTTACAATTTCTCAAGCAGCAGATCACATCACGTTCATTTAAAAAAAAAAAAAAAAAAATCCCTCTTCGCCACTCCAAGAATTATGATGTCAAAATATATAATTATTCTGGATACATTTTTTTTTCATCATGCAAAATATTTTTTCATAGGACAAAAAAGTAACATCTTAACCCCTTCTCAATTTGTCATGTTAGGTTTTTTTTTTTTTTTTTAATGGTTGAAAGGGTATTTAGGGTAAAATGTAGATTTTTTAAGACTAAAATTATTGATTATAGATGCAATTCACATTTGCCTATTTTGCCAATGTGAAATGTCTTCCTGAATATTTTTTATTTGTCATCTATTTCTTCAAACTGCATAATTAATAATGGGTGGGCTTCTAATATTTTAAATAAATTTGCTCTGTTATGAGACACCAGCAACAAAAGGGTTAAAATGTGACTGATGCTCCATATTACAAGATCATTTCATCTTTCACGCACTCCCCCCTCAGGGCTACAGAAGAGATCAGACTAATGAGGCCCATTACAGCCCTGGCATGCCAATGCTCTATGGCCACAATCTGCAGGCGTTCGTGCTTGAGAAAACAGACCGTCTACCCAGCACCGCTCCAAAACATTCTGCTATTGGACTCATCAGGCTTCTGGAATGTGTATGTCATTGGAGACCAGATGGAAATGAAACTCTATAGGTCGCTAATGACCAGTTCAGCTGCAACAGCCAATTTGGCTGATTGTACTAAATCCCCTCTCTTTGATTTGATGATGTCCCACGCTACCTCTGGGCTGGGCTGCCTTGTTTTCTGAAGGAATAGGGCGTTGGCAAAGGGACTGCTAGGATACACGTCTTTATGTGTGATGGCTCTTGATCTGGGGCCTTTTGTTCTGTACGATATAATGAATAATTATGAGGAGGCTTTCCCCTCCGCCGTGGATGAATCCCTGGCTGTTGACCTGCACAGTTATTGGGAACATAAGGTCTTGTGGAGTCGGTGTCCCGGTGAAAGACTTTTTGTTCTTGATTCTGTTGTTTCCTGACAGGGTCCCAGCTGTGCTACAGACTCTGTTTTCCAACCGACCATCTCAGGAACAGAGCCAGGTCTACTTACAAAAGCTATGAACTCTCTTAGCTCAGCTTGATGGTGTAACCTCTTAGCTGCTGGGACGGGAAGCAATCATTGCATAGCAATGTTTGTAAAGTAACTCTAGAAGCCATTTAAAGGTGCTCCTTACAGAAAAATCAGTGTTTCAGGATGATATGGTTTAAGGTCTGTGTTAGTTAAGTAAAGAGCAAATCTAACAGATTGATTGACAATTGTTGACACTTGGGAACTAATCTTTTCACCTCTTACAACTGCCATAAGCGGCTAAGCTTGCTTTCAATCTTCAAATTTTTACGACAATTATTTTTCTTTTTTTTTTATGACCTCCTGGTTCAGTCGGTTATTTGTCTATTTTTGTCATATGTGTGTTCACGATCTGGTCTCCCTGTATCCTCCTCTAGAGCCTAATGAACCTTATTGTGTGATCAGACCCGGTTCCAGCATGTATCCCTGTGTGTGATCAGACACATTCAAAGCTGCTGCTGCTGCATGACTATCTGTCATAGTACTCAGCTCAGTCGCACAGCGAGAGAGAGAGTGTGATTTCCTTCTGATGCTTGTAGCAGGTTTCAAGGATACCCTACGATGTTTCACCAGAAATCTTCTGCTAATTGAAGATCAATGGGATCTGAAACCCTGATAACCCTTACTGGATACTGTGTTGGGATTCCATTAAAAAGTCCAAAGCAAAGCTCTATGGACTCTTTCCACAGACCTTAGTTTTTCACTTTTACCATCACAGTCAATGCTTTTTGACAAAACAGGTACCAACTGGCCTTTATCTCTTCTATGGATTGGTTAATGCAAAAGTGAACTGGTACATTAACCCATTAAACTCTGGACATCAATTATAGGTTGTGTTGGACTAACCCACTTCCAGTGCCCACAACCTATAATCTTAGTAAGTGTGGCCAAAAGGTAGATGCCCGAATGTCATAAAACTCCCATGGAGCTATGCCAGCTGGGAATCAACTATTTGCCCATCCTTCAGAGTTGTATGTATAAGTAGTGTTTGTGTGTTTGAATGTAATTACATTTTTGTATGGGGTATGTGAGTATGCATGTAGGGATGCATTTGTATGTATGTAGGGATGCATTGCCACTGGAATGCAGTGGTGTACTTCTATGTATGCGTTTAAATGCAAGAGTTTGTTTGTATGCGGTGTAAACTTTTAAATGCAGGTGCACTTTTGTGTGTAGTTAGTGTTTGAAGGATTGGTTGTCTGTGTATCAATTTGCCATTTTAATATAGGAGGGGGGGCAAATCTTTATTTTGCCTAGGGCGGCAAAAATCCTTGCACCGGCCCTGGGGAAAATATCCTCAAACATTTTATTCCATAAAAATGGAAGTTGTGTCATGGAGTCAGGGAGTCAATTGCTCCTAGAGCCACCAGCATGATAAGACTGGAAAATGATCATGGACTACAGTCTCAAACAATTCTTCTAACAATTAAAATAACAAAGTGTTAGGATGGCAGTTCTGCAGAAGTAAGGCAGCAGGCAGACATTATGCTGGATTTTTAATAGCCCATCACTGAGTGGGTTTGCACATGGATTGATGGCTTTTGCTTTCAATTTCCTCACGTTCTTGATTGGTCCTCTGACATATTTGTGGGTGCACTGAGGTATCTGAGACTAACCACGATGTCAATACAATGAGTATGTATGATGTCCCTGGAGGTGTCTGCCAATGACTGCAGGGTGAAATGACAGTGATCATGACATTCATAACTCAAGCTAGGTTATCATTTGTGATAACTAAGTCTGTGGCAAACAGAGTCTTTCTCTCATAGTAATGTATACAGTTCTGTCTGGAAATATGTGGACACTGACACAATTTTCATAATTTTGGCTATGTATGCCACCACAATGGATCTGAAATGAAACAAACAAAATGAAATTGAAGTGCAGATTTTTAGCTTTAATTCAAGGGAACAAAACTTTTATGTGAACCATTGAAGAATTGTAGCCAATGTCATTCACAGTCCCCTTATTTCAGGGGCTCATGGACAATTGAAAATTAAAACAATCATAAATAAGATGTTAGTTTTGAATATTTTGTCGAGAATCCTTTGCAGGCAATGGCTGCGTGAAGTCTGGAAGGCATGGACATCATTAGGGATGTGCATGGGCCAAAAATTTGGTTTAGTTCGGCACTTCCGAAATTAAGGACATCGGCAATTCAGGACTTTTGCAATTCGGCTCTTCAGCAATTCGGCACTTCGGTTCAGTTCTGCACTTCCGAAATATGGGACTTCGCCAATTTGGGACTTTGGGAATTCGGCAATACCCTAACCCTAGCCCTACCCCTAACCCTAGCCCTACCCCTAACCCTAACCCTACCCCTATCCCTACTAGGGTTAGCGGTAGGGTTAGGGGTTATGGGTAGGGGTAGGGTTAGGATTAGGGGTAGTATTAGGAGTAGGGTTACGGGTTAGGGGTAGGGGTAGGTGTAGGGTTAAAGGTAGGGTTAGGGGTAGGATTTGGGGTAGGGTTAGGGGTAGGGCTATGGTTAGGGGTAGGTGTAGGGTTAGGGGTAGGATTATGGGTAGGGTTAGGCTTAGTTGTTAGAGGTAGGGGTAGGGTTAGCAGTAGGGGTAGGGTTAGGGGAAGGGTTACGGGTAGGGTTAGGGGTAGGGTGAGGGTTAGGTTCCTGTCATCATTCCCTTAATTTTCCCTTCCTCTCCTGTTTTGACACTTTTCAGAAAATTGAAGCACTTCGGCACTTCCGAAATTCAGCACTTCGGCAATTCAGTTCGGCACTTTCGAAATTCGGCAATTCGGGACTTCTGCAATTCAGCACTTCGACAATTCAGTTTGGTTTGGCACTTCCGTAATTCAGCACTTCAGCACTTCGGAAATTCGGCAAAATTCGTCCAAATTTAAATTCAGATAGAAATGAATTGCACATATCTAGACATCATTATGCCTTCCAAGCCTTTACTGTAGCCGTCTTCAATTGTTATTTGTTCATGGGTCTATCTGCCTCAAGTTTATTCTTCAGCAAGTGAAATGCATGCTCGGATTGAGATCAGGTGATTGACTTGGCCATTGCAGAATATTCCACTTCTTTACCTTAAAAATCTCCTGAGTTGGGTTTGTAGTATGTTTTGGGTCATTGTCCATCTGTAAAGTGAATCTCTTTCCAATCAACTTCACTGAATTTGGGTGAATCTGACCAGACAATTTGTCCCTATACACTCCAGAATTAATCCAGCTGCTTCTGTCACATCATCAATAAACACTAGTGACCCAGTGCCAATGGTAACCATGTCATCCCACTGCCTCCACCGTGTTTTACAGATGATTTGGTGTGCTTCAGATTATCAGCCATTCCAAGCCTTCTCCAGACTTTTTTTCTGTACAGTTTGATCTTAGTGGCATCTATCCAAAGAATAGTGTTCCAGAACGGGGCAGTCTTTGAAAGATTTATTTTTTTGCAATTTGCATTTTTTCTTTATTTTTTAAATTATTTACGAAAAAAGGGGTACAGAAAGGAAAAAGGGATGGGGATACAGTCAGTAGCGTTGAATAATCAGTTTAGCAATACAATTGTTCATACAATATTATGCATTTATCATATTGCATTTTAATAATGAGTATATAGATCCTGTCCATATTTATTGTATTTAACCTAGTGGGTACTACTGTGTCCACTCTGTGATTTACCTCAGGATATGTTGAAGACTACGAGAAGGGAGAAAAAAAAAAGAGAAAACAGGAAAAGGTTCACTCCATAGCATTCAAATATTTAATCTTTGATAGATTTATAGACTTTTTTGGCATAGTCTAATCTGGCCTTTCTATTCTTGTGAATGGTTTGCACCTCATGTGGTGAACCCTCTGTATTTGCTCTTGTGAAGTCTTCTCTTTAGGGTAGACTTGGATAGTGACCATTTAAAGGACCCTATGATTATCCACCACTGATGTTTTTGTGGTCATCCAGGACCTTTTGTGTTGCAAAGCTCACCAGTGCATTCTTTTTTCTCAGAATATACCAAACTGTTGATTTGGCCATTCCTAATGTTCCTCTCTGATGGATCTCTTATTTTTTCTTGCAGCCAAAGGATGGACTTTTTCACTTGCATTGAGAGCCTCTTTGACCTAATGTTTGGGTTCATAGCAAAAGCTTCCAAATGTGAATGCCACACCTGGAATCAACTGCAGACCTTTTACCAGCTTAATTGATGAAGAAATAATGAAAGTATAGCCAACACCCATCCATGAAAATGTTTTTGAATCGATTATCCAATTACTTTTGGTCCCTTGAAAAAGTGGGGTCTACATATTAAAGAGTTGCAATTCATTAACCCATCTTCCAATTTAGATGTGAATACCCTCAAATTAAAGCTGATGGGTCAATGGATAAGTGGGTCAATCAGTGTACTGCAAAATATATACATAATATAAATATAATGTATATATTTTGCAATACACCCATAGTAGCATTTTCCTGCAATTTGGTTCAAAGACCAAGTGAGAAGCCAATAAAAAACAAAGAAACAATACAGTGAATAAGATAAAAAGCAGTAAAAATATATGTATTTATATATTTATTAAATACATAATATATGAATATAATTTTTTTTATTGCTCCTCCTTTTGCGCACTTTTCACTTGATCTGTGAATAAAATGATGCTACGGTTACAATAAAAGCTGTGTTTAAAGCACCATCTGTTGCTAAGGATAACTGCGGGATATCTATCTATCTATCTATCGATCTATCCGTCTGTCTGTCTGTCTGTCTATCCATCTGTCTGTCTGTCTATCTATCTAGTCGTCCCACATGATTGCAATCAGATAGGAACATCAACTAACAGTTGCAAAGATGCATCAGATAACTGCTGAGTGCATATATAATATTCACCATTACATTCCATTTTTAGAATATTTCTGTTTTTGAGAATTAGTTATATTTTTGTTTATTATTTTACCTTTATTTAAATTTTTTAAAATCTAATATTATCCTCCTAAAATAACAAATTTACAGATAACAGAGATTTAATGAGTGGGGTGCAAACTGCATTTAGTAATCACGGTTGAGGTACTCGCAGAACATGAAGGTATGAGATGTCATGACTGGCCATGTTTGCAAGTGAGTAAAATGGCTTGGTGCAAGAACCGCATACTCTATAACTCCTTCGACAAAATGAAAGGATCTTGGAAGTTGCAAACAAACAAGGCAAACACAAGGAGTGTGGGTACCAAAGGGAAACTTTTATTCATCTAAATGACGGGAACAGCAGATGATCAGGGATAGTTTTTTGTGGTTTCCTTTAAGAGACGCTTACTCATAGACTAACAGCCTTAATTGGGAGCTGGGGTCTCTGGATGCCAAGGATTATAGCAGCCCTGCCTCCTGCTGCTCCTGTAGTTAGGCCCTCAATAAGTAACATGAATATTTCCAAACAATAAGGGGAATGAGCCAGAGTTTACAAGCTGTAATTACTGTAAAGAAGTATTACAGGATAAGGCTGAAATATTGGCACACAACAGAGCGGAACTCTATGCTGGCTATTCGGCCCCTTTCCTGATTTGTCTGCAGAATGTTTGCATTCAATTACATTCATTCCAGATTACCTCGGCATTTACACGAGCAAAACCTTCTTAAGGTTCTGTTGTTCACAGACACAGAGGGTTGGGTATCCACTGAATAGAATATGTGCAGCTGCATGGCTTTATCCAGTAACTATTACCAGATTTGGTCAGCTAACTTTGTTCTATCCTCTCTCTTTTTCCCCTGCCTCTAAAGAGGAATCTGTAGTATTAAGCTTTATATCTACAGCGAGACCAGTACTGTTCTGTTATTACACAAAGTTAGTCTTGCAAGCTAATTGAAAAGTTTAAATACTGTATGTGCAAGCATTGTGATACAAAGAGTAAATAAATATTGAAGAATTCGAGGGGAAACATTTTTAAAAGAAAATAATGTCAATGTGCTTCTTATTTATTATTTTCATGGTTTTACTAATTGATGGACCTGGCCATTGTGATACTGTGAGAATATCAAAGAAGGAGAGAGGAAGAGGAAACGTCTAGAATAAAAATACGTTAGTCACTCTGGTTCATTTGATTAATTCCACACTGTCCTTCTGAAAACATACAGATTCAGCTCATAAGATGGCTGACTTTACATCACTATATGCTTTTGATGAAATGGCCCACAATCGAGGTACATGCATAGGGCCCCATCAAAGATGACCTTGACAAAAATATATATATTTTTTTTCAGGAAGCTATGCCAGGTGGGGACTAAGTGGAATTCTTTGAGATACACTAGCATCGATAGCAGGGGTTGATAGAGGACTTTACCAGAGACATCTGGGTATATTAATACTGTCTCCATTCTAATGACCATTCAAATATAAGAGAATGGTGACCCACTTGCCATTGCTCTCATTTGTTAGCCATGGCAACGCTCCGGATCCCGCGAGAGGAACCTTGTGGAGCTGCAAGATAGAGCACCTCCGGGTCCTCTCCTGTCTTCCTCCCCAGCCGGCGGGTGCTTGTTAGTGCTAGTGCGCCAATGAGGGAGAACTTTCATCTCCCCACCGGCCCATAAACGCACACAGCAGAGCCAGCACTCGGATAGTCCCGGCCCTGCATGAACTGGCCGGGGTGATCATGTGACCTCGCCTGCCTTGGCCCGTGGTCATCACGGCCCACTAGGCATTTGCTGGTGTGCCCCATGGCCAGCCCGGGCCTGCCAATGCTGTAAGAGCAACAATGCAAAGCCCCCGCCCCCCCCCCCCCACCCGAGAAAATGATCAAATCTCTATTGCCCTCAACCTTTCTTTACAGGGTAAATTTCTTCCAGTGTGTTTTTACCACGCTGTGTCATTTACCCATTTATTTTCTTAAGCCTTTCACCACCAATGTTTTTATTTCTTACACTTATCACAGTTTATGTATGTAGTTATCTATTTTACCATATACGGGTTGTTTGCCCTCCAATACCATCTCTCAGTTTCAGTTTCAATTTTGATGTAACTATATCTTTTGAGAACACAAACTCAGCTGTTGCCAAAGACCTTTCCACCCATTTCTTGGTAACATCATGATCTATTTATGTAGTTTAATGGATAATTTAGAACGAGCGAAAGTATTTTATTTATGTTAATTTATAAAATATTTACTGCAGTTTAAACAAGCACTGCTAAGGTACATTATGATGCACTCAGACATATCTATTTCAAATGTTGTAAGCTGCTAAATAAAAAATTTGTGGGAGACGGATTGGGGTCCTAAAGTCACCTGCATTTTTTTTTCCAAAAGGGACATGATTAGTATCATGATCAAAATATCTATAAAATAAAACAAACGTCAACATTTCAATCCTATTCACTACAATAAAGGCAGTAGCTAAAGCTAAAATTTACAGAATATTTTTTCAGGTCTGCAGATATTAGTTCATGCCACTGTTCAGTTGGACCTAATTTTGGAACCAGAAATAAATCTGAGAAGGCTATTCAGTGAATCAGAAAATGTAGAGAAATAAGGGGACCATGACTGTGCTTAAATGCAAAAATAGCTATTACCTACCCTAAGGGCTAGTTCTCCCATTTCTGAGTTGGTAAATTATACAGATGGAAAGAGAGATTAGCCACACATTTATCCCTTCCACTCTGAACAAGCCTTTCCCACAAACCTAGTGTGCAGTATAAATTGTTTTTACATTTAAAAAAAAAAAAAGTGCCCCTACTTACTTTACATTTTGAAGGGTGAAATTGGTGAGTGGGTCATTAACTGGCTACTTACTTTTCCTTTTATTTTTAAAAAAACGCCACATTTTTAAATTAAATGACTCTTGCTGCAGCTCACCCCTCTTTCAAATGGTTTTCATTGTACTGATTTCACCCAACATGGCTGATTCCTGTGGTGCCTGCTAGCTTCGCAGATATAGTTGGTCAAAGATGATAGGACGCTGTTTTTATTTCAAAACAGAAAGAAGGTAAATCACCAAACAGACTGGATATGTAGGAAAGCTTTGTTCTTCTCGGAGTAGAAGAAGTGAGTGGGTCATCAATTGCCTATGCACACTAAATCTTTACATTGAAAGAGAAGTGTTTGTCCTTCAGTGTGGAAGGAAACAGTGCCCTATCTGCCCTACCATCCTCTCCCAACTGCATGTGTGCAGATAACGGGCCAGAAGACCCAGACAGGCAGGGCAAAACCACAATGAAAGGCATTTGAAAAAGGTCGATCAGCATAAAGATTAATTTGATTTTTATTTATTTATGTATTTTCATGTATTGAGCACTGAGCAGTGTTTGTATTTTTTTTATATATATATATATTTAGCACTGAGCAGTGTTTGTGTGTTTGAATGTAAGCATGTTTTTGTATGGAGTATGTATGAGTGATTGTACAGGTGGGTTTGCACGTATTGGCATTTGAATGCAGGTGTGCATTTTTCTGTAGTGTGGTTTTTGAAAATGGTGGTGTGTTTTTATGTAGTATTGACATTTGTATGCAGGGTTGTATTTGTGTGTAGTGTAGGCGAAATTCTTGGATGTATGCACATATACACACATATACTCACATATACACACACTGGCACATAGGTACACACATGCAGTTACATAGAAACACAGTCATACACACATACAGACAAACACATACACACATACAGATAGACACACTGATACAAACACAAATATAGATACAGTCACACACACATACAGACACACAGAGAGAGACACACAAGCACAGATACACATACAGATAGAGATACACACACAGACACGATGATACAAACACAGACACACAAACAGATACACATACACACACTGACACATACAAATACACATATACCAACACACATACAGATACACAGACATACAGATACACAGACCCACATGTATAACACACACTAAAAGACATACACTAAATAATTAATTCCCCACAATATGGGCCCTGTCTCCATACTAAAGAATCATTTGGCGACAATGCGGCCCCTGCCCCATCACAATAATACCACAATCCCCCACAATACAGCCCCTATTCCCCCTTCGCTAAAGTCCCTCCCCCCCCCCCCAATACTGCCTCTATTCCCCAATATGCATATTCGCCTGTGTAGCCAAAAACCCTTGCACCGGCCCTGACTATAGTGTCCCTTTAATATAAATTTAAAAGAAAATTAATCATTTTAAGATTTACACAATATATTGGTGACTTTCAATGTTTTATTTAAAGGTGTAAATTTAAGAGAAGTGTCAGTTCCCTTTTTTTTTTTTTTTGAAATATAATGTTTTATTTTTCTGTAAGGTAAAGAATGGGATACAGAAAGGAAATAGGGGGGGGGAACACAATATGATCAGTCGCTTTACATGGTACAGTTTACATGATACAATCAATCAATGGCAGTTTCAATTCTAGTCTGAAGCTCGTTACATCAACCTGTAAAGCGCACTATAACTCTGTTTGTAGGATCGATTTATCTACTTGACCAAGGGGAGGGGGGGGAAGAGGAAAGGAGGGGGGACCACAACTCTGAGCTTTGCCACCATCTTCGTAAGTTGGTCGGCAGTCACGGCTTGGCGTAGAGTATTAAGAGGGTAAGGTTTTGAAACAAACGGTTTTGACGTCTGCGTTATATTCCTTTAGATGGTTCTAGCTGGGTGTTCTGAAATGTCTCGACGTGTCCTGAAGGACGCCATCTGTACCTTTCGGATTTGTTTTCTTTTAGGGATTAGCCTCCTGTGTGGCTTCCAACCACGGTTTCCATAAGGATTCTAGTTTTGCAGTCCTGAAATGGGACTCCGTGGAGAGTATCTCATATCTGTAATACTGGTAAACTTTCCGTGTTCCTTGTTTGTTGGACAATACATGGTCTTCCAATTGAGTGCCAGTAGATTTCTAGCTGCTAAAATAATTATGGTAGCCAGTTGTTTGGATTTTTGTGGCCAATCATCTGAAAATAAGAGTAACAAGCCGGTTTTGGGAGTGAGTGTGGGGCATCGTCCAGCGCCTACAGTAATCAGTGTTTGAACGTGTGCCCACAATGGCCTAATCATCTCACAATCCCACCATATGTGAGTCATGTTCCCTAATGTTTTCTGGCATCTCCAACAGTTGGCTCCAACCGTTGGGTATATCTTATGTAAGCGGTGTGGCGTTAGGTACCATCGAAACACCATTTTCTTGTGGGCTTCAACGTGGGAGAAGCAGGTTGTAATGCCTCTCAGGGCATCTAACGATTTGAGCCATTGTTCATCTGTGAGTTTGGGTATACCCTCTCTTTCCCATTGTGAAGTATATTTGAAGAATTGCGGAGAGCGACAGTCTAGCAGCGTTTGATAACACAGAGATAAAGTTTTTGGTTTTGTCGGGTTTTTCTGGCATCTATTAATAAGATTCGCCTTGCAGAGATGTCTAGAGTTATGCCCTATGTGTGGGAACTCTACTTTCGTGTTGATTATACTCTTTAGCTGAAGATATGAAAAGATAAAAGAGTTCGGGATTTTATACCTCTTTTGAACGTCGGGGAATGGTAGTATCTGGGTCCCATCGCATAAATCTTCGATATGCTGTATACCTTTTTCTGTCCATAGCTTCATTGAAAGCCAGGGAGAAATTGCTTCTAACGCCAATAGGGGAGCACGTGAGTCAAAGCGTTTGCGTTTAGTTAAGTCTATGTGGACCAGATCCCAGACTCGCAACGTTAGTGCAGTTGTGAGGTAAAGTGAGATTCTCTGTGGACGATATGGCTTAGGTGTCCATAGGGTATTTTCCGGAGAGTGTGGATGCATCTTCTCTCCTTCCATATCCACCCATTGGTATGTGTTGTTCTGTGCGCGGAGTCGGACTGCTGTTTCTAAGATGGCTGCCCTATAATATGTGAGCAGCTTAGGCAGGCTTACCCCTCCGTCCCTAGGAGTCAATTGTAATAGAGAAAGTGGTAAGCGCGGTTTCGCTTTGCCCCATATGAATCTGTTTAGCGTTTTTTGCATATTCTTAAACCACAGTAGTGGGATCTGCAGCTGTAGCATCCTAAATACATAAAGTATTTTCGGTAGTATCATCATCTTAATGGTTTGAATTCTACCCATCCAAGAGATGCAAACTGATTTCCATGACTGAAAACTTGAGTTGCACATGTTGGCCAGCAGTGTGTAGTTTAATGAGACCATTTTTTGTTCGTGTAGAGCTAGTTTGATTCCTAGATAAGTGACATAGTCGCGCCTCCAATCGTAATGGTAGGTGGTCTGCAAAGCTTGCAGGCGGTGTAGTGGTATGTTAATCGGTAAAGCTTGTGTTTTTGTTGTGTTTAACTTGTAGAACGAAACTAGACCATATTTGCGCAGCAAACTCATGAGTCTGGGCAACGAGGCTTCCGGTTGGCTGAGGGATAGAAAGATGTCATCTGCAAACATCGCTAAACGATAATTGTGCATGTGTATCTGGATGCCCTCGATCAGCGGGTCATTTCTAATTATGTGTGCTAGGGGCTCTAGTGATAGAATAAATAATAATGGGGATAACGGGCAGCCTTGCTGCGTGCCGTTGGTAAGGCTGAATGGAGTGGATATAAAACCCCCATTGGAGACTTGTGCGGTCGGGCTGCCATAGAGCGCCATTACTCCCCTTATAAATTCTTGTGGGAATTCGTATTTTTCTAGGACTGTTGTCATATACGACCAATTCAGGCGGTCGAAGGCCTTCTCCGCGTCCAACGCCAGTAGAAGGCCTTCTGAGTTGTGTGTCTCCATGTGCGATAAGATGTTTACTATCTTCCTTGTGTTGTCACTACCTTGTCGACCTCTAATAAAACCTGACTGGTCCGTGTGCACAATTCTGGGGAGGATTGGCGCTAGTCTATTCGCTATAATTTTAGCGTAGATCTTCGTATCGCAATTAAGTAGCGATATAGGCCTGAAGTTAGAGCATTGAGTGGGGGGCTTTCCTGGCTTCGGAAGTGTTGAAATATGCGCTTGGAGCATGTCGGATGGCATATTTCCCGTGCCAAAGCAGTGGTCAAACAAATTAGTCATATATGGAGCTAGGACATTTCCAAAGGTGCGATAGTATAGGTTTGAGAAACCATCTGGTCCCGGTGATTTATGTGTTGGTAGTTGAGCTATGGTTTGGAGTGTTTCCTCTTCTGTGATAGGCTGAATTAGGCGCAGGCAATCCTCCTTTGTTATCCGAGGTAGGTCGACATCTCGTAAAAAGTCATCAATGTCTTCTTTCTTGGGTTGAGAGGAAGGGTCTTCCATGCCTAGGTTGTATAGCTTACTGTAATATTTGCTGAACTCATCTACTATGCTCTGTGGATTCGTCAATTTACTACCGCCTGTCGATTGAAGATAAGCTATTCTTGTGGCTTCTAATCTAGTCTTGAGTTGTGCGGCCAAAATCTTACCAGCTCTGTTGCCTTCTTTAAAAAATTTGTGTTTCATTTTCGTGAGATAGAAGGTGGTCTTGGCTGTTTCAAGGTAATTCAATTGTGTTTGTAATTGGAGGATTCTTGTGGTCGTGTCATAGGAAGGAGTCTGTTTATTTATGCGTGCTAGGTCGTGAAGTTCCGTGAGTATGTTTGTATATTGCAAAAGTCTTTGTTTCTTATTGTAGCTTGAGTATTTGATGAATTGGCCTCTGAGAACTGCTTTATGTGCTTGCCACAGACTTTCTGCCCCAACCACTCCATCATCGTTGATCTCAAAGTAGGTTTCAAGTTCTCCTTTGATTTGGGTTACTAGTTTGTGATCTACTAACAAAGTGTCGTTGAGGCGCCATGGTCTTTTACCCTGAGTTGGATGTTGCGTCAGGATTGCTAGCGTAGTGGGAGCATGTCAGATGCTGCTACCTTGGATAACATCGTGGCCGGTAGAAAAAATCTATCTATGCGAGAGTATGAATTGTGAGTTACTGAGTGGAAAGTATAATCTCTAGCTGTTGGGTTGAGCGTTCTCCATACATCTAAAATGCCATGATTTGTAAGTGTCTGATCTATCAAGGATGAGGACCTTATTCTTTTCTTAGTTGTCCGTGTGTCGACTATGTCTGTAGATGTAGTGTCTAGAGCGGGATCTAATAGACAGTTAGTGTCCCCCCCTAGTATGATATCCCCATATTTGTGGGCTTCGGCTAAGGTGAGGACGTTATCTAGGGATGTGTGTTGGTCATTGTGAGGGCCGTACATATTTACCAAGGTCATTTGAACGTTATTTATAATGCATTGCAAAATTAGATATCTACCTTCTTTGTCTTTGATTAGTTTGACTAGTTGGAAGGACACTGTTTTACTTATTAAAATTGATACCCCCCTTTTTTTTGTTTTGTAAGTGCTATGAAATCCCAAGGGGAAGTACTTGGAGAGGAATTTCGGATGTTTGTTTGTTTGGAAGTGCGTTTTTTGATAAAATGCAATATGGGCATTATGTTTCTTTGCTTCTGTGAGAGCTAGTCTCCGTTTATGGGGTGTATTCAGCCCCTTGGTGTTTAAGGAGAAAACGTCATGGTATCTGTGTTGGGATGCAGCGTGTCTCTTCGACTTCAGGGGAGAATCGTTTGGGTTGATGTTAGCAGCTATGGGAATACTGGAACAGGTATTATAAACCCTAATTTCTCTTGCTGTGTCGCGTTGTCTTGTTTCTGTTTTTGTTTTTTGACCGCCTGTGTGTACGGGTAGCATATCACCGCCGAATTCCCTCATGTTTAGACGTGTGCACTTGAAGACGTTCCGATTCTGGAGTTGTGGTCCTGAGGAGAATGGAGAGGGGGGTGGAGGGAAAACAAGGAACCAAAAACAAACTATATACAATATGCAATAAGCCTCTGAATTGAGGCTGGAACTTAAATTGGCAAGTGCCAGTTTTATACAAAGGTAAGGTCTCCATTCCGGGACCGTTGGAAACTTAATTACTCGGGCACTGGGCCCACACTGGGGGTAGAGAATCCCCATGATGCAAAAAATAGAAACTATTCCATATTTTATGCATAGCTTTGATCCTTTCAAGACCTTAAACATTTGACTATCGATTTGCAAACTTACAGTGGTGGATGGTAGGAAGCTAACATAATGGCAGATTTGCCATGGTGAGTGGGAAGGAGACATCGGTCCCAGGTGTGGGTCTGTGGCCGCCCCCCCAGGTACAGTCGATGCCAACTCCCGGCTCAACCCCCTTCGTTCAACTCAAAGGGCAAACAAGGTATTGTAAGTGGTCTCTTAGTGGATATGTAGGATGTGTTTAGTTATGCTTTATATGTAAGTTTTTAATTTAAAGTTGTAAAGTTTTTTTTTTTTTCTCCTTTCCTTCCTTGCCCTTGGTTATGTTAATTTGTTAGTCTTTAAATATTCCTATATGGGCTAACATATGTGTAGTAGTGTTAATAATTCAGCGTATTACATGAACCTGTTAACCAAACTCAAACTATTGATCGTATTTCAGCTATTGTGCCACATGTCTGTCAACCCTCTACAACATAAATATACATTACCACCACCACTGTCAACCACCCAGGTTTTCGGTCTCCACATTGCATGACCTCAAGTACAACTTAAAAGGTCCTTGGGACTGTGAGACTCAAAAGTCAGTCATTCGAACCACGCTTCTCCCATCCTGGGGTTATTCTCTGAGGTGCCTTGGCTGTCATCTGGCTTTCTGAAAATTCCTTCGGGGCTTCTGGTATCGGTATGTTCCACTCTGCTAGGGCGCCTTTTCCTTCTTCTGGTGTGAGGATGTGTTTCTCTGCCCCATTTTTCTTCACGATGAGACGTGTCGGGAATCCCCACTTATACGGAACCTCCGCTGCTCTCAACGCTCGGGTGATGGGGGTGAAGGACCTCCTCGCTGTCAGAGTGTTCGCTGAAAGATCCGTATATAGTTGGATCTTGTGGAAGGCGTCAGGGAGAGTAGGGTTCTTCCTGGAGGCTTGCATAACTGATTCTTTGGTGGTATAATAATGCACCCGCGTGATGGTGTCGCGGGGTGTGGAGGCTGGTAGGTGCTTAGGTCTGGGAAGACGGTGGGTCCTGTCTAGTAGCAGGGTGGATTCCGGCAGGTTTGGCATCAGATGTCTGAATAATGTGGTAACAAAGGTGCCCAATTCACCTGAGCTGACCTCCTCTGGGATCCCACGTATGCAGATATTATTTCTCCTATCTCTATCTTCTTGGTCCGTTATTTTGGCAAGAATATATGATAATTTGGAATCCATGTTTTCAAACGATGCTACCGCATTGTTGTGCGCTGAGATTATCTCTTCAGTCTTATTCTCAAGACAGTCAGTGCGTTCTCCCAATGCTTGTACCTCCGCCCGTATTTCTCTGGCTAATTTTGCAAAATCAGCCTGTATGGACGATTACAGGGCATTAAGCATCTTTTGAATAGAGGCTTCTGTGGCTGGAGTGTCCCTGTGTGATATGGAGATGATGTCGCTCCTTCCGGAACTCGAGGCCGGTGATTGGGGCCTACCGCCTCCATCTTTGAAGACCCGTTGCGGCGAGGGCATAGCCGCGATCTGGAGGGAAGGTGGTTCTTTTATCTTCTTTTTAGTCGTGGAGCGTTGTGCCATATTGCCTGGTCGTTTCACCGGTGAGTGGTATATGGTTTGAGGGTAGTCTCTCGGTATAAGCTCGTTTATTAGCTGTATTAGGGGATTTTATCTCGGAGCCCGTCGCTCACACGTCCATTTGCGTCCGCGGTCAGGCCGTGTCAGTTCCCTTTTAAGGATAAGAGGAACAAAAAATGAAACTAGCGGTCTGAAAGATGAGGTGAAAAATTGATTTGCGAATGGTGGATAAAAGTAATGGTGAATTTATACGGTAAAGGAATAGAAAGGTGGCGGTGTAAACAGAATGTATAAGTTATGAAACAAATTATTGGTAAAGAAGAAATTAAATGCACTAGATGAATATATAGTAACATATTAATATACTAAAATGGAAAGAGCAGGAATAGTTGAAATGGATACTGGAGAGACCGGTCCCATGATTTTTAGTGATCCCCAATTTTTTTATGTTGGTAACCATTTCTAGATTTCTATAAACTATTGAGTTGCTTTTTTTTATTTTATTTTTTAACACATTACCAAGAAAGAGATATTCTCAAAGATTTAAGCGATGGCCTTCTTCACCTTTTGTCTCTGTTACATTCTACATGCTCACTACTTGTTTTCAAATATCACCATTCTCTAACGTTTAAGCGCAGCAGAATATGTTGATTTTATATAAATGCTAATAATGATTCCCAACTTGTACGCAACTACATAAAGATCCACTATAAGCAACAAGAATACTCAATGAACTCTCAATGAAGTAGTCTGTGTGCAGAGGCCTGTCATTTTGTTTCTGCTGTTTTGGACATACAGCTATGTTTACATTGCAAAGCTAAACACACTTCTAATGGCTGTTACATTGAAGCATTACATTGGCGCATGCAATTTTTGTCTGCAATGGTTGTCTATGAGAAATATTGGAATTGACAAAATCTCCTGAAGTCTGATGACATCAGAGAAGCAAATCGGGCTGCTCAGAAGAGGATTTCTCTGTGCAGGATTCTAGGTGACTAACAGGTTCATTTAACTATTATTTTTTTTCTTATATTAAAAAGTGTTGACTTCCAATCTAAACCAGGGCTTCTGGATAGAAGCACTATATAAGAACTGTTCGATGATTAAAAATAAATGAATTAATGCTTGAATTATGTGCATTTTAGATGGAATTAAGATATTTTACCAAGCTGACAGTCAGTCAGATGCTGTTTCGGAAAATATAAATGTTTAATTATTTGTGATTTTTACGAAGGCCGAAACAAATCCACATCTATAGGCTGCTTTATTCTGTGAAGTGTTTATTTTCTCATTTGAGAACTGAATTAGCATGATTAAGCAGATTAGTTTAGGATACATTTCAATTGCGTAAAATCTCAGTGGATCAGGAAAAAGTCTACAGAATTTTATATATATATATTTTTTCCTAATACGATATTAAAACGCTTCTAGCCTTTAAAACATTTCAAGTAGAAGTTATTTTGTAAGCATTTATTGAAATTTTCAGAAATTTATGTTATCGTTCTTCATAACTTTTTTACCCATTGCATAACTGAGAAGCAGAGAATTATCCCAAGTGCTCCTCTCTTGCATTTATTTGCTTATTTTAACCCCAAATTAATAAAGGGGATCTAATAAGGATTTGCTGTGTGCAGCGGCGTACATACTGCGGTCGCAGGGGTTACAGCTGCGACCGGGCCCGCCACTCCAGGGGGCCTGGCTGCCCTGCGGACCCCTGTGACCGGGTTACCCGCCATCATCTTCTGCGGCCCCGGCCCGCGTGGCAAACCGCCGGGGCCGCCATCCAAGGGGTCCATCGGGTGGTCCATGCTGTCAGGGCCACCCGATGGATCTGGATTGGAAAGGGGCCCGGTCAGCGCTGGACGCTTGAACAGCGCGACTGGGCCCCCTGTGATGACTTCATAAGCTGGGAGGAAGTGACCGCACGTCACTCCTCCCAGCTAACACACAGACCGTGCGGGAGGAAGCAGAAGGAGTCAGAGTGGGAAGTCTGACTCCCATCCACCTGAGCCACCACTGGACTCCAGGTAAAGTCACCATCCTGCACCTTAAAGGTAGGAAACAGGAGGGTGACAAACATGTTGTGTGTGTGTGTTTGTATGTATGTATGTGTGTCTGTCTGTATGTATGTGTGTGTCTGTCTGTGTGTGAGTCTGCCTGTTTGTATGTATGTCTTTGTATGTATGTATGTGTGTATGTGTGTCTGTCTGTGTATGTATGTGTGCCTGTCTGTTTTTTTATGTATGTGTCTTGTGTGTGTGTCTGTATGTGTGCGTGTCTGTCTGTATGTGTGTGTGTGTCTGTCTGTTTGTATGTATGTGTCTGTGTGCCTGTATTTGTGCCTGTCTGTTTGTAAGTATGTTTCTGTGTGCCTCTCTGTGTGTCGCTCTGTATGTATGTGTCTGTGAGTGTCTGTCTGTATGTATATATGTGTTCCTGTCTGTATGTATGTGTCTATGTGTGTGTGTGTCTCTATGTATGTGTCTGTGTGTGTCTATCTACGGGGGGGGGGGGGGGGGAGAGGTAGGGAGGGGGCAGGCCCACGGATCATTTTCTCACCGGGGCCCCATGGTTTGTGTGTACGCCACTGGCTGTGTGAATTGTGAGTTTCCACTTCAAGAGCAATCAGGAGTTGTCATCAAGCAGATTCCCTGCTTAACCCCTTAAGGACCAAACTTCTGGAATAAAATGGAATCATGACATGTCACACATGTCATGTGTCCTTAAGGGGTTACAGTCAGTTTTATGGATGTTTGAAAATGTTTAATTTAAAACTTTAGCAGTCTTAACTTTACCTCAGAAAGTAAAGTCCCCTATTTTATGAATAAAAATAAAGACAATATAGTGGTGTATAAATTATGTAAAAAAATAAATAAAAAAGCAAAATATTTTTTTCATCTTTTTTTCAGGTTAATTAAAATCTGCTTTGAGAAATGCCTTTGGTATGTGTGCAGCCATTTTGTCTCAGTTTACATTACAGAAACCCAGTGGTCCTATTTAGAGTGGCTCCTTCCTTCTCACTCACTGTTTCAATGTCTTATTATGAATCTGTCTGAAGCAACAGATGACAGAACCTGGTGATAATAATATATTAACCGTAAACGCTGACTGCACCAAATCCAGCAAAAAGTCATGATTCCGTCATCGGGCCTTTGGGGGATAGTGCAGTGTTAGTGAGTGCTTAAAGGCACTTGCACCTGCACCTATGCCTTAGCATAAAAGTGATAAGGCTGTGGGTAACCAATTGCCAGGTAGTCTGTTATATAGGCATGTGTTTTTCTTTTACAATATTAGCATGCGTGTGTGATCATCACGTCTGGGCATGTTACTGTGAGAAATAGGAATTAGTACTTTTACACATGATATATTTGGATCTTCCCTTTCCCCATTGTGTCTTCAGATCAATCATTTAATTCATGGATGACCAATCACATGGGCAGGGGCTAACTTTGTGGAGCTCTGCAAAATGAACAATGACCTGTGATCTGTGCAGCATCCAGGTAAGTGATAGACATCCTGAGTCAGATAACAGCTGTTTCCTACTGAAGTTCACCCAAAATGGCTGCCCACATTAGATAAAATGGCAGATAAAATATATCCACCATTTAATAGATGGCATTAAAGGCAAATCCATGTAAAGAAAGGTGAATAACATGACATTGTAAATAAAATAAAAAAAAATAAATAAAAGCAATAACAGTTTCCCTTTAAGTAAAGATCTATATGTTTTCCTTTTAGTAAATATCTTCATATCCACTTGCAAGATGGCTGGCGATGGATATGCGAAAAAATACACAACCTTTTGATAAAAGCTACATAGGAAGAATATTAATAAAATGTGATCTATACAATTGCTATACTTGTGATTAGCACAATATGTAGGTGAAATTTAACTCTGGATATAGTGATACAGTGTTATTTTGTAAGACAGTTATGTGTTAATAGTGTGAAACAAGTGTGAAATAGTAACTTTATAAGAAGAACATACTAATGCGTGTTCTGGCAGCAAGAAAAAAAACATAATATAAACTAGAAAGGAGAGAAGAAACAGAGAGAAAACATTTTAATCCAAAATTGCACTTGAAAGCGTAAAGGTAAAAAGATCACTGAATAGGCCCAAACATCAATAGTTTTCAGTTTTCCAACTGCACCCACTAGGATAGAAGGATTTAGAGACAATAGTGTAACTTACTTGTCCTCTGCCCTCTTACCCCTCCTGTCTAAAGGGGAATTACAGCATCAGCTGAATTCCTAGCACCCCATGGATCTCTGTTTAGAGAACAACTCCTTGTTTCACATAGTTCAACATATTCAGGGCACATACAGAGAAAGAGATATGAAATGTGAACAGCTTGTTATTTTGGCAACAATACAACCCAAATCGTGTTACGTTAGCAAAAGGAAACAGAGAATTGAGAATAGTCATTGCAGCTTGTTAAGAGAAGGGGGTCTGGTGATGAATGGGGAACTGGATATGTTATTTGTCTTAATTTAGATGAATTTGAAGTGGTGATGATAATTACAGATCTGCACTCAAAGTTTTTTTCTGTTTAGTGAAGGATTCTTTTATCCTTGGCCCCCCGGGATCCTCTCGCCCTCTCTTTATATCACAAACTAAGTGAAAGGATACTGCTGTTACAGGAAATAGCCCTCTTAAAGAGCCCCCGTATTCTTCTTTTCATCTTAGAACCAACATAAAAAGGGGCAGCCTTGTTAAAGGGAGTAAGTAACTCACTACCTTCAAGGAATGCAAACTTCTGGAAATGTTTTTGTATTTGATAACGTCATCCCAGAGACACTTCTACCCAGCGCAAGCCGGGGAACATGAGAGAACAGTTTCTCCTTCACGTTGTTTTTGGAGGCTACTGGTCCAAAACTATCCTTCTTTCATGTCACATATTTGATTTGTACATTTTGAGACAAACTGTCATTCAGATATGACATGGTTGGCCAAAGGGTCATCTATGTATTTTGCTCACCAATATGGTGCACATGCTGAATATTAAGGAGTCTTGTGCTTTGTTAGGGAGTGCACAGTTCTATGTCCAAACCAAGATAAGGAAGTAAAGTTCACCATGTATTGTTTTGGTTGTAAATCTGCAACAACAACAAAATCGCTAGCGAATTGATTCGATTTTAGCTTACATGAAGGTGAACTGTCACTGTCACGCTTTGTAAGTAACCGGGAACTCTGCACTTAAGTTCTTCCCTATACAGCTGCCCATTTACCACACAGTTGCTCCGAAGAGTGAATTCCACAATTCAAGAAAAAGCAAATGTAAGTTATAAAGATAAACATTCAAGTTACAATTACAGCTATTATTGGTGGGGAGTACCACCACACAAAATACAATGTTTTAGCTCAAATAGCTTTAGAGGTGCACTCCATTGCCCAAATACAAACAAATAAATCAGTATAAAATCACTGTTTAGTAATACCGTTTGGGTTTATCTGCAGATGTCTTGTCTGCATCCTTTGCCAGCCTTACCCTTCTAACTAGGCCAAGACTTTCTGTTACTGTCCAATCACAGTCTTCTCAATGCAGCTAAGTGAGAAATATTTGCAAGGCAGGAGCTCTGGGCAAGTAACACGATTGGTTGTCTGATTGACAGCCAGGGGGTTTAACAAAGTTCAGTTATAAAAGTGGCTATTACTTTTGAAATCTGTTTTTTTTTTTTTTAAGTTAAAAAAAAGTGGACACACTCTTCACACATAAAGCACTTCGGCAAACTTTAGTGCTCTTGGGGTCTGGAGTGTCCTTTTAATAATAAGCTTGCTCAATAGCTTCATTTATGGCATTTTAATAATGAAATTGCAGAAATACATATAACACATACCCTTTACCAGCAGGGAATGTTCGCATACACACAGCTTTCCTATTGAAAAACACAACGTGGCCACATCCTGTTCCCTGCAAAAAAACAGTAAATCTTTTTAGCTTTTTTTTATTATGTCCATAAATCTCATTCTGTATAATCTAATAAAAAGGAGGGGTTAACTCCGACCTGGAATGTTATTTTAATAATGTTGTTCTGCAACAAAAGACTAAATTCTGTTAGATGAGATACGCGTAGTTCTTGTAATTGAATAGACGTGTCCCCATTGATTTATGTGGGAAAAATGCAATTCAATTACAAGCGATACACTTATCTCATCTAATTGACACAAAAGCGACCAATTTCTATTGTTTTCCTCTTGTGTGAAACATATCCACGTTTTTACTGAAATGGGTAGACGTACTGGTTATGCATAGACTGAAATGACTTGAAATTCTCAGTCTTCATAGGGTAGACTATATGGTAACAGTATCTTCTACTGTCATTTAAATGGCAGGGTTCATGCTATAGTAGAGATGCTCTGGGGTCACAGGTGAGACCAGAAAACAGCCTGAGGCTGCATTTTATCAGCAGAGTCTTATATGGCGCCTGTATATCCACAGGACACAGGAACGTTGGTTAAAGAATATTAATAACTCCACATGATCAATAAGTCTGCTCTTTTTAAGAGCAGATTTTATTTCACGTTAACATGTCCATAAGTCTCCCGGCTGCCAAGGCTGCACAACACTAGCTTGTAAATGTATACTTTTCATCATGGAATGAATACTTTGTGTATTCGCTTCTCTCTGTATTTTACTATTAAAAGTTAACCATGCATAAGATATGCGGTTAGAAAAAAAGTAAATATTTACCGATAAATTGTAGAGATGTTGTTCAATATATTTTATTTTAAACAATTCTTCAGGTGCCATCCCATAATATTTAATAGCTAGTTTTATCTGTATAGCAAGAGAGAGACAGAGTACACACAGTCAAAGTTACATTCCCTGAACATTCAGCTCCTTACTGGGGCTGGAGGGAGTGGTGTAACTACCACTGTCGCAAGGGTTGCAGTGGCAACTGGGCCCGCCACTCCAGGGGGCGTGGCCGCCGCTAGAACCCCTGTGACACTCTACTTTGCCGCTAGAACCCCTGTGACACTGGGCCACTTTTAGGACCAGTGCACAGCAGCACTGGCAGGGCCGTGGTCGCAGGCTGATCAGCAGGAGGGGAGCAATGTGCTGTGCTGCTCTCCTCCTGCCTGTGTGTATCGCGGCCGAGTGGTCTGACAGGTATTGCTCACTCAGAGAGGGGGGGAGGAAGGACATATGGAGAGGCTTCAGGGGAGTGGGGAGAGAGACACATGGAGGGGCTATAGGGGAAAGAGGGAGAGAAACAAATGGAGGGGCTTTAGGGGAGAGAGACACATAGAGGGGCAGCAGGGGAGAGGAGGAGAGAGACACATGGAGGGGCAGCAGGGGAGAAGAGACACATGTAGGGGCTGCACGGGAGGGGGGAAGAGTCAAGTGGAGGGGCTGCAGCAGAGGGGGGAGAGACACATGCAGGGCTGAAGGGGAGGGTTACATCTCTGGCTGAAGGTACTTCAGAAAGCAACTGTTTACTTCAGAATATGTTAGTACCGTAGATAATTATCTGCCAATGGAATTTAATGGAAATATGTTGATATAAATAATGACCAGATGCTGACATCTCGTCCATACGGCGCCATGTTGGTTTCTCTTTTTTAAGCATAAACCACTCCCAATAGTTTCACACACTTACTCTAAATGGGTGAGAGAGAAGTGACCATGGTTTTTATTTTCATGGGACCTCAAAAGTCCTAACTTTATTAAATACTCCTGTATTAAGAAAAAAGGTTAAAAAAGTGGCAAACTTGCATTGTCAAGAAAGATAACACTTTTAAGGTACGCCAACCAGACTACCTTGCCCCACACTATTAGGATTTTCTCATAGCTCGAGGTGCTCATTAGTGATGTCGCGAACACAAAATTTTCGGTTTGCGAACGGCGGACGCGAACTTCCGCAAACGTTTGCGAACCGGCGAACCGGGCGAACCGCCATTGACTTCAATGGGCAGGCGAATTTTAAAACCCATAGGGACTCTTTCTGCCCACAATAGTGATGGAAAAGTTGTTTCAAGGGGACTAACACCTGGACTGTGGCATGACGGAGGGGGATCCATGGCAAAACTCCCATGGAAAATTACACAGTTGATGCAGAGTCTGGTTTTAATCCATAAAGGGCATAAATCACCTAACATTTCTAAATCACAATGGATATGGATTGACACCTGACATATGACATATTGACACCTTGACATATGGATTGACACCTGTCCTCAGAGACCCTGATACACACTGACACAGAGCAGAATAGGGACTGTTCCCCCTACATAGGGTCACTTGGCAGATATGGATTGACACCTGTCCTCAGGGACCCTGATACACACTGACACAGATCAGAATAGGGACTGTTCCTCCTACATAGGGCCACTTGGAAGATATGGATTGACAACTGCCCTAATGATCCCTGATACACACTGACACAGAGCAGAATAGGGACTGTTCCCCCTACATAGGGTCACTTGGCAGATATGGATTGACACCTATCCTAATGATCCCTGATACACACTGACACAGAGCAGAATAGGGACTTTCCCCCTACATAGGGTCACTTGGCAGAAATGGATTGACACCTGTCCTCAGGGACCCTGATACACACTGACACAAAGCAGAATAGGGACTGTTCCCCCTACATAGGGTCACTTGGCAGATATGGATTTACACCTATCCTAATGATTCCTGATACACACTGACACAGAGCAGAATAGGAACTGTTCCCCCTACATAGGGTCACTTGGCAGATATGGATTGACACCTATCCTAATGATCCCTGATACACACTGACACAGAGCAGAATAGGGACTGTTCCCCCTAGATAGGGCCACTTGGCAGATATGGATTGACACCTGTCCTCAGAGACCCTGATACACACTGACACAGAGTAGAATAGGGACTGTTCCCCCTACATAGGGTCACTTGGCAGATATGGATTGACACCTATCCTAATGATCCCTGATACACACTGACACAGAGCAGAATAGGGACTGTTCCCCCTACATAGGGTCACTTGGCAGATATGGGTTGACACCTATCCTAATGATCCCTGATACACACTGACATAGAGCAGAATAGGGACTGTTCCTCCTACATAGGGTCACCATTTTTAGCCCAAGGCAGCTCATCTCATCAGGCCTTTTTTAGTCGAATGTATCGCCCACTGTCAGTCCCTTCGGGATCCATCCCTCATTCATCTTAATAAAGGTGAGGTAATCTAGACTTTTTTGACCTAGGCGACTTCTCTTCTCAGTGACAATACCTCCTGCTGCACTGAAGGTCCTTTCTGACAGGACACTTGAAGCGGGGCAGGCAAGAAGTTCTATCGCAAATTGGGATAGCTCAGGCCACAGGTCAAGCCTGCACACCCAGTAGTCAAGGGGTTCATCACTCCTCAGAGTGTCGATATCTGCAGTTAAGGCGAGGTAGTCTGCTACCTGTCGGTCGAGTCGTTCTCTGAGGGTGGATCCCGAAGGGCTGTGGCGATGCATAGGACTTAAAAAGCTCCACATGTCCTCCATCAACAACACATCTTTAAAGCGCCCTGTCCTTGCCGGCGTGGTCGTGGGAGGAGGAGGATGACTTTCACCTCTTCCCCTGTTCCCATTGTGCTGTGACATCACCCTTATACGCTGTGTAAAGCATATTTTTAAATTTATTTAGCAAATGCTGCATCCTTTCCGACTTGTTATAATTTGGTAACATTTCCGCCACTTTCTGCTTATACCGGGGGTCTTGTAGCGTAGACACCCAGTACAGGTCGTTCTCCTTCAGCCTTTTTATACGAGGGTCCCTCAACAGGCACGACAGCATGAAAGACCCCATTTGCACAAGGTTGGATGCCGAGCTACTCATGTCCCGTTCCTCGTCCTCAGTGATCTCACTGAAGGTATGTTCTTCCCCCCAGCCACGTACAACACCACGGGTACCAGATAGGTGACAACGAGCACCCTGGGATGCCTGTTGTGGTTGGTCTTCCTCCTCCTCCTCAAAGCCACATTCCTCATCTGAATCCTCTTCCTCACAATTCTCTTCCAGCGTTGCCGCAGGTACAGCAAGCGATGCTGATAAGGCTGTTTCTGGTGGTGATGGTGACCACAACTCTTCCTCTTCCTCTTCACGCTCATCTATGGCCTGATCCAGCACTCTTCGCAGGGCACGCTCCAGGAAAAAAACAAATGGTATGATGCCGCTGATGGTGCCTTCGGTGCGACTGACTAGGTTTGTCACCTCCTCAAAAGGACGCATGAGCCTACAGGCATTGCGCATGAGCATTCAGTAACGTGGCAAAAAAAATTCCAGCTCCCCAGAGGCTGTCCTAGCACCCCGGTCATACAAATATTTATTAACGGCTTTTTCTTGTTGTAGCAGGCGGTCGAACATTAGGAGTGTTGAATTCCAACGTGTCGGGCTGTCGCAAATCAAGCGCCTCACTGGCATGTTGTTTCGCCGCTGGATATCTGCAAAGTGCGCCATGGCCGTGTAGGAATGCCTGAAATGGCCACACACCTTCCTGGTCTGCTTCAGGACGTCCTGTAAGCCTGTGTACTTATGCACAAAGCGTTGTACGATCAGATTACACACATGTGCCATGCACGGCACATGTGTCAACTTGCCCAACTTCAATGCCGCCAACAAATTTGTTCCGTTGTCACAAACCACTTTGCCGATATCCAGTTGCTGCAGAGTCAGCCACTTTTCCACCTGTGCATTTAGGGCGGACATGAGTGCTTGTCCGGTGTGACTCTCTGCTTTCAAGCAAGTCAAACCCAAGACGGCGTGACACTGCTGTATCCTGGATGTGGCATAGTACCTGGGGAGCTGGTGGGGTGCCGTTGATGTGGAGCAAGACACAGCAGCAGAAGAGGACTCAGCCAAGGAGGTTATGGAAGAGGATGGAGTAGGAGGAGTAGAGGAGGCAGCAGGCCTGCCTGCAAGTCGTGGCGGTGTCACCAACTCCTCTGCAGAGCCACGCATTCCATGCTTGGCAGCCATCAGCAGGTTTACCCAATGCGCAGTGTAGGTGATATACCTGCCCTGACCATGCTTTGCAGACCAGGTATCAGTGGTCAGATGGACCCTTGCCCCAACACTGTGTGCCAGACATGCCATTACTTCCCTTTGCACAATCGTGTACAGGTTGGGGATTGCCTTATGTGCAAAGAAATTTCGGCTGGATAACTTCCACTGCGGTATCCCAATAGCCGCAAAAAAAAACGCCTCAGACTCCACCAGCTTGTATGGTAAAAGCTGGCGGGCTAATAGTTCAGACAAGCCAGATGTCAGGCGCTGGGCAAGGGGGTGACTTTCTGACATTGGCTTCTTACGCTCAAACATGTCCTTGACAGACACCTGACTGTGGGCAGATGGTTGAGAGGGGGCAAGGAGGACAGCAGTGGTTGACGTGGCTGAAGATGCTGGACCAGGAGGAGGATGGCGGCTTTGAGTTTGTGTGCTGCTTGTACTCATGTGTTGATCCCATAGGCGTTTGTGATGTGCGATCATGTGCCTAGGTGGGTGTTGGACTTCCCACGACTCAGTTTCTTTTGGCACAGGTTGCAAATGGCATCGCTGTTGTCAGAGGCAGACACACAAAAAAAATTGCACACTGCTGAGCTCTGCAACGGCATTCTGGTGGTGGACACAGCATGCGTTGATTGGCGTGCTGTCGGGCTGACCCCGGGTGCCGATGCATGCTGTCTGACTGTGCCACTAGCTCCTTGCGATGACCTCCCCCTGCTTCCAACTCGTCTCCTCCTCCTCCTCCCTGTCTCCCCATCTGAACTTTCGCCCTGTTCTTCTTCTTGCCGAGCGGGCACCCACGTGACATCCATGGACGCATCGTCATCATCAACCACTTCACTTGTATCTGACAACTCAGCAAAGGAAGCAGCAGTGGGCACAACATCATCATCATCACACCGTACGTCCATGTGTGTAATGCTGCCTGCCTGAGACATATCCCTGTTATCTACATCCTCTGGCAATAATGGTTGCGCATCACTCATTTCTTCAAACGGATGTGTAAATAACTCCTCTGACATACCAAGTGAAGCGGCTGTGGTGCTAGTGTTGGTGGTGGCGGCAGGTGGGTGAGTAGTATCTTGAGAGGTGCCCGAAGCTAAGCTGGAGGAGGATGGTGCGTCAAGGTTCCGAGCGGAAGCTGTAGAAGATTGGGTGTCCTGTGTTAGCCAGTCAACTATGTCCTCAGAACTTTTCAAGTTCAGGGTATGTGGCCTCTGAAAACTGGGCATTATTCTAGGACAAAAGGGAATCACAGCACCACGACCACGATGGCCCCTGCGGGGTGGCCTGCCTCTGCCTGTCATTTTTTTTTGGATTAGTGGTATTATGCGTGCAAACTACTGTGAGACCAGATATGAGTGGCAATGTGCACTGGCAGAGGTTGGCAGAGTACACGCTGTAGGCCTGACACCCGCTTGAAGACAATTAACTGCTATTCAATCTATAACAGTGGAAAAAGTGTTTTCTTTTTAAAGGCACGCTATAGTGACACCAGATATGAGTGGCAAAGTGCACTTGCAGAGGTGTGCAGAGTACACGCTGAAGGCCTGACACCCGCTTTAAGGACACTGACTGCTATTAGCTTACAGTGAAAAACTTTTTTTCTTTTTAAAGGCACGCTATAGTGACACCAGATATGACTGTAGTGGACACAGAATACCCTAGCCTAGCTATAAATTTCCCTATCAAATGAGCAGCAGCTAAACTTTCCCTCCTCTATCTAAGAATGCAGCTTCAGAATGAATCTAAAATGGATGATGTACAGGAGGTGGGAGGGTCTGGAAGGGAGGGTCTACTGCTAATTTGCTGGAATGTGTCTGCTGACCGTGAGGCCAGGGTCAAAGTTTACTCAATGATGACGAATAGGGGGCGGATCGAACCGCGCATGTGTTCGCCTGCCGTGGCGAACGCGAACACGCTATGTTCGCCAGGAACTATTCGCCAGCGAACAGTTCGGTACATCACTAGTGCTCATATAACACTTATATACTAACTCATAGTCTGATACAATCTATTTGAAGAATCTATTTTAAAATTAACTAAAATTAGATGCTAGATTTGGCAAAAAACACTCAAATAGGAGCTCTAGAGACTACATAAGATTAAAGCTCAGTTACATCACTTGTCTAAGGTGGTGGAAACATAAACACTGATAAGATTTACATTTAACTGCCATTTGTGGCTCCCACAATCTATAGGTTGACTTGAGATGAAAAGGTTGAATATATGCAAGGCCTTTGCAATTCAAGTTCACTTTCATGGGTACTTTGCCGCTCAGAGCCCATATCAATGTCAATGCGTGGTGCTTGATGATGGAAATAAAAGCAGTGATCACAGGAGAGGGCATGCCACAAACTGCCCAATTATCACATCAGACTCCAGTCCCTTTTTAAAGGGCACTACAGGCACCCAGATCACGTCATCTTATTGAAGTTGTCTCGGTACAATGTCCCTGTCCCTTAACCCTGCAAGTCCTGACCACATTAGTTAAATATTAGACATATTTAGAAATAGAAATGTTAAACGTTTTGTTGCTTTTGAGTATTTTGTTGCGTATAACATATTCTGTCCAGCTGATTCCTGGTTTATTTAATTATTTATTTGATTTAGTGGCTGTCCCATGACCATGAACACTTTTTTTTGTCACCATAGGCGGAAATCCAAATCATGAATCAAACAAAACTGTCCATGTTGTTTGTTTCATCATATGTCCATATGGCACTTTAGAGTTTTGGAATTCAGACGACTCACCTATTGGCTAAAATGTAAGTGAACTGCAATTTTTTTGAAACCAAATGCACAAGTCTAGAAAGTACAATTCTTACTAGAGGTAGGGTTAATGTTTAAGTTACATTCCCACAGAAGCCAGTTTATTGACACCAATTATAGATTGCAGTAATTCATCGAGATCATCAACTGACAACTCTCAACCTGCCACGGCTATCTTTAGTTGGGAGTTGGTATGACTGCAGAGGGATGTAATTTATGGGTTACGAGTATATAGGAAGATCTGGTCTGCTTGATACTGAATAGGGGAACAACTTCAGTGTACTCCTAAAACCATAACCACTAAAATATGCTTAGGGTGCCAATTGACCAGAACTACACTACATAATTCATATATTTATATATACACTGTACATCTACACCTATAATTGGAGCACTCAAACACATATACAGCTTACCAAACGTTATTCCGTTCAATGATGCAGTATAAAGTACATGTCAAAAAAATACAAAAAGATACAATATAGTGCAGATGGTATATAAAGTGGCAGTGCAATAATAATAATAATATCGTAGTGAACTGTACACTCACATTTCAAGGAGCCTGTATATAGAAACACTGGCTCCGTATTGAGGCTTGTGTGCTTATTATGGTAGCACCACCCTTCTACTTCGACTCAGAGTAATTCTCAAAGACATAAAAGAGAATGGACCAATGTGTAGATTTTGGCAATGAAAGAACACAGGTATGTGTTAATAAATGTGGTGCTCACCTGGTCCTGAGCCTATGGGTCCCGGCTCTAGGTATATAGGTTTAATGCCAATTCAAATGGGGATGGCACTACCCCTATGAAGATTCCTTGGAGGCTCCAAAAAAAGGACTTGGATAGGATTGAAAGTAACAAATTTATTGATATATAATAAATTAAAATAAAATAAATGTGTCTATAAAAAGTCCTCAATAAAAGTCCTTTAAAAATGGCCAATACGCGTTTCACTCTCAAAATAGAGCTTCTTCAGTCAGCTGTAGTGTTGGTCCTCTGAATCTTCATTTTTAAATGTATTTTGGGACTTCCCCTTTAATGAGTTAAGTGCATCATGTCCAATCACAGTAAAGTTTCCATTCTCCCTATGTGGGGAGATGTGTGTATATACCTTTAATTGGTGGAAATTCTCGGCGCCTTTATTTGTTATTATTCTCATTGGTGGGCTGTGGTGGTTGGCGGAAGTATTCTAAAGCTATCCGGGCGGTTGGCGGAAGTGACGTCACAAGCCCACGTGAGCGTCACTCAGCCGCCGCCCGGAATCTCCTGAACACTCCGACCCTGCCACACATGACACATGCGTGCAGGTCAGAGGGAAGGGGTTGTGGCATGGGAGGGGGTGGTCCGCGGGCATGCCGATGCGTACCGCCCCTAAGGCGTGTCGGCATGTCCGCTGGCTCCCCCCTCCAGCCTGATTGACATCTACCATGTGAATAGGGATATATTGCAAAAAATTAAATAACAAATAGAGTAAAGAAGGGAGGAGAATAAAATAGAAAACAAAAAGAGGGGGTATACAACAATAATAATAAGCATAATTGTATATCCAAAAGTTTGTATGGTGCAAATATAAATAGTATTTTAAAGTGTATAAAGTGCATATAAAGTGATGAATATATTTAAAGTAAAAGTGTTATTAATATGTACTAAGATAGATACCCTTATGGATATTACATATATCCAATAGGGGTTTACGTTTATATTTATATTTATATTATTCTGTGGTATTCACAATGGAAAATGGGTAATACACCACTGAGTAGGGAGGTGATATATATATATTGTGAAGAAAGATAAATGTATAATATAGTAAAAAGGGGAATATTATGAATAACAGAAAAAAATATATGAATGAGCGGATAAAATATACCTGTTTAAATAAAATGGCAGAGTTCGAAGTCTACATTCAAACCCCGGGGTTTTAAAGTCCCGAGGTTGAATATCCACCTCATCTCGCTCTGTCCTAATAATTTATTAAGGTCCCCTCCTCGCCAGTTGCCCTTAACCTTATGAATACCCATAAATTTAAGTTCTGTGGGGTCACTATTATGTGCCAGGGTAAAATGGTGTGATACACTATGTCCCTCAATTTTTTTCCTAATGTTTCTAGTATGTTCTTCTATCCTGGTATGTAGATTTCGTTTAGTGCGTCCCACATATTTCAAACCACAAGGGCACTCCAATAAGTATATTATATTCTTTGAATGGCAGGTTATAAGGTCTTTAATTGGGAATTCCTCATTATTATTAAAATTCTTAAATTTTTTGATGTGTCTTTTTTATTGTTTGTATTCCTGCATGCTAAGCATGTACCGCATCCATAAGAGCCTTTTCCTTTGTCTAGAAAAGTGGTAGTCTTTGTTTTTTTAATGTGTTTTTTTTACCAAGAGTCTATTTAGATTGGCAGCACCCCTAAACACTATTTTGGGTTTTGCTGGCAAAATTTGAGATAGGACATGGTCTTGTAGTAAAATGGGCCAGTGTTTGTTTAAAATTTTCCTTAGTGCCTTATTGTTGTGGCTGTAATTGCATATAATGGGTAAGTTAACTTCACCTTCATTTTGTGTTTTATTCTTTTCCTGTAATAAAGTACTTTGTAGAATCTTAGCGACTTGTGTATAAGTTTATTTTAGTTTTTCTTTTTCGTAACCCTTATCCAACAGATCAATAATTAGTTTGTCTGCTTGTTCTTTAAAGTTATCCTCATCCGTGAAATTTCTTTTAATACGTATGAGTTGGGACTTGGGTACACTATTTAGCCATGGGGAAAAATGGCAGATAGAGGTGTGGATAAAACTATTGACGTCCACATTTTTGAAATGGGTTTTAGTTTTTATTCTTTCATTATCTATAAAGATATCCAAATCTAAAAATGTAACGGTATGTTTACTAAAATTAGTAGTTAAAATGATACCTCATTCGTTATTGTTTAATGGGTTTAAAAAAGTATGTGGTGTATCCTCTGTGCCCTTCCAGATAAAAAACAGGTAATCTATGTAACGGTGATAGGTCACCAGGCCCTCCACCCAGCCTCCATTGACGTTCCCAATCTGCCATAAACAGATTGGCGTAGCTGGGTGCGAACCTGGTGCCCATCGCCGTCCCACATGCCTGCAGATAAAAAGTATCATCATACCAAAAGTAATTGCTGGTTAAAATTAGTTGTATCCCTTCCATGATAAAATCAATTTGGTCTGGTTCAAATGAATAGGATTGTTCTAGGAAGAATCTCACTGATGTACAGCCCTTCTGATGTGAGATGATGGTGTATAAGGAACTGACATCTGCAGTTACCAAATAGTAATCATGTTCCCATTTGATAGTCTGTAGATGTCTCAAAATACTTCCTGTATCTTTAAGGTAACTAGGGATACTTTGAACTATAGGCTGGAGGCACTTGTCCACATATTCTGAAAGTCTGCATGATATAGAGTTGATGCCTGAGACTATAGGTCTTCCAGGTGGGAACTCAGGGTTTTTATGGACCTTAGGGAGATAATAAAACACGGGTATCTTTGGGTGTGTCACATTCAGGTATTCAAATTCTTTTTTATTTAAAATCCCCTTTTGTAGGCCCCTATTAATAAGATCATAAAATGTATTTTTAATTTCACTTGTTGGGTCTTTTTTTTAAACTTGTATAGGTGACATGGTCATTTAATAGTCTCATGCATTCTGTATGGTAATATTTAATTACAATGTCATTGTCTTTCTGAAGTTTTTAAAAAAATGTATATTCATCTTTTTTGAGATTTTGTTGGTAGAGGTTGGCTTTTTTTAATTTATTGATGTCCGACATCACCATTTTCTCATAAGTGGCCATTTCTCCTGAGATTAAATGTTTGAGAAAGAAGGTGGATTTCTCCTTTAGTGTGGTATGTGTGTATTTATCTGTCGTAGTTAAATTGTTCACTATTGGATTTGTTTGGAAAAAATGTTTTAAACATAAAGTGCGCAAGCCTGATGCCTACCCACCCCCCCCCCCCCCTTCCCACACCATCCCACCACATGCTCATTATTACAGTTAGGTTTAAAAAAAAAAAAAAAAACAACAACTGCCTCTTATTAGCACACTCCTGCACTTTCTTAACCCCTTCTCTCATCTCATGCCCTACACTAATTTTTCTACTCTCTCACTCCGACCCACAATCGATCTCATCCTAGACCCCATGCATAGCAGAGATTTGGACTCGAGGAAGTCTGTTAATAGCTCCCGACTGATTCCTCTTCTGCAACTGTCACTAGTCTCATACTATCCTTACCTTTTTGTGTCATTTTACCCCACTCCCTCTTGCATGTAAGCTCATTGAGCAGGGCTCTCGACCCCTCTGTTCATGTGTGTCGAACTTGTCTGGTTACAACTACATGTTTGTTCGTCCACCCAGGGCCAGATTAGGAGCCCAGTGGGCCTGGTGCTGACAGTTATGATGGTGCTTAGTTACAGAATTTATCGACCAAAAACACTAAAACAATCACACCTCTCAAGCGTCATGTATCTGATGGAGTTGGTGTTGGAGGGAAATTCGAAGGATGCAGCTATAAGAAAACACATACTCTATGCTAATCTCTCTCTAATTTATGCTGTCATCTTTTTAAGTAAATCCATACCCCCTAACAGCAGTGTCCAGTGAAGCAGGAAGTCAATGGGTGGGGTAAAAGGGTGGGCCAGAACTGCCAAAAGGGGCGAACATGCCCAAAAAGGGGGCATGTCTGTCCAAAGAATTGGCATCAGTGTCCCTATGTATCACAGTGTCAGTGTCCCCATGTCGCCCAGTCCCCTAGTCTCCCAGTTTCTGTGTCCCCATTTCCCCCAGTGTCCCTATATCTCAGTGTGTCTCGTGTCACTAGGATACTAGGGGACACTGAGAGACATGGGGACATAGTGAGACATGGGGACACTGAGAGACCCAAGGACACTGAGACACTTGTGGACACTGGGAGACATGGGGGAACGGGAAACATGGGGACACTGAAACATTTGGTAACACTGGGAGAAATTGGGTCACAGACACTAGGGACACAGATACATGGGGACACAGACACTGGGAGACATGGGGGCACTTGACATTTGCCCTGGGCATTTGGGGGCAGCTTTTTTGCCGCCCCCTGGAAAATGACGCCCAAGGCAAATGCCTTGTTTGCCTCGCGGCTAAAACGTACCTAAACTTAATTATGACACAAACCATCAAATAGATCTCGTTCATGAGTTATGTCAGAACACTAATCAAGAAGACCAGGCCTTAACCTTCCGTTATTCTTGTCATTCTTTAGGAGCAGCATCCATGGCTTCAAGCAGGTTTAAACCAGTACACATAATTAAACATTAGGTCACTGTAAGTCCTAAGTCTATTCAAGTTACATTCCACAACCAGTATAGGAACTCCGTCAAGCATTATCATATAACCTTGTGCATAAGTATATATGTTGATTGTTGACTGTATTGAATATTTGACTGTATTTCTCCTTATTGCCCTCTTTATTTACAGGCCTATCAGCATTGTCGGTTCCGGCACACCTCAACCGACTTTTTCCATCCTGTATTACGCTGTTCCTATATTTCTCTCTATCACCCTATATATTTTTGCCCCTAACACAAATATATATATATTTATTTTGTTTTATTAATATAATTTAAGTGTATTGAAAATATTGTACAGAGATATACTTGCTGTTAGTTGACATTTAGTTCAGTAAAGTTTTTGATGTTAGACTTGTGATGGCTTTTGCTCTAGGAAAGGCGTGGTCCTGTGAAATATTGCCATTCATATTCTGAAATTCACAGCATAACTTGATGCAGGAACCACCCCTGCGGATGTCACAAGTCATCGCTCCAATTATGCAAGGTCTCACAAGTATATCTGGCAGTAGACAGTCCGTGTCGAATAGCAACTTCTTTGAACCACTTACCAGTTTTGCATTTGTCCCATGCAGCAGATATTTGAACTGTGGTACAGGGGCATTATGATAGTGGTACTGTAACTCTGGTACCTGCAAACTCCACTATCATCCCTGACAGTCTCTTTACACCTAACTTGATGTTGTGATGTTGGCCTGGAGAATTGCCATCATTGTTACATTCCATGGTCACTCCTTGGAGGGCTGGCAGGGGAGCAGGGGAACATTTGCCCCCTGGGCCACAATATAGAAATAATTGTGGGCTAATATTGACCTAGTATGGACTGAATTTGAATGGTAAAATACCATTCCATTCAGTTCGAAAAAAAGCTTCATTAAAGGACCACTCTAGGCACCCAGACCACTTCAGCTTAATGAAGTGGTCTGGGTGCCAGGTCCCTCTAGGATTAACCCTTTTTATTATAAACATAGCAGTTTCAGAGAAACTGCTATGTTTATAATAGGGTTAATCCAGCCTCCAAATCCTCTAGTGACTGTCTCACTGACAGCCGCTAGAGGCGCTTGCGTGATTCTCACTGTGAAAATCACAGTGAGAGCACGCAAGCGTCCATAGGAAAGCATTGTAAATGCTTTCCTATGAGACCGGCTGAATGCGTGCGCAGCTCTTGCCGCGCATGTGCATTCAGCCAAAAGGGAGGATCGGAGGAGGAGGAGAGCTTCCCGTTCGGCGCTGGAGAAAGAGGTACGTTTAACCCCTTCCTCACACCGGAGCTCGGTGGGAGGGGGTCCCTGAGGGTGGGGGCACCCTCAGGGCACTATAGTGCCAGGAAAACGAGTATGTTTTCCTGGCACTATAGTGGTCCTTTAAAAGTGCGCAAAAATGTTTATATAGTGCAGTACAGTGATAGGTGGATTTTTTGCATCCATTTGGTTTATCTAAATTGTTTTCTCCGAATTGTTTGCATGAATGAAACTGGGACAAGCTGAAATGCTGCGTTAACAAAGTTCTGTCAAATGTTTTTTTTCAAAATTGATTTGGTGAACCAAATTATTCTGCTCTGCACAAGTCTCTTTTTTCTTCTGGGACAAAAATAAGCCATAGGTTTTGATGATTTTGTACATCAACGTAAATTCAAAAGGGGTGGGGACTGGAAACTCTTTACATTTATCGAAAGCCCCTGAGATTTTTGGAATTTTGACATGGTTACTATTGACCAATGCCATAAAAGTTTATTAGTATTGGGGCTTTCTCAGATTTGTTTATTTTGTAAAAGAAAAAAGACTACTGACTTGCAAATGATGGCCTACATTTTATAAGGCAGCTGTCAACTCACCAGAGCCTTATGTTTAGTAAATAAACAATGCTATATGGTCAGTAGTCAATAGTCTTCTAGGTATTTTTACAAGGCAAAAAAATGTCCTGCCCTCTTAATTATGTCTAATTAGTTTATCTCTGCATCTTACATCTAACCTCCTACCTTGGTTTGCCTTCAGGGGAGGGGGCTTGAGCCCTGATTTGGCCCCTGATCACACTAGGGTCTAAAAGTTGCCATTTATTACAGTTAACCCTAATCTCCCGTTCTGTGCCAGGCATTTTTGCACTTTGCAACGCCCCTGCTTACCTTCATAAAGAGTCAGGTTAATAGGAGATTTCTCTGTCCTGCAGGGCTCAGGGGCTTATCAAGTAAGCAATAGAACCATGCACTGGACAGCTTAGAACTTTTTCCTACTTCCTCCCAGTGCAGCGCACTTGTATTTAGTTATAGAGCTTGCTGTGCTGTGACATCAAATCCCAGTGTCCTATATATAATACAAAGTGCCCTGGATGGGAGCAGGCAATTGATCTGTGCTGCTCCCACACTAAGTTAACCAAAAAAAAACACATGGCAATAGTGGTCCTATAGCTGCTTTGTTCCCTTCCCTCTCTGTAGCTGCTGAACCCTTCATATGTCATAAAGTTATGCCAGCCGTGTATTTTCTTGGTGCTTTTTATATTATTGCTAGGCTTGTCCCTCTATGCAAAGGCTGTCATAACTGTGATATATTCATATGTAACAGTATCACATATCTGTCTCTGCAAACTGATGGCAGCACACGCATTGCCAAATGATTCATCTCTGGCTTTAAAAAATGAAAAACAGGTGGACTGTCCATGCTGAAAGAATTAAAGAAGTGGTAATTAGAAATGATTAGAGTGCTATCAGAAGTCTGTCTAAATTATGGATGCTGCAGGAAGAAGACATTCTGAAAAAGACTCTGTACTTTTATGTTCTGTTGCATTCAGTCACCGAAATTAATAAAACTATATGTCTGCAACAAGATCTCCCTGCGACATGATCGTACTTGACCTCTTCTTCTTTGAAACGTTTAGGTGATGCATCTCTTTATTTTATTTTTTTCAATGTTTCGTTTTTATTGAAATTTTGTTGCATTCAGATGTATAGGGGTACAGAATGAAGAAAGGGGAGGGGGACATGAATATGCAAGGTCGTATTATCTCATTGCACAGTACATATTAGACATTGATCTGAGTTAAACAAAGGAGACGACAGGTGTAGATTCATTCAGGTGGTACATGCAGAATACATACAGAATGCATACATATTACACATCGTCTATTAAGTACCATTCTCCAAGTTGTTTTCCTTCTGTAATCTATGTGCCTATTATTGCATAGAGTGCTGACTAATGTCCGCCTTGTGGACTGTGTGTGTTCGCCAGATTATATGCATATTCATAGGGTGGGGTGTAGGAGGGGAAATGGTGTTAGAGAAAGTAAACAGGGGGGTAACTTAGTAACCAGTGTTTATACATTACGGTACGAGAGTCTTGTACTAGTTCCATGCAGTGTACAATTTGTGTTACTTGTCTGAGCTATGCGGTATACCTTAAATGCGTAAATTCGTAAATTCCCAGGTGCTAGCCGGTGGGGCGTTGGCTTTGAAGTCATGAGGTGTGTTAAATGTTAGTGGTGTGAGTTTTCACTATTTCAATATTTCCTTGCGTGCCGTGTGCCAATTTTCCCAGTGTGTGGAGTAGGATTCGACACGACCCTGCAGTTTGTATGCCATGCGTTCGTACATAGCGATATTGTCTAGTCTACCCCATACCTCTAGCGGTGTTGGGGCGCTCCTTTTCTTCCAGTGACATGCTATGCTGGTTTTAGCTGCGGTTAAAATATGCAGGAGGACACGTTTAGTTTTGTCAGTTAACAATTCTGGAGACAGGTGGAGGAGGAAGCATTCTGGTGTAAATGGGAGTTTGCGAGGTGTAATCAGTTTGATGGCTTTCCCTATTTGTTTCCAAAAGTCGGTCACTGCAGGGCATGTCCAAAAAATGTGTAACATATCTCCCCTGGGGGCATCACATCTCCAGCAGTTAGGTGGTGTGGTCTTATACATGAGAGCCAGCCTGACTGGTACCATATACCACCTCATAAGTATTTTACAGTAAGCCTCCCAGTGCGCTAGGCTGTTAAACGTTTTTCTAGTTGTCTGAATGGCTTGTAGCCATAGTGGCATCGGGATGTTTACTTCGAGCTCGCGTTCCCACAAGCGCATATAGGTGTGCTTGTGGAGCGGATCTCTATCGTTGAGAGCTGTATAGCACATGGATAATGATTTTGATTGCGTGGGTCGTTTTATGCAGTGTCGGCCGAAGTGTGTTAGTTGTGTTTCTTCACAGTAATGTGCGTTTAAATTTTGTAAGATGTGTTTTATCCTGATGTATTTGAAAATGTCCCTGGGGGGAAGGTTGAACTCCAGTTGGAGCACTGGAAACGGTTTTAGGCCTGCTTCTGTGTACAGTTGGGCTATCGAGTGTATGCCACTCGTAGTCCATGTTGTCATAGTGATATTTTCAGCTAAGTCTGAGATTGTTTGTATAGGTGCGAAGTATAGGAGATTAGTCGCACCTGTGAGTGTGCCTGCCCATTTCTTCCAGCTTTTTAGTAGATGGTTTGTGCTCTGTAAGGGGTTGTTCGCGGGCGTCTTCCCGAGTACACCTGCCCGCAGTGCGGCTTGCACGGTGAGTGGCTTAATGCAGGCGTTTTCTAGGGAAGCCCAAATGGGAGTGTGTTGGCGTGTGAGTATTTCCAGGCCTTGTGCCAGGATTGCGGCTCTATAGTACATCCTGATGTTGGGGATGCCCAGCCCCCCTTTATTCGGGGAAAGCCAGGTTAGGCGCCTAGCTAGTCTCGGTGGCTTTTTTTTCCAAATGTAGGCATTGAAGATACTTTGGAATTTGTGTAGTAGTTTGTCATTAAGTGGTATGGGAATAGTGCGGAATAGATATAGGATATGTGGCAGTGCCATCATTTTGATGGTGTTCACCCTACCCAACCATGAGATTTCCAGATCTTGCCAGCCATCTAGTAGCGATTGCAGTTTATGGGCCACCTTGGTGTGATTCTCTTTAGGAAGATGTTGGGCTGATTTGGTCAGATTAATACCTAAGTATTTTATGGATACCTTCCTCCAGTCAAATGGATGTGAGTCCATGAGGGACTGCACGGTGCGCTGGGGGAGGTTTATGGGCAGGGCTTGTGTCTTTTTGAGGTTATTCCTATAGTATGAAACTCTTCCATACTCTTGGAGAAGAGTCATTAAATTTGGGATGGATCGTTCTGGTTCGGAAACGTATACTAACACGTCATCTGCGAATAAGGCTAGTTTTTGGGTCCCTGCTGGAGTGTCTAAGCCTGTTATCAGGGGGTCATGTTTGATGCGTTGTATAAGTGGTTCTAGACATAAGATGAAAAGTAGCGGGGACAACGGGCATCCTTGGCGTGTGCCGTTGCTTATGTGGAATGTGTTTGACAGGAAGCCGGAGTTGAAGATCTTGGCTGATGGCATTTGGTACAATGCCTTAATACCTCTCAGGGATTGGCTAGTGAAGCCCATTTTGGATAGGGTGGCCTCCATGTATAGCCAGTTCAGACGGTCGAACGCTTTTTCAGCGTCAAGCGCCAGAACTGCTCCTGATTTCTTATATTTGTTAGCCCAGTTGATCATATTGATGAAGTGTCTAGTATTATCACCCGCTTGTCTACATGGGACAAACCCCGCTTGTTCGGCCGAGACTAGATTGGGGAGGTTACGTTTCAATCTTGTTGCCCAAAGTTTCGCATACAGTTTAATGTCTGCGTTCAGTAAGGAGATAGGTCGAAGGTTTTCGCTTTGAGTGGGCGGCTTGCCTGGTTTGGGCAGGGTAACAATGTGTGCCTCCAGCATCTCCGCCGGGAGAGTGCCTGTTCGTTTAATGGTGTTGAATAGGTCTGTGAGGTGGGGTGTCAATGTCTGTGCTAATTTGTGGTAATAATAATTAGAGAGCCCGTCGGGGCCAGGTGCCTTATGTTTGGGCAGGGACTTAATAGTGTTGAGCACCTCTTCTTCCGTGAATGGTTCGTCCAATTGCCTACAGGCTATTGGGGAGAGTTGCGGTAGCGATGTTTTGTTTAGAAAGGCCTCTATGGTCTCAAGTGTGGGTTGGGGTGTCGATGGGTCTTTTTCCAAGTTGTAAAGCGTGTCATAGTAATGTGCCAGTTCGTTTACGATATCTAAGGGGTTATATAATCTGCCTCTTGTGGGGGAGTCAATGTAAGGGATTTTGGTTTGTAGTTGTTTGTGTTTGAGTTTTCTGGCCAGTATTTTCCCTGCTTTGTTCCCTTGTGTGTAAAAGTTGAGTTTGAGAGACCTCATCCATCTTTCGGTGGATAAGAGGTCTAGTTCGTGTAGTTCCCTTTGTATTTCGGAGATTTGTTTTGTTATAGCTTTTGTTGGATTGGCTTTGTTTTTTGTCTCAAGGGGTGTCAGTTCTAGTCGCAGGAGGGCACGTTTGTCTTTAGTTATCTTTTTAAGTTTGGACCCTTCCCTTATGAGTACTCCCCGTAAAACTGCCTTGTGAGCAACCCAAATGGTTGGGGCTGGGATGTCATCTGATGAGTTGATATGGAAGTATTCCGTTGCTTCTTTGACTACTGTGTCAAGTATGTGTGGGTTATCTAGTAAGCTCTCGTTGAGTCTCCACTTTCCCCTACCTCTCGCCGAGTGTAAAGATCTAAAAGTGATTGACAGCGGGGCGTGGTCTGACCACGTCCTCAGTCCTATGTGTATGTCCTCTATATTATTTAGGGTCACCTTGTCTACCAGACAATAGTCTATCCTTGAGTACGTTCTGTGTACCTGTGAAAAGAACGTATAATCTCTTTTGGTAGGGTATATAGAGCGCCATGTGTCATAAAGCTCATTGTGGGAAATTGTTTTGCTTAAGTCAGCGCTTATCGCTCTCGATTGAGCGGTGGGGGTTTTTTGGCCTTCTCGCTGTATATCAAGATCAGGGTTCAGGGTACAATTAAGGTCACCACATATTATCGTGTGGCCTTGTTTGATTTTAGCGAGGTGCAGCAAAGACTTACGAATAAACTTATTCTGGGCTTCATTTGGGGCGTATAGTGTTGCTATGGTCATCATCATGCCATTTAGGTTACCCACCAGAACCAGCAGTCGCCCTTCTTTGTCAGTATACCTGTTTGTTTCTTGAAAGACCCAATCTTTATGGAAAAGAATAGCGACCCCTTTGGATTTGGTAGGTGAGAGCGCGTGGAACACCTGGGGGTAGTGAGGGGAGTGAATGCGTGGGGTTTTGCGGACACAGAGATGTGTCTCCTGGAGGCATATAACTGCCGCTTTAGATTTCTGCATTTCTTGCACCAGGAGGCGCCTCTTATGCGGGCTATTCAGGCCTTTGACATTTAGCGATTAGATTTTAAACGTAGGCAGCGTCATGATTGTGTGTGGGGATGCAGAGCTTTAGCGCCTGGGACCAGTAGGGCCTGGCGGCCAACCTGGGGGGTGTTGCGTGTGGTCAAGGGTAGGCAAACGCACAGACATTGCATATTTAGGCCAGTTACACACATTATGAGTGGTGGAATACTGATACATTGCATAGCATCTAGGAACATTTTTATACATGTTAACAAATATCGTACAAACACATTTAAACCTTGGGATGGGGTGTAGGGGGGAGAACAAGGGGATACCTGTGACCAGCACAGGGATGTAGATCGCCTCAGGTGAGAGTTTGGCATCTCTCGAGTGTGGGCGGTGGGGGGTGTGGACAGACGGCTCCACCGAAGCCGAGCCTATTAAAATTCTACCTTGAGGAGCCAGATGGAATGAGATAGGTACACACTAGAATATGGCGTTGGGGGCCCAAATCTAAAGCATACTAAAACATAACTGTCGGTAGCCCAATTTAGGCGATACATGTCCCAATGGTATCGGATCTGGGGTGTACACCATACCGGCTCCCCAAACATGTACCGACCACGCCTGTTAGGTAGGCTAAGGGTTTTACTTGTGGCGTTGAGAGACATTACTACACTATGGGGATCCACCTCATGGGCCAGTTGGGGGGTCAACAATTATTACTGTGCGTGGTTTCCCATAGGCAAAAGTCACCCTGTTGGTTTATGTAAACCTTATGCTGGATTGCATTAGTTTCGTTTACAGGGTGCTGGGTAGGCAAGTTGCTAAACTACTATATTATAAACATAACTCAAAACAGCTACGGTCAGTTGCAATTAAAAACCGAACAATAAACAAAACCGTTATGTCAACTGATGTGGCTTAACCGGAAACCCTGAGTACATGCATATAAGTTATTTAGTAAATCAAAAGCGTATTGCAGATAGTGATACTTAAGTGAGTGAGCCGGCAAGGCCTAGGCCCTGGTTGGTTCTGCTTCAAAGTTCTTAAGGTGCTGCTGCTTTCGAAGTCGATCCCGCCATCATCCAGTCAGCTGTCAGCTTCCTTGGTTGCGTGTGCGTGGGAGAGTTGTGGCCCATGTTATGGTGTAGGCCCCAGTCTTTAAGTTTCGCCATTCCGGCCTCCGGGTCTAATACTACTTCAGTTTTGCCTTTGTGCCAAATTAGCAGTTTAGTAGGGTAACCCCATCTGTACGGGATCTGTCGATTGCGTAGGGTTTTCGTAATATTAATAAACTCACGTCGTCTTGCCATGGTAGCTGCTGAGAGATCGGCAAAAATGCTGAGTCCTTGGTACGGTTCAGGTAACGTTTCCAGTTTCCTCGTCGCAGACAAGACTGCTTCTTTTGAGCTGTAGTAGTGGAAGCGTGCTATAACATCTCTCGGCGTGTCTGTCGTTAGCCTGGCCGGTCTCGGCAACCTGTGCGCTCTGTCCAGCGTCCAGGCCTCAGCCCCGAGCTGTGGTACTATTGCTGAGCATAGGGTTTGTAGAAATTTTGGGAGGGCCTCATTCGGGATTGTGTCAGCTATGCCCCTGAAGTGTAGATTATTTCTACGGGCCCTGACCTCCATATCGGCCATTTTAAGCTTTAGAGTTGCTTGATCTTCCTCCAAGCGGTGTATGTGGTCCACCAACTCGTTGTGGGCTGTGCACATATCATCCGTTTTGGTTTCCAGGCGGTCAGTGCGGTCTCCTAGCTCTTGAATATCATCGCGCAGTTCTTTGGTAATCTGCTTGAAATCGGTCCTAAGAGACTCTTTTAGGTCCTGCAGCATTAAACGAAGGCTGTGGTTAGTTACCAGGGAGTCCCCGTGGGGGGTCTGATCTGCATCTTCGATGGTTAGTGCAGCGGCATCTGCAAAATCAGAGGCTTCTGGAGTTCCGCCGTCGCCATCTTGTTTTTGCCGCGGGCGGTCTTTTTTGGCGTTCCGGACCGGATCCGTCAATTTCAGCTGTCTGGATGGTGCCATGCTGTATTAGGATGTTGGGGCGACCGGATGGGTGAGTTTTGCGGTATGTCTGGCTCGTTTTAGACGGCTTTTAGGCTCGGTGGCTGCGGAGCTCCGTTACAGTGCGACTACTCCATGCGGTCGCAGGACACGCCCCTCCTGATGCATCTCTTTATAAGAGCAGGGTATTATGTGACAAACCTGCCATGGTTTTGACTTTGCCATGGGTTTCAAAGCAACAAACATTGCCCTGCTTCAAATGATAAAATGTTCATTTTTTTAACTACCTCTGTCAAGGGTCAATAAAGAAAAGATTTTAGTTTTTTTTTTTTTTATGACTGTTTAGTGTCAATAGGGGCAGTTAGATGACACAGAAATTACAAATGGCATAATTTGTGACATGTCCCTTTTTCCATCAAAGGGAATTTGGAATGGGTAGAAGTGAAACCAGACCTTTAGGACAAGAATGTTAAACTTGCGGCCCACAATGGATATATTTTCAGCCCACCTGCCCTGGAGCCACTTTGTGTTGTGGCTGTCGCCAGCCACAAGACAGGAAAGATATTTATTTATTTATTTATAAAATATTTTACCAGGATGGATACATTGAGATTTCTCTCGTTTTCAAGTATGTCCTGGGTCTTTGTCCACAAAACATTGCATTGTTACAATAGGATACAATATCACAAAAATACAATATACAAACTATACATATATACACACATATATATATATAAATGTAATACATAACAGGTAATAAATATATTCAACCATGACAGGTGCATTCTGTGCTGAGGTATATTGCCATAGATCTCTTAAAAGATTTTTGATTGAATGAAGATTTGACTATGTCCCTGAGGTAATTCCATAATTGCGGTGCTCTGTAAGAAAAGGAGGATCGAGCCACTTTATTTTTCTATTGCGGTATGATAAATAGCGTGCAAGTACTGGATCATAGGTTATAGGAGGTGGGAACAGCCGGGGAGAGCATTCTACTCAGGTACGGTGGGCGCTTCACAAAAATGCTCTTATGCACAAGGCTGGAAAGATGAAGAGTGAGTTGGGATTCCAGCGACAGCCAGTTTAGCTCTTTTAGCATGTCACAACGGTGGGTAAAGTAATTACATTCTAGTGCAAAGCAGCAGAACAAATTATATAATGTATTAAGTTTATTAAGGTGGGTTTGCGGTGCGGGTGCATACACTACATCCCCATAACCAATGACTGTCATTAGCATTTGTTGCACTATCTGTAGGGCTTAGGCAGGATTTGTTTCTGTATGTTAGATTGGGTGGAGGGTGCAGTGTATTAGCGTGGAGGGAGGTGGGCAGTGTATTGGATTTGGGGACAATGTATTGGATTTGTGGGCAGTGTATTAGAATGGGTGGAGGGGGCAGTCTATTAGATTGGGTCTGCATGGAGGTGCTAAACACTCCCCATGGAGATGCTGATTAGCCGTGCAGCTTTTTGCCACACCTGCACAATAGCCTCCCAATGCTTTCCTGTAGGAAAGCATTGGATTGACTGAGATCATCAAGTTTGATGATCTCAGCCAAAGTAAAGAACACACTCATAGGACTTAAAAATAAACAAAACAACGTAATTTGTTTTTTATAGCTGTGCAACAGCATACATTCACCATTTCAGTCCCATTACCAAACTTATGTCAAGTAGTTTGACTTAAGAGATATTCTAATAGTATGTACCCATTTATTAAAGACTTTCTTTGTACATAAACATTTATGGTTGTGCTCCTTACTCTATTTATAAGTCGTTTGACTGAAACATTGGTAATATGCAAATGTATGTCTCCTTAACCCCTTAAGGACCAAACTTCTGGAATAAAAGGGAATCATGACATGTCACACATGTCATGTGTCTTAAGGGGTTAAAATAAATTAGGTCTTTTGGTTACTTTGAAGCCCAAAGAGTATGAGGACGTCCAGTGTCAGTTAGGCAACTTTTTTTACACTGTACTTCTCAAAATAAACCTACATTTCTATGAAAACTGAAGTTTTAGTTTTTTTTGCGGCCCACATTTTATTTATTTATTTATTATTGCCATTTATATAGCGCCAACAGATTCCGTAGCGCTTTACAATATTATGAGAGGGGGATTTAACTATAAATAGGACAGTTACAAATAAACTTACAGGAACAATAGGTTGAAGAGGACCCTGCTCAAACGAGCTTACATTCTATAGGAGGTGGGGTGTAAAACACATTAGGACAGGAATTTACAATCAAATAAGGTGGGCTGCCCTTTTGGAGAGGGCAAGAGACAGGTATGTGAGGTAAGGGTTAGTCTTGGAGGCCATAAGCTTTCCTAAAGAGATGGGTTTTAAGGCACTTCTTAAAAGATGCAAGACTAGGGGAGAGTCTGATGGCGGTAGGCAGGCTATTCCATAGGAAGGGAGCCGCCCGCGAGAAGTCCTGCAAGCGCGAGTTGGCCGTACGAGTGCGGACAACGGACAGGAGGTGGTCACGGGCAGAACGGAGAGACCGAGAAGGGACATACCTATGGATCTGTGAGGAGATATAAGAGGGGCTAGAACCACATAAACCTAAACCTTGTTTATTTGGTTTATTTGGTATTTTATATGGTGAGACCTCACTTGGAGTATTGTACGCAGTACTGGAGACCGTATCTTCAGAAGGATATTGATACCTTAGAGAGAGTTCAGAGAAGGGCTACTACACTGGTTCATGGATTGCAGGATAAAACATACCGGGAAAGGTTAAAGGATCTTAACATGTATAGCTTGGAGTAAAGACCAGGCAGGGGGATATGATAGAAACATTTAAATACATAAAGGGAATCATCACAGTAAAGGAGGAGACCATATTTAAAATAAGAAAAACTACCACAACAAGAGGACATAGTCTTACATTAGAAGGGCAAAGGTTTAAAAATAATATCAGGAAGTATTACTTTACTGAGAGAGTAGTGGATGCATGGAATAGCCTTCCAGCTGAAGTGGTAGAGGTTAACACAGTAAAGAAGTTTGAGTATGCGTGGGATATGCATAAGGCTATCCTAAGTAAAAGATAAGGCCAGGGACTAATGAAAGTATTTAGAAAATTGGGCAGACTAGATGGGCCGAATGGTTCTTATCTGCTGTCACATTCTATGTTTCTATTTGGCCTGTGTTAGCCTTTGAGTTTGACATGCTTGCTTTAGGATAACAATCTTGATGCAGATTTGTCACATGTAGGAAATGTCAGTGGTGAAATTCACACATCTGATGGAGAACAAAGGGACAATTTGTAGCAATTTACAGTGTGTCAAAGCAAACCTTATTATTGCATTAGCACATAGACTTCACTAGGAAATTTCCACGTGAAACTGGTACTTTGACACTACATCTTTCAGAACAATCAGGAGCATATACAGAAATATTGGAGCAATTACAAAATAACACCTCCCCTCACCAACGTTTAAATATTGTTGCAGTATATTAACAGCAAGTCTAGTTGGTTCAAGTAGAAGACAAGAACATTTTCAGATAAGAAAAGCTTAGAATTTAATGTAGAAATGTTTTTCCATCCAGTCAATAGAGCATAAAACGTGTCTGTGGATTGTTTTTACTGTATTCACTTGTATAGAAGATTATTTTAGTAACGGGCTGCGGTGGAACTCAGCGTTTAATGCATCCATTTAGATCTCTAAATGTTGCAAATGATATAATAAGCAGCTGATCTAGAAGGCAATGTTATGTTGCTGAAGGGAGATTTAGGGGTTTATCTAAAACACTCAGAACTGACAAGGGAATTGAGGTGTAACGACTAAAATGTGGAATCCTCTGTATTTGACTTGTATAATGCCAGTTGAAATAGTTGCCTTGACAAAAAAAAAAATCCATATTATGCAGAAGCAAGTCAGTTGCAGATTCTTCTATTGCAAACAAATCTCTCCAGCATGGCGTGAAAATGTGTGAATTTCCTCCTAAAAGTAAGTCAATTCTGCTACCTTCAAACCAAATCTAAGAGTTCAGGTTTCAGAATTTGTATGTCCCAACCTGAGGAGCCATGTATTATAAATGCTATTAGCAGTTAACTAATTTGATCATTGAAAACTGAGACGGGGTACCATTGCTGAATCAAGAGAATGTCACAGAATCCCTCACATCATGTGCCGTAGATGGGTGGGCATGCAAAAAAGCAATGAGGATACATGTGGGAACATTAAATACCAGCCATATGACCTCAGTAAAATGTAAAAAATAATTACAAATAATATGGCGATGAAACTGCACAACAGAAACATAGAAACATAGAATGTGATGGCAGATAAGAGCCATGCGGCCCATCTAATCTGCCCAATGTTCTAATATTTTTATTAGTCCATTAGTCCCTGGCCTTATCTTATAGTTAAGATAGCCTTATGCCTATCCCACGCATGCTTAAACTCCCTCACGGTGTTAACCTCTACCACTTCAGCTGGAAGGCTATTGCATGCATCCACTACCTTCTCAGAAAAGTAATATTATGTTTAAACCTTTGACCCTCTAATTTAGGAGTATATCCTCTTTTTGTGGTAGTGTTTCTTCTTTTAAATATACTCCACTCATTTGCAATCAGTATAATTTGTTTAACTCTAGTTCCTCTTATTTTATAGACATTGTTTAAATACCAAATATACATACAAGGTTAAAAATAATATCAGATGTAAAGTCCCATCTGGCCAAGGTAGGTATCAGAATGATTTGTCTGCACCAGTTGCAAACTGAAAATTACAAATGTTGAGACACTTCATGTAGCTGCTTACATTGACTAATGGAGACTCTGGCCCTGTCATTCTTATAAAGATATTTGCATGTTTGGACAGTTTAAGGTCGTTGCCTAATTTAATTTATATTAAAATGCTGCCAGTCTGGGGATTTTGAGCTCAATGGAGGTGACTTACTTAAGGAATTATTGGCCAAAAAGAGACAGCCTGCGTGGCTTAGGTGACCCATATTCTTGCATGTCTGTTACTAGTGCAAGAAAGCAGCGAGTCTATCAGTTTATGCAGGTCCAGTATAGTTTATCGTACATGCCTCGGATTAAGGCAGTGATTTATAAATAATAGTGCCTTGTAATTATTTTACTGAATGCATATATATTAACATCTTGGAGTGAGCTCCATGTGATTGCAAGTCCCAGAATCCCATTTCATCTTAATCTTTGACAGATTGTTGATCAGTTTTATAACATTTCTTCAGACCCTTCACAGTTTGTTGGCTGTAGTTGCACAAAGCGCATGACTGATTATATTAATATATTTAAGAATTTTACATTAACCCTTTGAGCGACCTAGGTGTGCCTACTGCATCCCTGCGCAATGTGTTATGGCACACAGTTGGCACTCAAAGGGTTAAAAGGCATCCACCCATACTACTTTTGTTGTAGCGTGAAATTATAGGCCTGCAGCTGTCCTGTGTGGGTATACGCTAGCAATGTCAATAAAGGCAAAGGAAAGATTTATATATATTATGGGAATACTGGCAACAAGAGGTCATGTGATAGGTCATCGTTTAAGTTGAACTGGAAGAGTGGTTTGATAATCATTGACAGAATCACCACTAATAAATAAAGCAATCTATGCTCAGATCTCTCCCAGGTATAATGTATCCAATTTAGGTGCAGTCATATGAAAAAGATCTTCTATGCCCTCAAACAAATTTACTTGGTTTCTCTAATAACTAGTCTACATAAAACAGTTACCGGGGGAGTGAATACGTAATGGAAAAGCCTGCAATACAGGTATAGTAAAGTTATCTGAACATTGTCGTATGCAACTACAATTCCAGGTCAACAGATCAGTTTTTGCTGACATATTGCCTGAGTCAAGTAAATAATACTCTAACACAGGGGTTCTCAACGCAGTCCTCAGGACCCCCTACCAGTCCAGGATTTAGGGATTACCTGGGTGTGTCTAAGGTGTTTAGAAAAAGGGGAAAAACACCTTAGACTCTAAGGTGTTTTTTTTTTCTTTTTCTAAACACCTTAGACACACCCAGGTAATCCCTAAATCCTGGACTGGTAGGGGGTCCTTGAGGACAAGGTTGAGAACCCCTGCTCTAACAGATATGGGTATGGCTTTTAATAAAAACAGGACTATTGGGTATGCATTGATGACTAGTTTCAGAAGTACTGAGTGAGATGTGTTTTTTTTTATTGATAAATGCTGCTATTGTTATCTGTGTGAGAAAGAATACCTCCATATACAACATGCTGGTATGCTTGTTGGTGGATGGTGTTTACCTCATTGTCAGAAACTGTGACATCACTGCAGTCATAAATAATCCTCAAGTCATCTATTCTGATCTTACAACCAGAAGTTGCATTATTATTGTTGTTATTATTATTGGTATTTATATAGCACCAACTTATCTCACAGCAAGAAAAAAAAGGAGTAATGCGCAATTAGTACAAAATATAAATACATTAGCATTGATAAAGGGCAATCGCCCGAAACGTTTGCAACTTATATTTTGTCCTTCCAATAAATATGGTAGCACCCGGGTGTGCACTTTAACCCCTTAAGGACACATGACATGTGTGACATGTCATGATTCCCTTTTATTCCAGAAGTTTGGTCCTTAAGGGGTTAAATACCAATTGTGCATTACTTCATTTTTTTTTGCTTTGATATACACTGGAGGAACTACAGTGGGAGTTTTTATGCTGCACGGTTATTCTGTTGTTACTGCTTATTGAATCAGTGCAGGCAGATTTTCTGCCTCTACCTCTTACTGCATAGTGACAACTTATTCCACAGCGCTTTACAATATTATAATAGGGGGACATTTAAAAATAAATGAGACAATTACAAAATGTTACAGGAACAATAGGGAAATGAGGACCCTGCACAAATGAGCTTACGGTCTAGAGCATTCTCTGTTTATAGTCAATCAATTATAGGGGATGAATAAAATAATTTTTATATTCATTTCTTAACTAGGTAATTAATTAAAGTATGTTTGCAGCAGAAAAGTTATAAAACAAACACTCCAAGCGCCATAATCACAACAGCTGTAATGTTTATGGAGCTTTTAGTGTCTTTGTGTCCACCCCCTCTCCCCATTGTAATTAGTCAAAATGTCTTACCTAATGTCCACCCTAATTATCATCCCTCTATAGCTAGAATTCTCTATGCAGAAACTTCCGTTAGTTCTAGTGTGCTAAGCCCTGCATATCCTCTGAGAGCAATCGGATGGTGTTGGGGCAACAGAAATGTATTTCATATGGAAGGACTCTCTCTTTCATTCCAAGGTGTGTACTAGCATAAGAGAGGATCTCGGCTTCCTATCAGTTGCGATGGTCATATGAATACAAAATTCAGAAATCGTGTATGCCCCAAACATGCATTTACAGCCACTAAGCCAATGTTTGTATTTTGTCTGAGTTGCACCTTATATGGCCCATTTTTCTAGGATGTTACCTTTCATTTCTTGTGCTCTCAAAAATCTGTCACTAATATTACATTGTTTATCACATTTTAGAAAAAATAGAAAGAAATGGGATCGGTGTGAAAATGGGTGAAAAAGGGATTAAACACCACCTCTCTCTCCTATGGGTCGATTTTAACTTGCACACACATGGGCACTTCACTGCACTGTGTGGTACACATTTTTATTATGATTTAAGCTTTTACTTTCAATTTTTTTTCTTTTATGCCTATTTAGTAAGTTTAACATGGAGAGGCTCTCTACTTTACTTTATTTGTTCTACTTCTGATTATTAGTGCTGCTGATCCTCTAGAAAGTAACCTTTCTCCCGGTGCTCAGGAATTAAGGGGAGATATCCTAACACCCTATGCATTAAAAGGCCAGGACTAATTAAGCCTATATGTATATTGCAGACTTAGGTGTTTAGCACTTCATCTCCTCACTTACTTAGGCATGGGAGTTTGTTATGATTTATGATTTACATTTTTTCTTCTATGCCTATCTAGTAAGTCTCACAATGAGAGGGGCTTTCTTTATTTTATTTTACTTAATCCACATGTCTACTTTTGATTATTAGGGCTGCCAATCTTTTAGACAGTGACCTTTCTCCCTTTGGCACTCTTTCTGGTACTTAGGTACTAAGCGGAGATTTACTAACACCCTATGCATTAAAGGGCCAGGACTAATAAAGCCTATATAAATATTGCAGAGTTTAGTAACTTTATCCCCATCACTTACTTAGGCATGGGAGTAGCCTTATATGGCTAGTTTGGTATGTATTATTATTTGGAGTTAGTTTATTTTTGTGTTGACACTTTCTGTTATTTAAGATATTTAGTGGTCTCCCTCTGGTTACATTGTTCCATGCCACTGGATGCTTTGGTGCCTACGTCTTTATCTCCAGTCAGCATTATATTCACTTTGTAAATTTTTGCTTTTTTGTTTCTGTTTATCACATTTTACCACATTAAATATATTGTTTTTTTTAAATAAATGATAATAAGACAAATTATATTAGTAACCCAAGTATGAAATTAATCAAGCATTTTTAATTAAGAAACTAATTTAATCATATAACGTGATGTCCTTTTGCTGCAATATGATGGATATTTTTTTGAGCTTGTGGTCTGCTGCATGGTACAAACTTTACGTATTCCAATTAGTTATTGAAGGTGCAAAGAAAAATGAGAATCATGATTAGCAGCAACTATTATGCTTGAGATGAAATGAATATCCAATAATGACTAAAGCAAATAATGTAAATACTAGAAGTTGCTACGACATAGAAATAAATTATATCTGTACTATCATTGGAGGTGGCTCTTTGAGGACGTATCTGCTATGTAGAATAATATTTGATGCTGAGTTACAGAAATGGACTAGACCAGGAAAGAGAGGACAAATACCCCCCAGCCGCTCTTTATCTGTACTGGTGGGTAACTGGGTTTTTCCATTACTGTTAAATGACAGACAGGGCTCGAGTCCTGCAGGAATGCATGGGAACGGCGTTCCTACACTTCTCCACAACAGGAACGTCGTTCCCGTTAGTAGTCCTCCAGGATTTGTTTGCCCGGCCAGCAGCCCCACTGGACCCCAGGTAAAAAATCCACCCAGCTCTCCCCCAAGGTAGGGAGACTGGGTGGATTTAAATTAAAATAAAAAATAATCTGTGAGTGTTAAGGGAAATGTGTGTTTGTGTGTGTGTATATCTGTCAGTGTGTGTCTGTGAATGAGTGTGTATGTCTGTCTGTCAGTGTGTCGGTCTGTCAGTGAGTCAGTGAGCCCCCATACCCACCTTACAGAACCCCTACCTACTCACAACCCCCTACCCACCTTACAGCCCCCCTACCCACCTTACAGCCCCCCTACCCACCTTACAGCCCCTCTACCCACCTCACAGCCCCTCTATCCACCTTACAGCCCCTCTACCCACCTTACAGATCCCATGCCCACTTAACAGAACCCCTATCCACCTTAAAGAACCCCTACCCACCTTACAGATCCCATGCCCACTTAACAGAACCCCTACCTACTCACAACCGCCCTACCCACCTTACAGCCCCCCTACCCACCTTACAGAACCCCTACCTACTCACAGTCCCCCTACCCACCATACAGACCTCGTACCCACTTACAGATGCCAAGCTCAGGATGTCAAGCTCAGGATGCTGTTGGCCAGCATGCATGATTGGCAGGCAGCCTGACATGCATTCATGCCAGACTAGCCTTCCAATTCTTTGGGCAGAGACACCTCCTTCTTGTGCATGTTCGTCCCTTTCGGGAGTTCTGGTTACATGATCCGCGTCAGTGGCCCACCCTTTTACACCGCCAATTGACTTCCTGCTTCACGGGACACTGCGCTTAGGGGGTATGGATTTAAAGCATGAATTAGAAAGAGATTAGCATATTTTAAGAGAATCTGAGTTTTCTTATAGCTGCATCCTATGAGTTTCCCTCCGGCAACATCTCCACCAGAAACATAACGCTTGAGAGGTATGACTATTTTAGTGTTTTTGGTCGATACGATTCTGTACTTAGGCCCCTCATAATTGTCAGCACCAGGCCCACTGGGCTCTTAATCTGGCCCTGATCTGCCATACAATGCTAGAAACAGCTGAAATGCTGCGCAGAACCCTTAGACCTTCAGATCTCTAGTTGATGACCTGATCTCTAGTTGATGACCTGACAGGAATACACAAAAATACCACCCAGTGGGTGAGAATGTGAAGAGAAAAAGAGAGTCTATATATATATATATATTTATATCGGTTTAGAGGTTAACAAATTTAAACCCCTTTAGTTTAGAAAAACATCGCCTGAGAGGGGATATGGTAACATTATACAAATATATTCGGGCCAATACAAATCATTGTGTGGAAATCTATTCACAATCCGGACTTACATTATTATTATTATTATTATTATTATTATTATTATGATATTTATAGAGTGCCGTCAAATTCCACAGCGCTTTACAATGGGTGGACGAACAGACATGTAGTTGTAACCAGACAAGTTGGACACACAGGGACAGAGGGGTTGAGGGCCCTGCTCAATGAGCTTACATGCTAAAGGGAGTGGCGTAAAATGACATGAAAGGTAAGGATAGTATTAGACTAGTGACAGTTGCAGAAGATGAATAACAGTTTAATTGATACGCTTTTATGAAGAAGTGGGCTTTTAACGATTTTTTGAAGGAGTGGAGACTGGGTGAGCATCTAACGGAGGAGGGAAGCGAGTTCCACAGTAACGGTGCAGCCCTCGAGAAATCTTGAAGGCGAGCCTCAGAGGTGGGAGTACGGACAGAAGATAGACGTAAGTCTTCAGCAGATCGTAAGGGCCTAGACGGGACAAACTTGTATATAAGGGAGGATTGATAGGTGGGAGCAGCATTATGTAGAGATGTGAAAGCAAGAACCAGAATTTTAAATTGAGCTCTAGATTTTATAGGAAGCCAATGTAGGGACTGACAAAAGGGTGAGGCATGGGAGGTGCAGGGAGACAGAAAGATGAGCCTCGCCGCCGCATTCGTTATGGACTGTAACGGCGCAAGTTGGAAGCACGTAAGACCACTGAGAAGCGGATTACAGTAGTCAAGGCGAGAAAGGACAGTGGAATGGACCAACACCTTAGTCGCATCTGGTGTTAAGTAAATGTTTTTGAGATGGAAATAGGACACGAGGTCATATGTTTAGACTGGAAGAAAGAAGATTTTGTCTAAGGTAAACACAAAGGTTTTTTTTACTGTAAGAACAATAAGGATGTGGAATTCTCTGCCTGAAGAAGTGGTTTTATCAGAGTCCATACAGATGTTCAAACAGCAACTAGTGCAAACTTGCAAAAACAGAATATTCGAGGATATAATCTTTCAATGTAGGGTAAACACTGCTTGATCCAATGATTAATCTGACTGCCATTCTGGGGTCAAGAAGGAATTTTTTTCCTTGTTTGTTGCAAAATTGGAAGTGCTTCAAACTGTGTTTTTCTTCCTTCTTTTGGATCAACAGCAAAAAACAAATGTGAGAAAGGCTGAACTTGATGGATGCAAGTCTCTTTTCAGCTATGTAACTATGTAATATATATTTTAGTTTTTTTAAATTTATTTTTATATAGTAAATATACGCACTAATTTGTATTTTGCAAATATAAACATAGATAAAGGTGTGCTAGGACAAAGTGACATACTGCGTGCTGATTTGCATGTTGCTGAGCAAGATTGTTTCTGCTTCAGAAATTCAGTGTTCAGGATAGTGGTCACGCTGTTATATTCCACATTCTGTTCAGCTCACGGATGGACACACTGACGGCAGAATTTGCTGGTACAATCTAAAACTAATTTTTCTTTCAATGACTGCACGTCTTCCAGGTCCTGCAGCTAGAGGACTCTCACCACCATGCTTCATATGTCACATTTTAATTTTGTAGCAATATAGCAATATAGTGACTGTTTTGCCAAACATAACATTTCTTATTTATGCCAAAAGATCAACTTTCTCTTCATTTGTCCTCGGTGTATTCTTCCATCTGGATCCCTTAGATGGTCTTGGCAACCCTGAACTGTGCAGTAATGTTCTTTTTGGAGAGCAGTGCATTTTCTCCTGAGTATTCCTCCATGCACTTCATTACCCTATAAAAAAATGTTTGTAAATACATAGCCTTTAACCTAAGGTCCTTTCTGACCTCATTTGGAGAATTAGCTTTTTTTCATATTTAGCTTGTACAAGCACTTCTTGGAAGGATTACGGTGGAGCTGTTTAACCTATTTTTATTCCCTCTGTCTGATGTCATCGATTGATGAAGACCAAATATTTAGCAATGATTGTGAAACCCTCAGGCCTCATTAGCACTATTAACTATTTCTCCAAGATCCATAGAATTATCACTATGTTTCATTCTAACTATAGTTTTCCTAATTTGTATTCTAGGTGGAAAGGTCCCTCAAAAAATGTCCCTCAAACTCAAATCCACTAATGAATACATTGAGTGGACCATCTGACTTAAAGTAGCCCCCTAATAGAGCTTAACTAAAAGTCGGAATATTTTTTACAGCAAAGACAGTGAATATTTGATCAATATGTGATCCATCCAGCCATCTATTTCCCCATGGTTCCAAAATTATAGGAGATATGCATGAATTGGTGCTAAAATTTAACAATGTACAATAATCTACCCAAAATTATAATACATTAATATTGTTTTTGGTAGTTTGGTTGAATGTGTGAACAAATAAATGGATAGTAAATGTTATAATATAAAAATCATTTATTAGCATTGCTATGATGGAAACAATCTGTATAAAAAGATTATTATGATGCCAATTTGGAAATAAAATTTGAAATGTAAAGAGTACAATGATTTGGAAGATTATTCACAGTTAGTACAGCATTCAAAACACAGAACCATGCCGTCAATCCCGACAAGAACCCTTTGACAGCCACTTAGATCAAAGAAACCGTTGGCTTCTTTGTCATTTGTCATCTTAGTCCATTGCTGAGGTCTAACGAACCCCTCCCTAGGCTGCTCACATTTTACCTCAATGAAGTGTAGATTTTACACAATTAAGGAGCATGGGATTGTAGCAGATTAACACCTGTGTTAACTGAAACGGTTTCTTTGCAAAAGGGCCATGTGTGCGTCCCCTGAACAAAGCAACATGTGCTGTCAAATGTTTAAATACCTAAATGACTACCTGTTTAAATGCTTGATTGTTGGACACTATTATGCATTGCACTTAGAACACCATTAATCAATTTATATAATTTGCATGGCATATATAATATTTTTTATGCTAGCTATCCCTATCATCTATCGCTTTGCATTAGACCTAATGATTGAAGGCTGTATAAACTCTTTGTAAACCATACCACACTTATGAACATAACACACAGACCAGTAATATCATTGCCTATTGAAATAGGTATTCTATAAAATATGTGGATTTTAAAATGCTGTGTGTTATTACTGGACAATACATATTGACTAGCAGTACAATTGCATAGTTGAGGCCATGAGACTGATTAGTCTTCGCATCTCTCAGATATATGATTAGAGTTAGGACACTGTCAGCGGAAGTTCGAGGTACATCTGCACTCAAGATACTGTGGGTTGTAAATAGTAATAGTGATGTACAGTGCAGTGCACACCATCTAAACGGTTGAGTTCCGAGACTTTTCACTGCCTTTCCTGTGTCCAGATTTAGATGTGCGTTTGGCTGGGGGGTACTTTGTTGTATGCTGTACTCTAATGTGATAGGGTTAGAGCTTTCGAATCTGAATCTACCACTGTGCAGATAAATATATTTTACAAATATGCATATGTGACAAAATTTAGCTTTATCATGAAATTTAGCACTGACATATTGGCTTCCTATTAATCATTGTTATAGCCACAGCATTTGACACCTGTCAGTCAGAGTACAGAGAGCACAGAGAGAGAAATAGAGACAATGTTTATCGTTCTCTTTCTTCAAAGCTGTGAGTGCCTCTCTGTGCTTTGAATGAACTGTATTGCGATGTTGATTGTCGGATATACATTTTAAAAGAAAACTAAATGTGAAAAAAGGTTTTATCACAAGTTAAAGGTGATTTTCAATGTGTTATCCAATTGTGTAATTTCTATATTAGTGACAGCCCTCCTTGTCAATGACTGGACTGTGATTATACAGAATGAATATTTATCAACATTTTGATGCTGAAATCTTTACGTCAACATTTCAAAAGTGAATCCTGCTATTTACACATTGTTCTGCCTAGACCTGACTCAGATATGGATCAGAAAACCCCCAAATACTTTTGTTTTCAATATTGCTGAAGCTATGAATTGTATTACAAATACTGGGTTATTTCAAAGTATATAAATCATGATGCAAATCATTATTTTAGAAGTAGCATGAAAGTATATTTTGTGATAATCTCTATTTCTGCTAGAGCACATAATGCTTATCTGAACTGCCACAATACATTCTGAATGTGGTGATCAAGCAGTTAAATGCCTCCCCTTCTCAGCCCAACATTTGCTGATATGTGAGTAGGACTAGTGCCAAGAGCAGCATGTATTGTTTAATACTGAAGACTCATCATATTGTATTGGAATCACAGCCTGGAGAGGGTCTAATTATTAGAGCAGAGAGAGGAGGAGATAGCAGTACGGTGGGGGGCTGCGAGAGGGAATGTGAGAGGGGAGAGAATGAAACAAAGCATAGTGAAAAATAGAACATGAGAACGGGAGATGAGAAAACAAAATAAAATCTATTTTCTCTAAATTTCAACCAATTATTATATCTGCTACTTAACAGCCTGCCATCACCTTTTTCTTTGTTCAATATTTCCGTACTGAAAAAGCCATTAATTTTGAGAGATTCTGCTAAAATTAGAGAATGGACCAATAATATTTTTTTCCGAAAAACACATATTTAAGTCGGAGCAACCCACCGCACCTGCTAGAGGTGGAATTAACCCTGCAATGTAAACATTGCAATTTTAAAATGAGTGAGAAGAAGTGGTCTGGCTAAGTGTAGTGTTCCTTTAACTCTTTCATTAACCCCTTAAGGTCGGCCGGCGTTTTATGCCGTTCTTAAGGGATGGTCCTAAACACCACAGGGTGGCATAAAACATCCCTGCTGTCATTAATACTTACAATAAAAAAAGAAAACCCAGCGCACTCCATTATCCCCTAAACAGCAACTTCAGTGCTGACAGATTTATTTTATTTTTTTTTTAAAACACCTAATCCAGGCAAAAAATAATGGGGGTTTAGTTACATTATATGATCATACATTGCATAAGCCTGCCACAACGTTAATGTACCCCATCTTTGGCAGGTCCTACACTACCAACCTAGTGTCTGCTTCATGAGCTACTAACTTAGGGAAAAAAAATCCATCTAGAGTTCTCTGCAGTACAAGGCTAAATAGGGCACTGGGATGAGGCATCTGTGACAGGGAGGGGTGCAAAGCCAATAATACTTACGGCGGTCGTGATCCTAGGGACTGCCTGGGCTCCGGCAGATTTGGCACTCCAGGGCCATCTGATCGCGGGAATACATATATATTTAAATTCTTCGTATATATTTATGTAACATTTTTACATAATTAAATATTTTTATTAATCACAATTTGAGGGACCTGCCTGACAACCCAGACAGAAAGTCCAGAGAATTTCGTTTGCAAACCCTATTTTTAACCCTGTAACTGTCCAAGACACCATAAAACTTGTACATTGGGGTACTATTATACTCAGGAGACTTCGCTGAGCACAAATATTAGTGTTTCAAAACAGTAAAACGATGATATTGTCAGTGAAAATGCAATTTGTAGCATTTTTCACACACAAACGGCACTTTATCATCGTTGTGATATGTTTTACTGTTTGGAAATACTAATATCTGTATTCAGTGAAGTCTCCCAAGTATAACAGTACCCCCCATGTACAGATTTTATGGTGTTTTCCAAAGTTACAGTGTCAAATATAAGGCATTTCTGTTTCTTCACATTTAAATTTGCCAAATTGGTTATGTTGCCTTTGAGACCATATGGTAGCCCAGGAATGAGAATTATCCCCATGATGGCATACCATTTGCAAAAGTAGACAACCCAAGGTATTGCAAATGGGGTATGTCCAGTCTTTTTTAGTACCCACTGGACAATATTAGCATTCAAATTAGTTTTTTGCATTTTTTACACAAAAATATGTCAGGGTCAGGATTAATAAATCTTGATATAGACTGATTGCAGAGTCCAAATTTGGCATTCTATGGCCTTAATGTGTTTCTTCTGTTGGTATGAATAGGCGCAGCATATCATATCCTTTGGCACTCCATTAGGAGTTCTATCTAATAGAATCTCCTCTGGGTCCTCATTGCCTAGAATCATATAGAACAAGGCTTGCAGGGCAGCATCTAGGAGTTCCTTGCGACCTGCCTCAGCTCAAGATGTTGCTCTTATAGCCACAATTATCAAGGTCTTTGACCTGCTTCCACAAGAATAAAAGCATATTTCCTAGTCTCGTGGTGACAATCTTTGCCAGGGATGAGACCTCCAAAAGCTGGTCAGTGAGGCCTCCAAAACTGAAACCCAGTCTTCAAGGGCCATGACTATCCTTCCCTCCGGAGATCTGCCAGCTCCAGTCTCATAGCCCACTTGAGAGATGTTTCTAGTGCACCAGCGTCCAATTTCGTGGACGTATAGATGGCACTGAGTCTGCCTTCAGTTGTTCAAGGGTCGATAAGGTATCACTCTCTCCCATGTCCATGGTCCCTGGGATGTTGGGTTTTGATATCAATGCCATCATGTGGCTCCAGGACCTGCCAGGTCTGCTGGGGTGGACAGGAAATCATCCATGGAACCAGACATTGTGACTACACCATTCAGTGAGATGGATGTAGGTTACTTGCCTTCCAGTTTTAACCCATATGAGAGTGGGCTAACGGGGTTTGGCTGCTATTGTCAGGTCATGCGAGTGGAAGCTGAGAACTTAAGTTGCCATCTTGTCAGTGAGCCAGGCCATACTCCTCCCCCCCTAGGAATTTCATTTTTTGAAATAATTTTTATATTAGGTCTTACTATGACTATTTATTTCACACGTGCTTTTTTATGGTTTATCTTTACATCACATTCTGAAATAAAGCTGCACACCAACCTAAAACACCACTTTAAAAAAAATGTCCATCCACTGCAGAAGGGGGCTAGTTACTCATCTGATATGCTTTTGTGAAGTGATATTTTTTAGAGGTTTGTTTTGCTATGTATAAATATTATATTATTGGCTAGTTGTGAGTTGTTATTTCAATTCTTAGCAGCACAGGACAACCTGAGAAAAAGAACCTACAAATATCAATACTTGCATAATCGCTTACATGCATGTATAATGCAAAACTGCTACATGTAAATCCATTGTAACACAGTTCCTTTGTCTCATACAGGGAGTAATTTGTCACATACAGACTACAGTGCCAGTTATCACTACAAGGCTGTTTGTCTCGGTCTGACATATGACATGGCAAGAATTATTTCCAAGTAACAAAGTACACAAAGGATGTGACATGCACAAGCACTGAGGCCTCCTCTCTGAAATACAGAATAGAGAATAATATTAGGCATTCAATTGAAGAAAAAAAAAACAGGATTTATCTCCCTGCCCTTCATCACATAGCTTCCCATTTTTCACTTGTCTTCCATTTGAATATATATCTCAAAAGAATGTTCATATTTTCTGAATGAAATGCAGCCAAGTGACACCATCTTAGGACTTTAGACCTAAAAAATACAGTCAAAATATATAATATAATATAATATAATAAATAACTATCCATCACGCATACAGAATTGTCAGCAAGAATATAGTTAAAAAATTACACATGCAAGTAATTAATTAGAGATGTCTAATATCATTATGTTGCGCAATATGCAAATTCAATAGTTTCTATTTTAGTAATTCATCTACATATGGTGCAACTAATTGCGATCTATATGTATTATCACAGTTTTCATAGCAGAATGCAGACTGTTTTTATCATTCACACTATTAATTCTTAAATTCTGGAATGAACAAAGTCCAATACTAGTATTTGTTCAAGTCAGAAATTCTATCAGTTACGACTTACATTATATAGGCTCTGAATGCAATGAAATATCCAATCTCATTTTTATAGGATTATTCACTCAAGTCTGTATTTAGTTTAAATAATCAAATATAAACCCGATTTACAATTCTCATATTTACTATAGGCAAATCTGATTGAAATTCAGCTATTTATCATTCAGAACCATCCAGTGATAAGACTAAGGCTGGGAGTCTCTAACTCAAAATAAGTCACAATATACAGAACAATCGCACGTTGAGCAGCATGGATCAAGGTGGCCTGGCATAAAACCATGTCAGTATACACTGACGGCAACGTCAAGCAAACAGACAATCCTTCATTCTAATTCCATTGAAAAGAAAATGCAACATACATGGGCAACAGAGGGAACGCTGGGGGATAGGCACTAAATAGCCAGACGCATTTCGCACTTTGAATGAGTGCTAATACAGAAAACACATTAAGCTGTTTAGTTCACTCTGCCTTCCCTCTGATGCCAAATCTTTTTTTTTTTTTATTTTTTTTTTTTATAGCTAATCTAGTGTCCAATGCCAAGGTTGACATTCATTTTTCCACTACTCCTAAGGAATGTCAGAAAGAGTCACAGTTTATTTCTCATGCCGAAAGCGCTTGGTGTCATTGACTGCACTCATATAGCTCTAAGGAGGACATCACAGAAGCTGGAGTATTACAGGAATTGTAATTTGTTCTCGACTATCAGCACATTATTGCTGACAGGTGAATATACAATTAAAGTTATACTCACACATTTTCTCATGCTTGCTATCAAATATGTCCAACTCCCCTTCATGTACAGGTGAAATGAGATATACTTGCCTTCTCTGTCTCTGAACTCTTCTTAGAAATCCACCGAAAACGTTAGTACACAGAGACAATGAAACCCCCCAGTTCCCATTCAGGATTAGAATGTGCACATTTGGGGTTCTACAGTCCAGGTTTCCATGCCTGGACAAGTCTGGTGGAGATCTACTGCATCGTCCAATGAAGACAGCACACAGTAACTCACAATATCCTTTTACACACATTGCATAGATTAACTTTTAATAGATTTACTGGATACTGTTTTTCTTTTGTAAGACAAGTTCTCTTCGAGTAATTTTGTGAAGTAAATAAACTTGTAAGTGATGGAGCTATTTTACTATATTATAACATTGTTACTCATATACCAATTAAATGTGATACCTTATAGTTTTTTTTTAAATATTTGAAAGAATCAGATATCTAAAAGGTGAACACATTTGTATCTAAATTTTTTTTTTAATTCATAACAACCGCTTTATAACAGAGGCAGGATTACAATGATGTATGTTTTGCATTATATAACTATATAGGATAATATTGCATCAGTAACACTTTCTAAATTGATAGCCATTTTGGCTATATTGCTTTTCGGAGCTAGCACTTTTTTCTTTGTTGTGTTGATTTTTATTTTTTATTAATATGCATAGGCACTAGTTAATATTAATAGGCAATGCCAAATACAGCCAGCAATAAATCTTCCCCCCCAAAAAAGATGCTACAATAGACGAACAATTATCTGGTAATTCTTAGCTCCCCACGTTTCTTTCAGACTGCATGAGTCTATTTAAAGTGACAGGCAGCATCATTATGTTCCCCCTCTGCCATTCTGCTTGGTGCTATTGACAGGTAAAAGCATTTGAGTGGCAGAGAGATTACAGGGCATTCTGAATCAATCTACTCCGAGAAAATGACTTCAAGCACAGAGATGCAGCTTGTACTGAGCTGACACAAGGTCTGTGCCATGGATCCCTGCAGTGCCAGCAGTGGGACAGCTGGCACGAAAATGCCCCCTTATCACCAAAATGACTGATATCAGGTTAACACATTCCTTGATTTCCTTCCTGGAGAGGAATGTATTGCACAATAAAGTAGGATGCCTTCCCATGAAAGAACACATTTTATTTTAAAATGAATGCCAAATAAGTGGAAAACATACACTTTTTTTTTTTTACTTCATTTTATGCCAGCAATCTAAGAAAATGTAACATTTTGCATAATTAGATCAGAATCAAGTTTAGGATTATTGAAATCTCTGATTATAAGAAACAAAAGGCAGAAATATATCTTCTTTAACAAACTATATGACATGAAGTTATATACATGGTATATTACATGGTAGCTTTTAATCCTTACAATCAGGGCCCGCCCAGGCATTGTGCTGCCTTCATCAGTGGATGAAATGCATCAAAACCCCAACAAAACCACACCAAGCAAAAAAACGCCCACATCCATTATGTAATGCAGTGTGTGTAGTGAATGCAGTGTCTGTGTAGTAGATGCAGAGTGTGTATTTGTGTAGTGGCTGCAGTGGCTGTGGATTGCATGCAGTTTGTGTAGTGAACGCATTGTGTGTCTGTATAGTGGATGCAGTGTGTATGTATTTTGTAATGGATGCAGTGTATGGATAGCAGATGCAGAGCATGTGTGTATATAGTGGATGCAGTGTGTATGTATTTTGTAATGGATGCAGTGTGTGGATAGCAGATGCAGAGCATGTGTGTATATAGTGGATGCAGTGTGTGTGCATAGTGGATGCAATGTGTGTATGTGTGTGTGTTGGATGCAGTGTGTGTGTATAGTGGATGCAATGTGTGTGTGGATAGCAGATGCAGAGCGTGTGTGTATATAGTGGATGCAGTGTGTGTGCATAGTGGATGCAATGTGTGTGTGTGTGTGTGTGTGTGTATAGTGGATGCAGTGTGTGCGCATAGTGGATGCAGTGTGTCTGTGTGTGTGTGTGTGTATAGTGGATGCAGTTTGAGTGTGTGTATAGTGGATGCAGGTGACACAGTGAGGGAGGGGATGACAGAGTGACTGAGGGAAGGAAGGGGTGACACAGTAAGGAAGGGGGGACATTAATTCAGGCGGAGCGGTCGCTCTCTTTTAGGAGTACAAAACACAATTAAATTCTGAAGGTAACCATTTGTGTGTAAGTTAGTTGTGTGCCCCTCATTCGAGAGTTTGTTCCCACCGAACACCGCTCTTCTCAGACGAATAGAACCGAACATTCATAGGGGTCCCAGCAGTGTTCGCACCATTGAATGCCCGATAATAGCTCCTTGCACTCAACGACCAAACACCGCTATATGCATTCATGAAAACAGGATGGCCGCCACCTGTTGTTCGTCTATACGACTAGCCGACCGCTTAGAACATTGTTAATTGCAGTTTTGAGAAGGTGAAAAGGAGATTAAGCAGGTCAATGAGCAGCACACCAACTGGAGCAATTTGTTCTGAGATGTTCGTATACCGGACCATTCAATGTAAAACAATAGTTCAGGGACAGGGAGATCTGTCACAGTGTCTATGTTTGTGTCAGATTTTGTGTATCTGAGTGTGTGTTTGCATATGTCAGTGTCTCTATGTGCCAGTGTGTCTATCTGTGTGTCAGTGCGTGTATAAGTCAGTGTGTCAGGGTAAATGTATATGTCAGTGTACGTTTCTGTGTTTTAAGGTGTTTATGTGTCAGGGTGTTTATCTGTGTGTTAATAAGTATGAATATCTGTGTAAGTATATATGTGGCACTATACATGTGTACATACATCCCAGCAATCAAACACAACATTACAAACAAACAGATCCATGCAACCAAATACAAACATTACATGCAAGCACATCACTGTATTCAAACACAAACATTACATACAAACACACCCCTGTATTAAAACACAAAAATTATATACCAACATCCATAAATTAAAATACCAATACTACATACAAACACACCCCTGCATTCAAATGCAGTCACTACACATAAGTATACCACTACATTCAAATGGAAACAGTACATACAAAGATCCCCTAAATGCACACATATACTCTATGTAAAAACATACTTACATTCAAATGCACAAACAATGCTCACAAATACAACCCCGCAGGGATGGGCAAATGGTACATCCTGTAGAGATAGTTGTGGGATAAAATATCTGGTGTAGCATGGTAGGAGTTGCACGACAGATGAGGAACTACCTTTTGGCCACTCTTTTTGTTTCCAATGAACCGAAAATTATTTTTGCCAAAATGCGTTTGGACAAGTTGAAAATTCATGCCCAAATCAAGTAATGGCCAACAAAGATTAAATAGTCCCATACAGGTATTTTGTGCAGACTAATCTAGAGAAATGTGCAAGATTATTTTTCTTAAACCAGCAAATTTACATTTCTGGGTAGTTTTGGATCTGCTAAAAAAATATCCACTAGTAAACATGGCTCCTCTCTATATACAGAGTAACATGGCTCCCCTCTATATACAGTGTAACATGGCTCCCCTCTATATACAGTGTAACATGGCTTCCCTCTATATACCGTGTAAACATGGCTCCCTCTATATACAGAGTAACATGGCTCCTGAGCTGCGGGTGGGGGCCCTATTAAAGAATAATGGGGTGGGGGGACCTACTGTCCTCCCCTCTGCCCCCCACCCCTGCGCGGCAGGTGGGGGCCCTATAAAAGAATAATGGGGGGGGGACCTACTGTCTTCCCCCGGCCCACACACCTGTGCGGCAGGTGGGGGCCCTAAGTTACAATAAGGGGGGGCCTACTGTCCTCCCCCCTGGCCCCCACCCCTGCGCGGTGGGTGGGGGCCCTAAAAGACAATAAGGGGGGGGGAGACCTACTGTCTCTCCCGGCCCCCACCCTTGAGTGGCGGGTTTGGGCCGTAAGTGAAGATTCCCCCCCCCATCAAAGGTGACTAGGGGTCCCCAAGACCCTAGTCACCCACCCCCCCACCCAAATAAAAAAAGCCCCTACCTACCCCCCTCGCCCTAAAAAAATAGTGAGGGGGAATAAAATTACTACCCTGTAAAGTAAAATTCAACTTACCATTCGACGTCTTCTTGTTTCTAAAATCTTCATTTTTCAGCCCCAAAAAAGGCCAAATAAAAAGCCATCATACCCGTCGAACTTAAAAATAAAATAAAAAACCTGAGCGCAAAAAAAGATTCCTGACGAAAAAGAAAAAACCCGGCGCTCAAAAAATTAATCCATCTCCACCCATGGAGGGCTCCGCGCAGACTGAGCTCTGCAGGGCAGGGGAAGGCCACAGGGACTTCACCTACCCACACAAAGATGGCGGCGCCCTGAATATAGATCGGGGCAGAAAATACAGATTAATAAAAAGGTAATCTGGGGGGCTTAGGGGCATTTGGGGGTGACTAAGGGGTCAATTGGATGTAGTGGAGGCGGGAGGGGGGATAAAAAAAAAAACGGGATTCGGCATGACAGTGCCGCTTTAAATTCAAAGATGTTCTTAAATTATCTAAATGTAGATATATATACTCACGCACTGCTTAATATAACGTATTCACTATGACGTAAGCTTAAGCCTGTTTAAATTCAAAGATGTTCTTAAATTATCTAAGCCTGTCTAAACACTACCAAGTTGTTGAATCTGACTGACAAACCTCATAATAATTTAACATATAAAATGTGCACGTATTAACATATACCCTATTGTTACAATTGTTATTTGAAAAGCATGAGGAATGCCGTTGGGGTACCACATGCTCATTTGTTATACCTCCATGCACTACAAAAATAAAGAATAAAAAAAAAAAAAAGATAATAATAATAATAATAATAATAAAAAAAAAAAAAAATGTATGCAGCTTCCGAATGAATCTAAAATGGATGCTGTCCAGGAGGTGGGAGGGTCTGGGAGGGAGGGTCTGCTGCTGATTGGCTGGAATGTGTCTGCTGACTGTGAGGTACAGGGTCAAAGTTTACTCAATGATGATGAATAGGGGGCGGATCGAACATTGCATGTTCGCCAGGAACTATTCGCCTGCGAACCGTTCTGGACATCACTATTATCCACTTAAAAATAGTCCAAAATAGCAAACGGAATCCAAAATACAATCTGATTTGGACACTTTTTTAGGGGTTTTATAGTTTTTAGTCTAACAGCTTTGAAAACTGATAAGCAGAAATACGTTGGCCATCTCTCTAAATGTCCAATATAATCCCCCAATCTGCCACTAAAACGCTGTGATATGAGCATTTATAACAATCTCCAATATTATCTCCAAATATAAGTCGGTCAAATCGAGTTAGAGCTCCCACTTGATTAATAGCAAGTCTGGGACTTGTGAACTGAAAGGAGCAAGAAAAAGTTCAAAGTAGAAAGAGGATTTACAGCAAATAAATGATGGATTCTTCATACCTATCAGCGTGCCTTTATATCAACCACTAAGGGGTGACTTCAGGGCCATACTGGGAAAACAATTCGGCCTGGGCATTTTTTAATCACAGCGGCCCACTAAGAAGGTTGCGGGCTAGAGAGAAGGTGGGGTATTTTGTCATCACTAATGACAAGCACGCCCCCTCTCAAAGTGAGCATGTTGGTTCAATGAGCAGAGCCCTACTGAAGAGCTCTTGCATGAAAAAAAGGCCCTGTATTTGTTCTATGCAGGGCAAGTACATTTATTAACATGCTTGCGCTGTGTTTGCTTGTGACATGTCTCAGGTGTCTCTATAAGTTGGATACCAAAGGACAAAAGTGTAAGGAAAGTGTATTGTACATGTGTTTAGAGCCTGCTTGTGGGATTGAGTGTGTGTAGAGTGAGTTGATGTTTGGTGTGATGTTTTGTGTAAATGTCGGTTTCAGTTGTGTTGTGCTTGTGGTGTAATATGTATGGATAGCGGCTGTAGAGAGTGTGAGTATAGGTGATGTAGCGAGTGTGTGCATAGGTGCTGTAGTGTATCTGTGTATAGATGATGTACTGTGTGTAGGAGTTATAAAGTGTGTGTTTAGGGAAAGTAGTGTGTGTTTGCTTACAGGGGATCTAGTGTGTTCATAGCAGTGGCGGACCCAGGGGGGGCAACGGGGCAATTGCCCCCCTCCCCAAGAATCTCCCCTGCCGGCTAATGCAGGGCTGGCATTGTCCAAGCACCAGCCCTACAATGTGCCTGTGGACCGGGGATGGAGATCTCCCTCCCCGGTCCGCAGGCAATGTGCTGACAGCTGGCAGGGGAGGGAGAGGGAGGAGAGAGCACCCGGGAGCTCAGCATGCAGCCCTGGGGCACAGGCTAGAGGTCACTCCTACCACTGGAACCACCAGGGATTCACCACGGACCACCAGGGATCCAGAAATGTCCCCCCTCCTCCCAATAAAGGTAAGAAGAGAGGGGGGGCATAAAGTATATTCATTTTATTAAATTAAAAAAAATTAAAAAGCTTCCCTACTCTCCTTCCCCCCCCCATACAAACACTGCCCCCAATACACACACAACACACACCGCCCCACAAACACTGCCCCCCATACACACACTATACACACTACACACAAACACTGCCCCCATACACACACTACACACACTGCCCCACAAACACTGCCCCCCATACACACACTGTCCCACAAACACTGCCCCCATACACACACTACACACATTGCCTCACAAACACTGCACACTCATACACACACTGCCCCACAAACACTGCCCCCCATACACACACTGCCCCAAACACACACACATTGCAACTCTCACACACACTGCCACCCTCACATACACACTGCACTGCTCACACACACACACACACACTGCAGCTCTCTCACACACACACTTCCCCACACATACACTATCCCTAACACACACACTGCAGCCCTGACATACACTGCCGCTCTCACGCACTCGCGAACACACTTCACCGCTCACACACACACACTGCACCTTTCACACACACTTCACCCCTAACAGATACCACTGCTCCTATGCCCTATATCCCAGCAGACCCCAGGTAAGTTGTCAAACTGTTCTTAAACGGTTTGACTACTTATTCTGGGTTGGGATTCTGGCACTACTGGTGCCATAACTACTACACTGAGCTGTAGTGGTTATTGTGCCTGGATTATTTATTTAAATACTCTACAGGTTCCCCTCCTGAGATCAGGCTCTGGATCGCCACTGGTTCATATGGGATCCAGAGTGTGTATGTAATTTATGTAGTGTGTGTAGGTGGTGCAGTGTGTGCCTATAAGGTATCTATTGTGTGCGTAGGGGACCTAGTGTGTGTGGAGAACCCACAGTGTGCATAGGAGATTTAGTGTGTGTGTGTGTGTGTATATATGATTCAGAGTGTATATAGGGATTCTAGTATTTATGTATGTAGAAGATCCAGGGATGCAGTGTGTATGTGTGTGTGTGTGAGCGGTGCACTGTGTGTTTGGGGGTGCTACGTGGAGTTTGTGGTAGAGTGTGTGTGTGGGGGGTGCTGTGTGGTGTTTGGGGTGCAGTATGTGTGTGTGAAGGGTGCTGTGTGTGTGTGATGGACTGTGTTGTTTGGGGTGATCTGTGGTGTTTGTGGTGTAGTGTGTGTGTGTGTGAGGGATGCAGTATGGTGTTTGGGGTGTAGTGTGATGTTTGGGGTGATGTGGGATAAAAATAAATGTGTGTATATATATATATATATATATATATATATATATATATATGTGTGTGTGTATTCAAAAAAATAATAATAATACAGTAAAGGAAAGCAAATGCTAATGCCGGTCATTGATTATGGGTATGTAGTATATGCACCTGCACCGCAACCCACCTTAATAAACTCAATACATTGTATAACTCGTTCTGTCGATTTGTGCTACAATGTAATTATAGGACCCACCATTGTGACGTGCTAAAATAACTAAACTGGCTTTCACTGGAATTCAGACGCACCCTTCATCTTTCCAGCCTTGTGTTTAAACGTTTTTCTGGGAAGCTTCCACCCTACCTGAGCAGAATGCTCTCCTCGGCTGTTCCCACCTCCTATAACCTCCGATCCAGTACCAACACTTTATTTAGTCTACCTCAATACAAAAAGAAAGCAGCCCGATGCTCCTTCTCCTACAGAGCGCCACAGTTGCAGAAGACCTCCCACACAATTTAAAATCTTCCCCAAGCCTAAAGCCCTTTGAGAGATCCCTCTCTACATACCTCAAAACAGAATGTGTTATGGTTGATTATATATTTCCCACCTGTTCTATGTTAAATTTTTTATTTATTTTGTATTAATATTGTTTTTGTATTTTATTGTACCCTAATGTATCAATGCAATGTTTTGTGGACCCAGAACATACTTGAAAACGAGAGAAATCTCAATGTATCTTTCCTGGTAAAATATTTTATAAATAAATAAATAAATAATTTTGGACCATTCCTGTGTTTCTGACATTATGGAATGGGTTGTATCATGGGCTACTTCATATTTAGCCTTTGCTATAACTTCAGGTCAAAATGATAAGGTTAATTGTATTTTTCCATCATAGGCATTCTGATATCTGTCAAAATCCTCATACTAGAAGTGTGATTTTTCGCTTAAGTTGCTGTGGAAACAAAGATCACAAGTTCTTACATTTCTGCTAGAATTCAATATCTAAGTTTGTTGATATCTTCGTTTGAGTGTGTGCATGATTAATAGGTAAGAACTTTCCTGCTCTAAGGATTTGTGACAAAGTATTTTTTGGCACTTATTTAAAAAATAACGCACACAACTAGATACTGAATACTGTCATATAATAACATACATAGTGAGGTATAAAGAGGGATTTCACTAGAGGTGCTATCTGACAAAATAACAAAGATTGTTTATTCTTTTGCAAACTGGAGGCCAAATCCTGTCTTGGATGCAAACAAATATTTAAAACATATATATTATATATGATATGAAGCAAAGTTTATTGTGATGTGCCAAAACCGACATGCTGGTAGGGATGTAAATAAAGAGAGCCTACCTGGGTAGTGATACAATAAAAGCTGAGCGGTGCGAATTGATGCCAGTACAATTTGCGGACGGTCAGGAGCCGGACCCTAAAAATCACATGTCACCTAGGTAACGACTAGAGAAACAAACAGTGTCAGTCCAGGTAAGAGGGTGGCCCGAATTGAAATAGCCCAGGACCCCTCCCACAAATATATATATATATAAACAAAGTCATATATATTTTTTTATATATATATATATATATAAAAATACATATATACATATATACACAGTATATATCGGCACAATGTAAACAAAGGGTGGACTCACAGGTCTTCCAAATTGTCAGTGTTTTATTGTTAATTGTTAAAATTCATATCAAATAGGCCGTTTGGGACTTTTTTAAGATAGTGTATGCACAGTTGATATGGAATTTTAATTAATAATGAAACATTGTTGACAATTAGGAAGAGCTATGAGTGTACCCTTTGTTTACATTATGCCTATATTTAACGTGGGTTTCAGTTCCTAGGCATTTATTCATACCTTTGTCGGTGGTGTGCCAAGCTATCTTTATATATACGTTTATACACCCTGTTCCAAATTATTATGCAAATTATATTTTTCTCATTTACCTAAATAATTGATGTAAATAACATGAGAATTATGCTGACTGTTATCAGCTATGAAGAGTACAATTCAAGTTGTATTGAACAAACCTCCTAATGATAACAGTATTTTTTTTAACATAAAAAACTTACAATGCACTGTTCCAAATTATTACGCACAGTAAGTTTCAAAACACTTTATAGGTTGTAAAGAACTGAAAATTGTCATTTGTTGTGTTTGCAGCTTATTTACCGAAATCAAAAGCTATTTCAATCAAACTTATAACAACATTTTAACTTTTTAAACATTTTAACAGGTCACGTTACATTTTAACATAGGACCCCTTATTTGATAGCAGCTTCACAAGTCTTGCATCCATTGAACTTATGAGTTTTTGGACAGTTTCTGCTTGAATTCGTTTGCAAGATGTCAGCATAGCCTCCCAGAGCTGCTGTTTGGATGTAAACTGCCTCCCACCCTCATAGATCTTTTGCTTGAGGATGCTCTAAAGGTTCTCAATAGGATTGAAGTCAGGGGAGGATGGAGGCCACACCATGACTTTCTCTCCTTTTATCCCCATAGCAGCCATTGATGCAGAGGTATTCTTTGCAGCATGAGATGGTGCATTGTCATGCATGACGATGATTTTATTACGGAAAGCATAGTTCTTCCTTCTGTACCAGGGAAGAAAGTGGTCAGTCAGAAACTCCACATACTTTGCAGAGGTCATCTTTACACCTTCGGGGACCCTAAAGGGGCCGACCATCTCTCTTTCCATGATCTTCACATGACTCCACCACCGCCTTGCTGACGTCACAGCCTTGTTGGAACAGGGTGGTCATCCACTAACCATCCACTACTCCATCCATGTGGACCATCCAGGGTTGCACGGCACTCATCAAAGAACAGGACTGTTTGAAAATTAGTCTTCATGTATTTTTCTGCCCAATGCAGCCCTTTCTGCTTGTGAGCATTGGTTAGTGGGGGCCGAATAGAAGGTTTGTGCTCAGTTGCAAGACTCTGGAGGACTCTACACCTTGATGTCCGTGGGACTCCAGAGGCACCAGCAGCTTCAAATATCTGTTTGCTGCTATGTAATGGTATTTTAGCAGCTGCTCTCTTGAACCGACGCATGGATCTGGCAAAAATCTTACTCAATGTGCCTTTATCTGCACAAACCCGTCTGTGCTCTGAATCAGCCACAAATCTCTTAATAGTGCGATGATCACTCTTAAGTTTTTGTGAAATATCTAATGATTTCATACCTCGTCCAAGGCATTGAACTATTTCACTCTTTTCGGCAGCAGAGAGATCCTTTTTCTTCCCCATATTGCATGAAAACGGTGCTCTGCTTAATAATGTGGAACGCCCTCCTTTAGTAGTTTTTCCTTAAATTGGGCTCACCATGCAATTTAATTATCACAGGTGTCCGAGATTGTTTTCAGTGATCAAAAGAGCCCTGAGACACAATGCCATCCATGAGTTAAACTGAAAAACAAAATATTTAATCTTTGTGGCACTTAAATAGAATTTGCATAATAATTTGGAACAGGGTGTATATACAAAATGTTCAGCCTTTATTTAATTCATAATACAGATTATGGAACAGCACACACGTAAAAACACATTTTTTGAATTCATTAAGGCTACTTAAAATCAGCTATCTCTGCAAACAAAGATGGGGATTCAGTTCCACCATACGGCCATATTAAGCCCACCACTACTTCACAGAACCTCAATATCGGTGGGTCCTAAACTAATTCCAACATGGGAGACAAATTAAATAGGGCTAGTGCTAAATACTCTAAAGATGATTTTAATAATCTGTTGTAAGAGCATTGTGAATATATGTAATGCAAAATTAATGGGATAAAAAAATGCAATTCAAAAAAATGCAGTGTCAAAACTAAACAATTAAAGTGATAGTGCTTTCATGTATATACTCATAATGTATATCATATAGCTGCTCTCTAAAAATTATAATTAAAGTGACAATACTATCCAAAACCTTCTCAAATGTATTCTTTACTGTTGTCACCAAAAGCGCTTCTGAAGCTGGGGGGCTGGGCGCGGTGCTCAAACCAAAAGCGATCTAGTCTGGACTCCACACTTACATAGTAAAGACAAAATGGGAATTGGGGGCAAACTCAGAACATGCATTTCGCAGGAATGGTACTGCCTTAGTGACTAAAACGTATACATAATACAGATTAAGGAACAGCGTCCACACAAAAACACAGTTTAAAATTGTATAAAGTTACTTAAAATCACTTATCTCAGAAAACAAATATAGGGATTCAGTTCCACCATATAGCCATATTGTATTAAGCCCACCACTACTTCACACTACCTCAATATCGGTGGGTCCTACACTAATTCCAACGTGAGAAACAAATGAAATAGTGCCAGTGCTAAATGAGTCAAAATGTAATATATAACAAAATTAATGTGATAAAAAAGGACACACAGATATTGAGGTTCTGTGAAGTAGTGGTGGGCTTAAAGGACCACTCTAGTGCCAGGAAAACATACTCGTTTTCCTGGCACTAGAGTGCCCTGAGGGTGCCCCAGGGACCTCCTCCCGCTGGGCTCTGGAAAGGGGAAAGTGTTTAAAACGTACCTTTTTCCAGCGGTGGGCGGAGAGCTCTCCTCCTCCGATCCTCCTCTTCTACTCCCCGTCGGCTGAATGCGCACGCGCGGCACGAGCTGCGCGCGCATTCAGCCGGTCACATAGGAAAGCATTCATAATGCTTTCCTATGGACGCTTGCGTGCTCTCACTGTGAAAATCACAGTGAGAATCACGCAAGCGCCTCTAGCGGCTGTCAATGAGACAGCCACTAGAGGAAATAGGGGAAGGCTTAACCCATTCACAAACATAGCAGTTTCTCTGAAACTGCTATGTTTATGAAAAAATGGGTTAACCCTAGAAGGACCTGGTGCCCAGACAACTTAATTAAGCTGAAGTGGTCTGGGTGCCTAGAGTGGTCCTTTAACACAATATGGCCATATAGTGGAACTGAATCCCTATATTTGTTTGCTGCGATAGGTGATTTTAAGCAGCCTTATAAAATGTAAAACTGCATTTTTATACGTGCCCTGTTCCCTAATCTGTATTATGTACAAATGTTGGTCGCTACGGCAGCACCATTCCTGTAAAATGCATGTTCCGGGTGTGCCCCTAATTCCCTTTTTGCCTTTACCAGCATTTTGTTATTGGCATAATGCATCATATAATGTCTCTTTTCCGCTGTGTATAAATACATTTTCACATGTCTTTTAATGTAGGATTGCAGAATGAGGCAAATCACACTGCTGTGGACTTGGATGACAGTTCTGCTGCTGAACTCCAGCTAAATTTAGCACAGTTAAAACATAACCAAGAATTCAATATTTGTTCTCTCTGCCAATCTATCTATTATAGAGCTTCCTGCAGAAGAACACACAAGGTTTAATACAAACAGAGATTTGTAGCGCATAGCAAAAAAAAAAAGAATTGTAACATTTGGGAAAAACATGCTGATTTAAAACAAAATCTTAAAATCAGTGGAAGCTTTGCAACTTTAGCCTGAATTTTGCAATTTGGTTTATAATGAACTACAATTTGGTGTGCGATGAACAAACTCTAAAGTTATCACTGAGGGTATGTTCCCTCTAAGAATTTAATTTATTTATGTATTTATTTACTTACTTATTTACTTATGTATCGCGCTAGATTCAGCTCTAACAATAATAATAAAATCTCTATAAAATTCACACTGCAGTGTTGGCATATGAACAATAAGTACTCAGTTAAGTATAAAAGACATTGCATTACTTTCTTAACTGATTCACTCCTGTGTTGCTCACAGTAAATGGTAGATGCAGCATCTCCTAAATGTTAATCATGTCATAACAACATGGTTGTTTAAGGCTCTGTACCATCACGGAATATTCAGCACATTTATCACAAGACACTCTTCATGACCATGCTAACCATGATGGAGTTCGGAATCTTATATCAGAAGGTGATCTTAAAAAAAATGATTATGATCACACAGTCAAGACAACGTTTAGCAAAGATAAATTAATATTAGTAGTAGTAGTAGTTGTATTAGCATTAAACATATTGCATTGCAATATTGCAATAGTGTTACAAGAAAAATAAATTTGGGAGACTTCAACTTCCAGACCAGAACTGGTTTCATGCTGATGAGACCCACAAAGTTGAAACTGCAGTTGTTAAAAAGTAATGTGATTAAAACACTGCTCATTGTCAAGATTACTAAGCACTATGTGTCTAAAATACGATGCCTGTCTGTATTCATATGATTGTATTTATTGACCCAGCAGCACACTTGTAATGCGTGCATGTTCAGGTGAGTGCAGCCCTCTTGGTTTCATATATAAATATATGTTGGTGTCCACAAATAATTGGTGGCAAATTGGTACACTTACTCACTGCACCTCAACTGACTTCCTAATGAAGGACTCTAATTATAAACTTTTTACAAGATAACACCTTACACCCCAAGTCTACTTCAAATGTTTCCTGAGACCGTCTGACACTGGAGAGACCTAGCAGAAAGATGCACAATGGCATACATTTGGTGGTTCTGGTTAAATATTACCTCTTCTGAGATAGTCAAAGAGAAAATACTGTTTGCATTTAGTTCACAACCCAGCCATCATAGAGAAGGCATTGCTAACTGACAACTGTAGTACACTGTCCAATAAGCCAATAAGGGTGTAAACCCTCTGCCAATAAGGGCGTGATCCCTTTGCATTACACACGTGGACTGGAGACCGTTCACTTCCAGTAGCAGCACAACACCTCCCAAGCGGAGAAGGACTTGGACTCCCTGAGCCCCCGAGTCAGTGGACTGCAGATGCTGGCCTTCTTAACTGCCTAGGGCAGAAGGGTTATTCCCCCCACCCCCCACACTCCTTCCACCAATCCCCTGCAGGCTGCAGCATCCCAGCTTAACTACTCTCAATCCTCCAAATAAGGGCATTGGCTGAGCGGCATTCCCCACATAGGACAACAGTCCAGCTCCCAATATGTGACTTTCACTTACCCGACAGAGACCCACAAGAATCTCATGGCATACCTGTTACATCTTAATTTTGCAATTGCAATCTTCTGTCTCCTTTTCTAGCAGCATTTAGCCTTAACTTGGTCAGATAGATCTATGTGTTTTATATTGTGACCCAGTGGTTCTTATCACCAGTAATTCTCACGCCTACAAGCTACCCATCACGTATCCCAGCATATACAGTTCATTGATGTGTCATGTAGGCTTTTGGTTTAATTCCCTTTAAAAAAATGTGCAATGTTCTTGAAGATACACTATTGTTGTATTATGTCTCAAGATCTGTTTGCACCAGCTGTTGTGGCAGTGCAAATCTGGTTGTTTATCCTATTCACAAATACAATTAAGAATTTAAATTGGCATATTTGGTTTCTGTTAACCTGTGAAACAAATATATGTATTCTGTACAGCATGGTAGCTAATTATTGCAATATTCACTCTTTAACACTGTTTTGAGCTATGTTTCTTTTCTGTTGGAAAATCTTAAAATAAAGATTGTCAAAAAATGATAAGGCATTCTATTATGGCTCATTAAGCTGATGCACGTAAACACCGAGGCTTGACTTTCTTTACAGACCATGTTCATTTGCTGGGTGGCAGATTGCTAAAATAATGTTTTTTTATGATTCTGCATTAGGATGTAAAATGAGTGGGTATTGAATCAGTTTGTCAAATGTTTCCAATATAGAATTATTCATTACACTATTTTGTTCTCACCTTCTTGTTTGCTTTTTGAAACATGCATTAATGCCAGGGATGCACATAAAATGATGTCCCTGCATATTTTAGATATCAACTTTTGTTACCGCAATGCTTAAATGTGAAGCATTTTCACTTTTTTCTCCCTTTCGTTTATCCATAGGCATTTTTTTTTCTTTTTAATTTAATTCTGTTTATGTCCGTTAGAATTTTGGAATCAAATTGAGTGAATAATTGTTATACTAGTCACATTCTATTTACGATGCTGCCACCTGAATCCATCTCTAGACTCTATTTCAGAAATTCTATTAGTTTACTCTATACTGCTATATGTGTTTCCTGTCCTTATATTAAACAAAATTTACTTTTGCCTCGATTTATTTGATTTATTTCACTTCTTGTTTAAAAATACAATCCGAAAGGCATGTCGCACAATGGATCAATGTAGTCACTCGTGCGATTTCTCCTTGAGACCCAGCTAACCATGACTAATTATATTGTAAAGTAACAAAACTATTGTTACGAATAAAATGTCCCTGAGTACCCCAGTGACTCCAGGCCCATCAGGACTTAATTTCTTCTTCTAAATAGGCCCTTTGTGTCTACATTTATGAACTGGCTACGCAGTCAGAGGATTCCAGTTCCTTGCCATCAAATATGGATAACCACATCCCTAACATCATCCTCTTTGTTGAGAAAGACAAGTCTACTCTAGGACTTGGAAACCATCATACACACTCTGATGACTAAAGAGACTTTAAACAGCTCTCCTTGTTCATAAAGTAGAAAACCAGATCTGAGCATCAATTGACTGCTGTTGAATCAGAATCCATGCTCCTTGTGGCTCAGATCAGCAATCACAGGGAATTACCAAAATTAATCGGTCCTGTTATTAAATGTGACATCGTTGCTTGGTGAACTGGACTCTGTGGGATGTCTCTCCAAACTGAGCATCTGTAAAGTGCCAAAACGCAATATATACTGATCCTGAGCAAATTGTGTGAAGACAAATCACAGTGTTAAGGGCTTATAGAAAAGGTAAGAGCTGATTCAGACTGTGTCAATCCATATGAGCACCTCAAATATAGGTATTTGCATTCTTGGATGAAGGATCAATTACTTAAATTTTTTTGCAGGAAGGGACCATGCAATTTAAAAGCCATGAAGTTGAGTTATGCAAGGATTCTCCCATTACATCTTACTAGTAAGGAAATCCCAAGGTATTGGGTTAATATTAATAATTTGTGATATTCAGCTAATTAATGCTGCTAATAAATTTTGTAAATTGTAGGGAACTATTGTGTGGATATGTGTGGGTGCGGTATCAGACAATGTCTGCAGCTTCTTAGCATATCCTCTAAGTGATGGATGTTCTTTTTTTCTTATACCTCCAAACCCGCCAAACCTATAGTCTGGTATATACTGCTTACTTAGCTGCTTCTTGTTCAATCTTTCCTCTTTATATACTGTGGCGAAACCAACCTCGCCACTGGGCCCTGGAGAAGCCTGTTTGCTAGCCTCCTACCTGCTGACTATGGCCCCTGGGTTATTTGGGGCATATTGTACTTTATATTGCTGCAACTGGCCCTTTTAAAATCATCGATGGACATATTGGGACTTTTTGGGATTGTGGCGAAACCGACCTCGCCACGTGTCCTTGGAGGGGGCCGATTGCCCGCCTCTTGCCTTTGGACTATGGACCAGACTTTATGGGAATGTGATACCCCAGATAGCTATACCATGGAGCCTATTCATAATGAAAGACTATGGGAAAGACTTTAGCTCCATGGCAATTGTACTGTGTGAGTAGGATCTGCGCGCTATTCGGTAGTTTTGTGCGCGCAGATCCCAGCTATCTGGGGATAGGTGAAATGTCTGTGTGTTATGTGTAAAAGGTGAATTTATGTATTTTAAAGTGTTTTACTGTCTTTGTGTCCCCATGTGCTTAACCCCTTCACGACGGGTGACGGACGAGGTCCGTCATCCTGGGGATGGCCTTAACGACGGGTGACGGACCTCGTCCGTCACGCGGTAAAATTAACCCCAGATCGCCGCAATCGCGGCGATCGCGGGGTTAATGGTGCTCCGGTCTGCCTCTGCATTAGAGGCAGACCGGGAGCACCGGATCGGGCTGTCAGAGTACATGTGCCCGCTCTGACAGCATGCCAGAGCGGGCACATGTGCTCTCTATACTCACCTCCGCCTCCCTGCACTTCCGGGTTCAGTGTGAAGTGCAGGGAGCCGGATCTGCAGTGATCCTGCCCCCTGGTGTTAAAAAAAAAAGTTAAATTAAAATCCCACCCCCCCTTTACCCATATTAATAAAAAATTAACCCCTTCCCTGCCAATTGATCACTGACTACAGTGATCAATTGGCAGGGATTACATTTTAATATGATCTGATTTTTTTTTTAACCCCTGAGGGTTAATTCTTTTTTTTTTTAACCCTCAGGGGTTAAATTTATTTTATTAATTAATTTAAATATTTTAAAATTATAAATTTAGCTAGCTGGGGAGGGTGGAAGTTAGTGGGGAATTGGGGGATTTAGTGTTAGGCTAACTAGGGGTTAACGTTAAAAAAAGTTTTAAAATAAGCTTTAAAAAGTTAAAAAATTAAGTAAAAAAAAAGTTTTAATAACGTTTAAGTAAAAAAAAAAAAACCCTTTACCCAGTCCAAATAAAAATTAACCCCTTGCCTGCCAGTCTATCACTGCCTACAGTGATCAAAATGCAGATCACAGTATTATACTGTGATCTAATTTTTTTTTAACCCCTGACGATTAACTTTTATTTATTTTTTAACCCTCAGGGGTTAAATTAATTTAATTAACTAATTTAAATATTGTATAATTAAATATTTTGCTAGCTGGGGTGGGTGGGAGTTATGGGAAAATGGGGAATTTACTGTTAGTGCTGCTTACTGCTAGTTAGGGGTTAACGGTAAAAGAAAAAGCTTAGAAAAATGTTAAATCTGTAAAAAAAAGTTTTACGAAAGTTTAGGAAACTTTAAAAAAAATGAATAAGCAAAACAAAAGTTTAAAAAATAGTTTTAAAAAGTAAAAAAAGTTTTAAAAAGTAAAAAAATACATTTAATAACGCTCATTACCACTACACCTGGTACAAGCTAGCGGAAAAATGATCCCACGCTAAGGTTCAAAATATGCCTTTTGAAATACCCTGGGATGTCTTCTTTAAGAAATGGTATGGCTTTATGGGGTATTTGGATTATATAGCCTGGTAAAATACTCTAAAATGGGACATGGGCACAGCGTAAAAATGTAAAGTTTGAAAAAAATGGAATGGCTGTGTCCCAAATGTGCCCCTCCGATGTCCACATATACCTGGCAAAGGTACATACGGGGGTATTTTTGTACTCAGCCGACATAGCTGAGCAACATATAAAGTATTATAGAGTGGTGGTACACAAAATGTTTGCAAAATATACTGTGCAAACTCACTTTGTGTGTCAAAAAGGCAGAAAAAACGCTTATTACCACTACACCTGGTACAAGCTAGCGGAAAAATTATCCCACACTAATTTTCAAAATATGCCTTTTGAAATACCCTGGGATGTCTTCTTTAAGAAATGGTATGGCTTTATGGAGTATTTGGATTATATAGCCTGGTAAAATACTCTAAAATGGGACATGGGCACAGCGTAAAAATGTAAAGTTTGAAAAAAAATGGAATGGCTGTGTCCCAAATGTGCCCCTCCGATGTCCACATATACCTGGCAAAGGTACATACGGGGGTATTTTTGTACTCAGCCGACATAGCTGAGCAACATATAAAGTATTATAGAGTGGTGGTACACATAAGGTTTGCAAAATATACTGTGCAAACTCACTTTGTGTGTCAAAAAGGCAGAAAAAACGCTTATTACCACTACACCTGGTACAAGCTAGCGGAAAAATTATCCCACGCTAAGGTTCAAAATATGCCTTTTGAAATACCCTGGGGTGTCTACTTTAAGAAATGGTAGGCCTTTGTGGGGTAGTTTGAATTTAAAACTTACGAAGATGCTTGGAAATTGCACATAGGTCCAGCGTCAAAATTCAAAGTTCTGTAAAAACTGATATGGCTTGGTCTCCAATATGCCACTGTAGCTTCACAAAATAGTGCCAAAGACATTCATTGGGGATGTCTTTTTACTCAGAAGACTTAGCTGAGCATAATTTGAAGGTTTTGAACTTAGTGGCACATATGAAATATACAAAATGCCCAGCAAAAATGCAATCCGTATGTCAAAAAATGCACAAAATTATTTTTTACCACATACTTTGGCATATATTGGTGAATAAATGGGGGCATGCTAAGGCACAATATGCACCTTATGATATACCCTGGAGTGTCTACTTTTACAAATGGTAGGCCTTTGTGGTTTTTTTTTTGAACAGTCAAACTGTTATAATACCCCAAATGGAAGCATAGGCTCATTAAATCCGTCTCTCAAAATTCAACTGTGAATACTGAAAAGGACAGGTCTCCTGTATGGCACTGTAGCTTCACGAAATAGTGCCATAGACATACAATGGGGGTGTCCTTTTACTCAGAAGACTTAGCTGAGCATAATTTGGGGGGTTTGAACTTAGTGGCACATATGAAATATACAAAATGCCCAGCAAAAATGCAATCCGTATGTAAAAAATGCACAAAATTATTTTTTACCACATACTTTGGCATGTAATGGTAAAAAAATGGGGGCATGTTAAGGCACAATATGCACCTTATGAGATACCCTGGAGTGTCTACTTTTACAAATGGTAGGCCTTTGTGGGGGTTTTTGAACAGTCAAACTGTTATAATACCCCAAATGGAAGCATAGGCTCATTAAATCCGTCTCTCAAAATTCTACTGTGAATACTGAAAAGGACAGGTCTCCTGTATGGCACTGTAGCTTCACGAAATAGTGCCATAGACATACAATGGGGGTGTCCTTTTACTCAGAAGACTTAGCTGAGCATAATTTGGGGGGTTTGAACTTAGTGGCACATATGAAATATACAAAATGCCCAGCAAAAATGCAATCCGTATGTAAAAAATGCACACAATTATTTTTTACCACATACTTTGGCATGTAATGGTAAAAAAATGGGGGCATGTTAAGGCACAATATGCACCTTATGAGATACCCTGGAGTGTCTACTTTTACAAATGGTAGGCCTTTGTGGGGGTTTTTGAACAGTCAAACTGTTATAATACCCCAAATGGAAGCATAGGCTCATTATATCCGTCTCTCAAAATTCTACTGTGAATACTGAAAAGGACAGGTCTCCTATATGGCACTGTAGCTTCACAAAATAGTGCCAAAGACATACAATGGGGGTACCGTTGTACTCAGCAGAAGTAACTGAACACATAATAAAACTTTGTACAGGAATAGCACACAACAACTTTACAAAATACACATGAGAAGTTCTTTGTTATACGTTTGTGTGCGAAAACCCCCCAAAAACAGAATTTTACTCCAATATTTAGCAGAGGTTGGCGGTAAAATGGCTACGTAGAAAGTGTCAAAACAACCTTAGGTAAATAGCCTGTGATGTCTACTTTATATAAATATATACTTTTGTGTGGCAATTTTGTTTTATTTTATGGCTATTAGGCTTACAAGACAAACATACCAAATTCTAAAATCGCTCCATATTAAAATTTTATTTTACTCCTTGTGCTTTGTGACCTGTAACTACCAAAAAAAACTTAAAATCCCAGACACATTATATATTCTGTAAATCAGAACAAATAAATGAATTTATTTTTAATTACTTTCCTTAACCTGCACTAATTATGCACACATTATGATTGCAAAAACTGTAAAAAAAAACAATATTTTTCATTTTTTTTGCATTTTTCTGTATTTTTTTTATAATAAGTAAGCATTTATATATTTATATGTTATATCAAATTAAAGCCCTTTCTGTCCTTTAAAAAACAGTATATAATATGTGTCGGTGCAATAAATGAGAGAGATGCAAATTGCAGTTGAACGCAAACAGCAAGAAAATGCAAAAATTGCTTGTGTCATTAAGCGTAAGTCAAGCTTCTGAAGCTCTGTCCTTAAGGGGTTAATGGAGTCTGTCTCTGTGCTGGGAGATAATTGGATTACTTCTCCAGCACAGAGAAGGCCCTGGAAAGCTAGGGGTTTTAAAAGATACTTTTAGTAACTTTTGAACCCCTGGTCTGATCCATGCCATTTTTTAATATGTTGTTCCCCTGAATGGATTGATTGTGGATATGTAATTTTGTGTGAATGTGATGTATGGTTTTGAAGTTATAAATATTGTGTAAAAAGTATATTTTAAACTGTATGAATAATGGGATTATGTGTCACACTAAGGGGAGGGGATGTGTGGGAGGTAACATCTATGTCATTGGTTCTTTTATGCCTCCCCCTGGGTGTGGCCTGTATGTGTGAGTTGGAAATAAAAGCCAGGCTGGATGAGCCAGTCCAGAGTTCCTGTTTTTACCCTCAAAGTGATGTGTCGTCTCATTATTGGGGGGAGGATTTATTGCATGCTGTTCCAGTTGACTGCTAGGAGTGCAAGCCTATTCGTATGGTTCCTATTCAACGGTCTACAGCATTCCTATGCTTGAGAAGGTTCATATGCTGCATCGGTTCGGTGATTGTGGTGTCTGCCAGAGTGCTTGGAGTCCTCAGGAAGCACTAGGAGCATCCATTAATGGAGGTACCAAGTCGGGGTGCCAGGCGATCCGTTACATATACCTGTCCCCCACACTCTTTTTTTCTCCTGTTTTAATCCTTCTCTTTTCTTTCCCTCTTTTTTTATTTTAGCTGGCTCCTACAGTAAAAGCAAATTAGTCAATCTCTGTATTACACATATTTATATATATATATATATATATATATATATATATATATATATATATATATATATATATATATATATATATATATATATATATACACAAGACCCAGCACACTCACTTTTCCACTAAACAGCAACTTCAATGTTGACGGATTGTATTAGGTTTAAAAAAAAAAAAAAAAAAACTATTCTACTCAAAAATAATGGGGGTTTAATTACATTATATGATCATTCATTGCATTAAACTGCCACAACATCAATGTACCCAATCTTTGTCAGGTCCTACTCTGACAGCCTAATGTCTGCTCTTATGAGATTAACCCACTTACTTGGGAAAAATCCATCTGGGGCTCTCTGCAGTACAAGGCTAAATAAAGCCCTGGGATGAGGCACCTGTGACAGGGAGAGGTGCAAAACCAAGGAGTTGGCTAGACTCCCACATATATATGAAACCAGGGAGCTGCACTCACCTGAACATGCATAAATGGGGTTTTGCTGGGGGCCAATTTAAACAATACACAAGATCCAGTGTACTCACTTATCCACTAAACAGCAACTTCAATGTTGACAAAATCTCTTAGTTTTTTTCTAAAAACAACTATTCTAGGCAAATATAATGAGTGGTTCACTGGCTTTGCTTCTCTTCCTGAGTTGTGTTTCAAAGCTGTTGTATACAGCAGACACATGCTCCAATTAATGCATGTATAAAGTGGAATTATGAGGCAAAAATGTGGTTCTTTGTTGAGCTCATTTGCATATGCCTACCCAGAATCCTTTGCAATAGTGAGAGCACTTTTAAAGTGAGATTTCTGCGTGAAAAGCAAGTCTTATGGCTTGACTGGTGTGTGTATTTGTGTTTAGCAATGTATTAACTATCCACTTACTGCAGGTGGAAGGGTTTTTCATTCACACCCTTTTCCCCACCACAACTCTCTTGGTATATATATACTAATAATTGTTATTTTTTTGTTGCAATACTATGATTGGCCCATTTTTACATCCATTGGTTCTTTCAAATCTTTTTTTTTGTTTTGTTATCGAAGTTAAGCCGAGCATATCAGACAGCTCGTCAAAATTCACCCATGCTAAAAACTATTTTTTTATTTTCACTAAAAAATGTTAGGCCAAAACTTATTTTCAGATCATGCACAAGTGTAGTAGCTTGGACTAAAATTACAAATATTTAATAATGTAAGATAATGATAAAGGCCTGATCCTCCTCATTATGCCCTCTGCATTGTGAGACAATGGCTCATGCACACCATGCAGATGTTTGGCAGACTGCAGATAAAAAGTTTGGCTTCAACAACACTTGTTTAACTGATCTGACACTTTGTTTTGATATCATTCTGTAGCTGTCAAATTTATCCTTCTCCCCATGAGAACGGATGAGCAGAGAAAGGGCTCTGATATGGGTCTGTGCTCTGAGCTCCCCCGCAGTGTAAACACCATATACAATGCAGAGGTGTGAAGTATGAATTTATCCTCAGAACTTCCTCCCTATGTAAACACTGTCCATCCCTGTGAGCAAGGAGATAACATTCTATCTTCAGATTTCCATTCTTTCTTACGTAAACATGTAATGTTAAAACGAGGTGTGATATACATGTTTATCATCAACAATTCTTCTGTGTTTAATCTCAGATGCCTGATGCCATGCAATTTTCCATAAATATTTCCCTCTACTATTAATCTACATGACTTCTACATCTAACACATACAATTACTCATGTTTAACCTTTCTACAATTCCTTGCATTGATTAATATAGTGCGTGTGCTTCTCTAGCATGATATGTTTTACTGCACTATTTCATTCACCATTGGTGGCCAGGCCTTGCAAACTATTTTCACCCTAGCAACTGCCCTCCACTAATATACTTCCAATTCTTATGAAGGCCTACAGCTAGAATAAAGGTACAATCAGCCTGCTACTAGTACACCTTAAAAGAGATACTCCAAGTACCATAACTTTTTAAGTGTTGTGAAGTGGTTGTGGTGCTAGGAGGCTTCATGTGCAGCATTGCAATATAAAATTATGCCTAAACTAATATATTTAATGTTGCTGCTTGAGGCGTAAGTCCACATCCGTCATTTACTCTTGATCCAGGAAGTATAATGTTAAATCTATGCATAAAAACCAAGCTATGCATGGTGACGACAGACATCCACTGGTGGCATGATCTCCTCTCAATGCCACTCTAAGCCCTCCATCAGTCCTGCTTCTATGACATCACACACTGAGGAGGAGTGATGTCACATAAGGTGGATCAGGCTGCATGTTGAACTTAGTTTCAACGCAGTATTGAAGGTGATTTTTTTAATGTCTTTTTTAAAACACTTTATTTGGTTGGCGAAATCCTTCAGGCCTGACATAACTTAAAAGTAAATTTCAAGTTAAATCCCATGACATGCGCATAGTCGACCTTTTGGGCATATGTTCCAAAACTTTACCTTACACCCCCAATAAGACACAGACACAGATTTAAAGTGGAGAAATCTTTGCCACGGCTTTATTAAATATAATAAATATATAAATAATAATTTGGGTCATTGCCAAACATTCCCAAGATCACATAATCTGTACTTTACCCCAATTATTAACAGTACTAGACCCACTGGCAATGACCCCTAACATATAATACAATAACGCATAACCATACATAATTGACATAACCAACATGGCCACAACATGCCTCATACCAATTGATTTTCGTAGTAGGGGCATACCGAGACACCCCTAACCCACCAGGTTGAGAACCACCTCCGGGTTCCAACCTCCAAATTTAGATAGTAGGGGCATACCGCCGACACCCCTAACCCACTAGGTTGAGAACCACCTCCGGGTTCCAACCTCCAAATTTAGATAGTAGGGGCATACCGCCGACACCCCTACCCCACCAGGCTGAGAACCACCTACGGGTTCCAACCTACCAATTTTGCTTGCAGGGGCATACCGAGACACCCCCTACACCACCAGGTTGAGAACCACCTATGGGCTCCAACCTACCAAATACCAAATTCAACCATGTAAACATTGTTAACCAACCAAGCTTCCAGCTAGCAAAACTACCTAGTCTCCAATATCTTCCGCCAATGTCTTCACCAACCCCCGTCACCGTGGCCCAACAGGAGAAACAAAACCAATCCAAAATAAAGGGAGGGAGGGTGGGACAACAACAGGTAAGTGTGATTACTTAAAATGACTCCTGATCTAAGATGCTGGTTATTAATATCTGGCATCCTGTTAATGGCCACACCCTTTGTGACCACCTGACCATAACTCCCCTTTCCACATATGCCCGCCTCCTAGCTCTGTCAAGGCCCACTCCCCTTAGCTGCGCTGTTCCATGGGCTACATTTCAGATAATTTCATCCTTGTCCTAGAAATGTCTTTTACCTGGTCTTTGTTTTACTTTTTGCTGCAAACAGTCATGTTGTATGTATGTTATTAACTGAATAAGTTTTGTACTCCATTTACTTTCTCACTGTCCTGAAATTGAATTCATCTGCCAGTTGAATTTATTAACTGAACTATCTACAATCTATGATCTGTTGTTTACCAGATTAACCTTTTAATACTTCCTGTCCAGAACCTTTCATGCTGTCTGACTCTCAGTTTGTGCCACCATGTCCATGGATCTTACCATCATTCTGTGGCCATAAACATTTTAAAGATCTATCACAAGAGAACAATAGTATGCATTCGAGGAGCGGGATGATGTGAACACGCACGTGCTGTGCTCCGTAGTAGGGAAGCCTCTTGAGGGAACACGCTCTGTGTCTCTGGTGTGTCTCCGGCGTCTGTATGAAGAAAGACAGCATCCTCTTGACGAAATAGCCGAAACCTTTTTTTGATTCATCAGCGCAGGTTTTATCTTCAAGCCTGATTCAAGCTCTCTATTGTTTCCCCTATGAGTTTTGTTTGACTTCATACACTCTAAAAGAGGGGCTCTGTCGGCTGGCTCTGCTGGGCATCTGGTACGTGGAAATGTGGATGCGCCTCGGAGTGGGTCTGCGAGTGGGAGAGATTCCTTAACCAGACGGACATCCACGATATAAAGAGTTCGTTACAGTGGGTAGCTCATTTAGTAGACAGTTGGTTGTTAGAGTAGGACCTGCCAAAGATGGGGTAGATTGACGTTGTGGCAGGCTTATGCAATGAATGATCATATAATGTAACTAACCCCCCATTATTTTTTGCCAAGATTAGGTGTTTTTAATAAAACTAGCAAAAGCTGTCAGCACCAAAGTAGCTGTTTAGTAGATAAGGGACTGTGCTGGATTTTCATTTTTTCGTTACAAGGTCAGCCTGGAGAAAAAGGAGCTGACTTTGGCATTTGAAACAAGGAGAGGCACGAACATAGAAGATTACACAGAACACTTGTAGATAAGTGTGAATCTGTTCTTTACATGCATTGGGAAAATGTATACCTATACTTTCTAAGATGTGTTTTATAACAGTAAGCAATACAGAAGAAGATTTATTAGTTAAAGCTAGCATTGCTAATTTCTACAAACGAACATGGCCATATAATAAGCCACATAGTAAGCCCTCAAAAACGTTTCTGTCCCTAACTATTGGTCTTAACAATTTAAGAATACTGCAAAGGGGAGACCTGACAATTAGTTTTGCTGGCCATGTGGACACGCCTTGTAATGAATCTGTAAACAGAAGAGATTCCTTAAACGGCCGGATACCTACCAACTGAAGTTCTTGAAGCAGTACTAACCTGGAGAAAAAGGATTTGTATAAAGGATTTGATATTGGCATTTGGAGCAAGGAGAAGTTCATGTACCGAACTTTATACTAAAATAAGTGGGACTATATCCTCTATATACAATTGCAAACTCGTCTCATTTTAAAAAATTTTTTTTACTAAATAATAATAGCAAATAATACAGCAAATATTTATAGAAGTTATAAAAGTACGGTCACATTCTTTTTTTTTTTTTTGCTTTGTTTACATTATTTTTATATGTTAAATAATCATGTGGGTATGCTCTATAGGTATATATAGTAACACCTGGCTATCTAAGACGATGCATAATAACTTTTGACAATTATTTATTTCTTTTTTTGGGGGGTGCTTCTTTTTTTTTTTTTTTGTAAACAATGTATTCAAGTGGTTTGTTTATATAGCCTGCGTATATACAAGCATATTGTGCTCCTCATGAAGTATATGCAGGAATATTCAGGTAGTTGCATGAAGAAATAGACACAGATATATGTATAGCAATCTCTCCTCCTTTTTCTTCGTAAAGTGGGTGGAGAGACCTTTTTTTCTTTTTTTTTTCTTGTAAAGTGGGTGGAGAACCCCTTTGTTTTCTCTCAATACAAATATAGAGATAGACTCAAGATATGGTCAATAACGATATACCTAAACCAATGACAAAAAAAAGATAGAGAAAAAAAATTGGAAAGAGAACAGACTAGTAAAAAAGATAAAAATGTATTAGGTTTTTTTCCACCTACTTCCCAAAAGGATACATCCAAATTTCTGACAAGTCCTTCTTTAGTTCAAAAAGATAGACTATCATCTGGGAAAACAGACGCAACAGAACAAATGGATGTATCCACTGACCTTGAACAAACAACAATTACCCCAGACTTATTAATAACTTCTTCAGCGGCGCAATAGGAATTTATAAGAACAGAGATACAATTAAATGTGAGATTAGAAAAAATATCACATCTGATCTACTTAATTTAGGCAATAGAGTTCAATCCTTGGAAGAAAAAATAGAATCAATACAGGCTTCTTCATTGGAAAATGAAGATTAATTAAAATAACTAGAATTAAAGGTAGAACTAATGCAGAACAGGTTAGTAGACTTGGAAGACAGGTCCCGAAAGAATAATGTAAGAATTAGAAATATACCTGAAACGGTTACTACAGATAAGTTAGCGCAATATTTGCTCAAATTCTTTAAAAGTTTGGGAATCGCAACTGGATCCCCTCAATCATTGATGGAAAGATTCCATAGACTGCAGAAACCATGATCAGGCTTTGAATCTCTCCCCAGAGACATAATTATAGCCACTTCATCATATAGAACTAAATGATTATTAATGAAGGCTTTCGTAGAACTAAAGCAAAAGCCAGAAGAATTCAAAGAACCAAAAGATTTTCAGGATCTTTCTTTCATAACAGGATCCGCTAGAAGAAATTTTAATACAGTAGCAGAGTAGATGAGAACAAAAGGTATCAAATATAAAGGGGGCTTCCCTACTTGCCTGATTGTTTTTAAAGATGGCATTAGATCAGTATTTAAAAACCAAGAAAAAGCAAAAGAATGGCTAGGGAAACAATAATGATATGTAGAAACAGGAGTTAACTATTGAAATGCAACAAGTGGGGGGGGGGGGGTATATATAGATAAATGAGAAAATGAAAACAATGGGGCTGGGAAGTAGGGGATAACAGAAGTGATGTAGGAGTAATTTATTTTTCTTTATTAGGAAGATGTCTCTGGTGTTTAGGTATTTTTTTTCTCATTGATATATTATTGACACTTAAGGCTTAAAAGAAATCACAACAATAAGGGAGGGAATGATAGAAACTTTCATATAAAATTCAATGCACTGAAATAAAGTAGATAAACTATAAAATAGTTATAAATCTGAAAAGGTTAGGTTAATAAATCATTAAAAAAAATATATGTGTAGATGCTGAGTTGTGATTAAACAGTTTATTCACATTTGAAAAATCCAAGCGAGTGCTCCTGTTTTTCACCTTTATACCTACTGGCCTGGAGGCACCCTGGTAATACACATTTTATATACTTTTTTTGGGTTGAGTGCCAGAGTCTGGTCTTATATATATATATATGTGTGTAATATATATATATATATATATATATATATATATATATATATATATATATATATATGTAATATATATATTTTGAGAAAAAAGGCACGGAAATCATATTGGGGTATATTCTGTAGGTAATACTCATTTAGACACAAAATGGATTGGATTTTTTTTAAATAAAATGGTATAATGTTTTGTTACCTTATAAAATAATATATAGTACAGACGCAAATTGGATAATAGATAAACGGTGGATAATTAATTAATATAGAATTTAGAACATATTTTTAAATTTGCCCAATAGTTTTTATACACTCCAAGGAGGAAATACTAATAGACATAGACATCTTTCTATTTAATTCTATCAGTATCCTTCCTTCCCTTCTAGATCTGGGTTTTGTTATAACTAATTTCTCCTACTTTATTTTTTTTTAAATATATTATATATATTTTATAATATTATATTATTATATATATTTCATATTATATATATGTTTAAATATATGTAATGATAAAAGAAGCTAAGTTATAATATGCAACCAAATGAACTTTGTCTTTTTCCAAGGTCCACACTGCTTAACAAAATATATTGATAAAATGAAATTTCAGGGCTATACTGTTGTAGCAAATGCCTTAATGTCAAAAAAAAAAAAAAAAAGAGGGGTTTCTATTTTAGCAACTAATGCATTAACAGTCGAAATCCTATATCCAGAAAATTACCTTAAGGCAAAATATAATATATTGATATGCGGATTAAATAAAAAAAACAATGACTCTGATAAATGTATACGCCCCTGCTAGAGTACAGATAAATACCCTGAATAAAATTATAGAAATAGTAGATACATTTCAAAAAGGACTGGTCATTTGGGCAGGGGATTTTAATATTGTAATAGAACCTAGCTTGGACAAAATGATACCTAGGGGTTCTGTCTTATCTAACAAGGTGATTAGACAAGCACAAAATCTAAAGCGAGTTTTTAAGAAAAACGTTCTCCACGATGCATGGCGCATCTTCCATCCAGATAAAAGAGATTTTACTCACTGGTCAAGAGTTTATAATTCATACTCCCATATAGATTTGGTTCTATGCGAAACTATACTCTTACAAAAGATAAATAAGATCGGTTTTATTCAAGTAACATGGTCGGATCATAATGCTATCTTTTGGGATATAAAGGATGAGATGGAGGTGAGGCCCCATACATCGTGGAGGCTTAATGATGCTCTTTTAAAATCTGAAGAGAATTGTATTTATTTGAAAATATAACTCCAGATTTCTCGTCAGAATAAATATGGGGCACATATAAATGTGTCATGAGAGGACACCTGATCAAAAATGAAACCAGAACCAAACATGAAAAAGGCTTAACTCTAGCAGATTTGTATATAGCTTTATCAAAAGTAAATGAGATAAACAATTTGGAACTATCTTTTTGGGGCTCTTCCAATATTCTTACATAGATCGAAACAAATTAAAATTCAGAAAAATATGTAGATTATATATAGAATGGGGAGAAGCCAAGAATAAAGAGAAATATATTAGAGAAAAGTATAGACAATGGATGGTTAGCAATTCCAAATATAAAGAATTACCATGATGCCGCTATTCTTAAACACCTTTCTAAATTGTTTAAAATATCCTGATAGTAGCAAAAAAAAGTATTGTAAAATTGTGGAAACAGAGTGAGACCCCAACTTGGGGAATATTAAAAAGTCAAATCTCTTTTCAACTAGAGATGGAGAAGGAGTCTTCGCCTATAACTAAATATGGATGGATAAAATGGAATGATTAGGTGAATAAAAGTGAATAAAATTAAATGTAACCGTCATTCTATTTAAACTCAAAAAAAGAAAAAGAAAAAGAGAAAGAAAAAATATGGGGGAACACCCTGAAAGAATTTATGTCAATATACAAACCATTCCTATCCATTTTTTAGATATCCCTCCCACTTCTCTCCACCATAAGAACTCACTTTAAAATGTGATGCTTTTCTTTTATACTTTTTATTGGATACAGATACAGATCTGTACCTTTCAAAACTATTGAATAAAGGACAGAAATAAAAAAAAGAATAGTATGCATTCGGAATAAGATACAAGTTAAATTCTCTGAATTCTCGTATTTCGAAATACCACACGCCCAGCTACTTGGTTTCAGCTTATAGGAGGCAAAATGACAACATTACACTCATGAAGAAAACAAGATAAAAATACACGTATCAAATACTGGCTCAGTGGGTACAACTGAAAAATATGATAACAAAAGCTGTATATACTCTGTAAGGGAGGAGAAACTAATTGGAACAACGATGGTTGGCAATTAAAGGATAATATCTGAACCCAGCCAGCTAGCTTTTATTTGTATTTCTGTGACATTCAAAGTGTCAGAAACCAATACAGGCTTTAACTAGCTATAGCAGAGCATTGACTCCATAAAGAGAAACAGTTGCTGGTTTTTCTGCTCTTTAGTGAAAGATCTCTCCAAGACATTATTAAATAAACTTTTCTGTATTTTGGTTGGCATTGTGTTAATCTCTTTTCTATGATATTTACTGTGCAGAGAGCCATTCGCTTTTATAGGGCACTAGGCAAAAATCAGCTATAGTCAAAAATGTACTATATTAACCTACGTTTTTGCCATTCTGATTTGCTTTTACTACAATTCAGACTAGTAAACCATATCAGCAGTGGCCGAGAGGTATGTGCACTAAACTGGCACACATTTTTATAAATAAATAAATAATTACCTGAATACCTTAGCAATAACAACACTTTAATGCTGGTTTCAATGGCATATTTAATAAAAACAGAGGATCCCTGAATCCACAAGCCTATGGAGAGTTTTTTCTAATCGCCTGGAGACCCTAATATTGATAGAAATAGTACCTACATTGAAATACACAAACTCACCTATAACAACGTGACCTGTTAACTGCCCTTTAATTATGTTTTGGCTTGTTCTTTTAATAGAACCATGTTTACAAATCAGTTTGATCCAGTGCAGCATCAACAACAATTGGGGTACTTTATATGTCTGGGTCATCTTATGAGATTACTATAAACAATACATAGCATCTTCTTCTGACACCACCCTGGTGATGAATTACTAACTCAGTATTAACAAGATGCAAAACACCCCAATATTTATCCATCCATTCTATCCATCTATCCATCCATGCCTCTAATCAACCAATCATGCGTCTACAAAAGATGAAAAGAGGAGGTTTTTAAAGTACCATTAGTAAATAATAATTATTCCTTCCACTGCTGACATCTTATAACACTGATGTTCCCTATAGCATTTTACATGTATATCTTGGGGCTTGGGCTGGGGTAAAATGTGGTCTATTTGCATTTTTAAGTCATTTTACCCCAGGGATAATTGTATACATATTTAATTAAGTTTCCAACTGTTATCATCCATAGATAGAAAATGTAATAATGAGTCTCCATTCACCTGTATTACAAAAGCAATGATGCTCTCAACACAGAGCTGTGGTTTGAGATTCACTGATGTTTTAAATTTAAATACTTTAGAAAATATTTTGAGTATATAACATGGAATCGACATAGTCCTGTAAGAGAAGGACAATGACAAATCTGTTGAAGTAGGGACCAAAGCAGTTTTCTCCTTTTCATTTTCTCTTAGGCTTACATTCATTTCACAGCAGAAATTGGAACGCACATTACATTACTATGACAAAAGATATGTTCCGGAGTATTTTGTACAATGAAAAGCCTGATCGTCAATTACTAAGAACATGATGCCAGAATTAGGGATTTACTGTTACACTTGAGCCCCATTTGCAAAGATGGACTCAGAGGACTTTATGGATGTATAACACTATCACTGATCTCTGTAACCTGCCCAGAGCACACGTGTTGGTCTTGAAGACGAAGAGCCTACCAGTGCTGGTAACACTGAATATTTCATAATTTTCCCTTTAAAATGAATATTGAGGATTCTGCCTGTAAACGAATTTTATTGCATGCAAGCTGAACATTGCTGAGATCTCAGTGGGGTCTGCATTTCAATTCTTTGGTTAGGTTTGAGTCTGTTACCCATCAGCAGTAGAAAAGCCATATTTTTGAGGTTTCCCCCTGGAGCGGTTGAATTTCCAATGTTCTCGTTTTACTGAATCTCTCCCACTCTTCTCTCACGTACCCTGTCTTCCAAACTTTACACTGCATTCGATTAGCACCTTGCTGTTCTAATCCACTCCCCAGCTGCCTGAAATTATCACCCCATTTGATTCAAGACTTTGGCTGTCCTCCCTCCCATCTATCAATAGACCATGATATTTCTGTTCTGCTTTCTGAGAAACTCGAGTCTCCTAGCCACCTTTTAAACTATTTTTCACACACGCGCTTGCTGTGCATATCATTTTCACACCATCTATCAGCCCCTTTCTTGCTGAGAAGGTGCGATTGTCTTGTTGAAATTCAGACCTGAGGCAAAAGAAACAAAAAAAAAAAATTGCTGTATTCAGACTCTTTATAATTTCTGCTGGGAGGAATCTACCACATCATGCAAAATAGTTATGAATTCTTTCTACATACATCTCAGGTTGGCCATATACATATATCTTTTTTATGAAGTAGCTCTCTACATTTTCAGCATATAAATGACAAAGCTTGTTGTACAATAAACATACAGGTCCTGTTGCTAGCAGGCTTCCTGATGATGAGCTAATTCACTAGACAATGTGTGACCAAGTTGAGAACCAAGTTTCATGCTTTAGGCCAAGAACAATCTAACTTGTATTATTTTTCCAACTTGGATATGGCCCTTTATATTATCTGACTTGTTATTTACTATACTTTCATTCACAGTTTAACAGATACACCCTAATTGTTAAAAAAAAAAACTGGTGAGTATAAGTGCTCAATATCTATTAAATAATGTATTAAATAATAGGTGTATTAAATAAAAAGCTGGAAACCTTTTTTGAGAAAGCCTTTAGCGAAACGCGTTAAGTGAGGACTTATTTTATCCATAGTTTGTTTATTTGTTTTTACTTACCGTATATAGCTGTTGTTTCCAGCTTTTTATTTAATAAACCTACTATTTAATACATCATCACCTGTGGAATACATCCTTCATACAGCCCTCATCATCCTTCCGGTTCCAGCATATATCCCTAGGTGGGGATACCAGAGCAGGACATTGCTCTGGGTGACGTAAGTAGGATATTTTCCTCCAGCAATACTAATTGTTTGTATATACTATACCATTGGATTTCATATTTTTTTCTTTTTTCACATATACCTACTCCATCCTGAAAACAAGCTCCAAAGACCCTCCATTTATATCCATAGACGGGAATTATTCTGTCCAGGCCTTCATAATAGAGCTGAGACAGCTCTAAAAAGTGTGAGTGTGCACTTTTGCCCATTTGTACTCCCTTCACAAACATCTACTGTACTGCACCATAATCTGTTAAGGCTTGGGAGGCTGCTGCCCCTCTGACCGAGTGCGCTCCGAAGCAAGGTTCAACGCCCGCTAACGATAATAGCCAGCGGACCCATCTAGCCAGTGTTGTCGTAGACACCGTGAGGCCTTACGTAAGAAATCAGGAGTTTACCCGTCAAATTAGTTTGAAGGGGAGCTGTGATTTATGTAGACCTCATTAGTGTCCTGACAACACCTAGTTTGGGGTCTGACCCAAAATACGGGTATGACACTGAAGATGAATCTGACTTAGTTTGTCTCGATATGGAAAAGGTAACTCCTTCCGATGTGAGAGAGAAACTGTCCACATCGAACGCTCTAACGTCTGCCACCCGTCGAAATGAGACGAGGCATAACCAGAGGGCCAGTTTGGCTGAGAGTTGTTTCATCGATAGATAGGGGTTGTCCGGCCATTCCCTTAGGAATTTCAGCACCACATCCACCTGCCAGAGGCGTGAATACTTGGGTGCTGGGGGTCTCGTTAATTTGGCACCCCGCAGTAGCCGACAAACTAGTGGATCTACTGGTCTGCCTTGTACCGGAACGTGTGCCGCCGATATGGCAGATCTGATCACATTGAGGGATCGATATGATCATCCCAGCGAGAACAGATGTGATAGATAGTTAGGATCAGTGAGACAAGGGCAGTAAAGGGATCGGAATCCCTTTCCACACACCAATCACTCCAGGTCGACCAGGCGGAAATATAGCATTTCCTGGTGCCGGGAGCCTACGAGTCCCATAGGAGGTCTTTAGTTGATTGCGATAGGCCATGGATCCCCTGAAATCATCCAGGCCACTAGCGCCAGTTGTCCTTCCAGGACGAGGGAATGGGCTTCCCCTCGAGGTCCCGTTAGAAGTAGAGGGAAGGTAGGGAGTAGTAGGGGGTTTCCGTGAGACATCTCCAGGAGATCCGGGAACCACGGTTGGCTCTGCCAGAGGGGTGTTATGAGCAGGAGCGATATCTTGTGGGTGCGTGTGTATCGAAGCACCCTTGCTATTGTGGGATCCAGTGGTCGTATGAGTGACCGGTGCATAGGTATCTCGCCTTCAGTCGTTGCATGGCCCTGTAGTGTAGTGGGCCCGGGAATATCGCTTGTATGGAGGAGGAAAGGAGTCCCACAATCCGGGCGAGTATCCTGAGAGGAATCGTATCCACCCTTAGAATGTGTCTGATATCTTTCCTTATAGAGGCGATCTTTGCAGTAGACAGACGCAGAACGCAGTTCTCCAAGTCGATGTTGAAACCAAGGAACTGGCCCGACTCGGAGGGATAAGCGATCTTTGTCTGTGTACTACAAAGCCCATGGATTCCAGAAAGTGAACGACAAATTTTGTCTGCAATCGTAGCCTGGATTCGCAAAGGATCAGCAAGTCTTCCAGGTATACGAGACATCGCACGCCCAAATTTTCGGATGCGTGCCCTCACTGGTTTCAGTAACTTTGTGAGCACCACGGAGTCGTAAACTGCCATGTTTGTCCTCTCCACTGGAATCGGAGAAAACGTCGGCAGTCTAGGGCAACGGATACTGACAAGTATGCGTCCTTGAGGTCCAAATGTGTAATCCAGTCGTTATCGCTTAGGAGGTCTTGTAGAAGATGGATTTCCTCCATCTTGGAGTGTTTGTATACCACGTAGGAGTTCAATTGATGTAGTCTCCTGGCTTCTTCTTGACCAGGAAAATATTGCTGAGGAAGCCTTCCCCTCCGGTGCATATTGAATTGCACCCTTCTTGAAGAGGGTGTGGATTTCCTTGTCAACAAGGCGTTCCTGTTCCGCCAGCATGCGTATTGGAGGTGAAGGGGCGACCTGAACGGCTGTGATAAAAAACTCTATGGCGTAGCCTTGTATTGTCTGGAGAACCCAGGCGTCATTGGTAATTGTCTCCCAATTCTGTAAAACAGAGACAGGCTGCCGGTCATAAAATTGGAAATAGTTAGATATGTAGGTGGACTCACTAGTAGAGAAGTGGCCGCGGCCCCGACCTCTGAAGCTTCTGGTTCTATCCGCGCCTCTGTAGGATGAGGTCCTTTGTGTAGTAGATGGGAGAAATATGAGGACTGTGTATACGATCTGGAACCTGTCGCCCAGAAGCGGCTGGTGGCTCGCGTTTCTACCGACCAGTCCTCCCAAAAACACCTCTCCCGTAGGGGTGTGGAAGACTTGTTTTAGCGAGGTTTGGGCTTAATTTAGTGTGGTGAATAAATTCACGTGTTTCTTGAGTTCTGCAATGAACGCTTCATCAAATAGTAGGCCTTGTGCTTTTAGACCGAATTCTTTCGTTCCTAAGTCCAAGAGTGTGTTGTCGATGCAGACCAGTGCAGGTTTGCGTCTTTCGGCACATAGTGCGTCATTTGCGTTGCCCAGGAGGCATATCGAGCATTGAGCCCATTCTCTGATGGTGTTGGGGTTGAGTTGTGTACCCTGGTTGAGCTTCCTCAGATGGCGAGTCGTCTTCGTTCCACTCATCTACCATGTCCAAAGTGCGTGGTGGGTAATAGTCTTCTTTGTCGGAAGAATGTGGTGGATGGGGTTTGGATTCTCGGTGCTCCGTCCACTTGGTCTGTTTGATGGGCGTCTTGCCCTTGACCTTAGTGGCAGGGGGGCTGGAGCCCTACCCTTGCCGTTTTGACTTGGAGACTTTTGGGCCTGAGGCCTCCATCAAGCAGTTTGGGGCAGAGCTCATAACAGAACCTTCTCCACTGAGGCCACTACTGCGGCGTTTATCATTGCCTGGAAATGGTAAGGTTGAGAGTGTCCTCCATGACTCGTTCCCGTCCTGTTGGGAGATAGTGGCAGTCAGTGGGAGTAGTGTTGGAGGGTCAGCACGTAGGGGTGCAAGACTCCTGGTAGAACTGGGGATCACCCAGGTTAAACGGCTTGAATTGCCTGCTTTAGATTGTCTGAGTCTATGAATACTTGTGCCAAGTGTAGAGGGGTCACCTCTATTAGTTTAATCTGGCTACTGAGAGCCGTGGTGCAGGCGTGACTGACTGGTAGTGGTGTTGGTCTGGTTAGCCAGGTTCACCACAAATGTACGCCAGAGCTATATGCACGGTTTTTAACAATCAGGCTTATTATAGAAGCGTGTGGGGCCTGTCTCCTTAAGGTCTGCAGCCGCAGGACCCCCGTGCATTCGGCTGGGGTTCATCCCAGGTGGTGTGCCATGGTAACCCAGAGGACACCCACGTTATAATTATTGGCACCTTACAAGCATTGCATGCATATCTGGGGGTCACCCCAGGTGGTGTGCCATGAAAAATTACCCAGAGGACACCCACGTTCAATATGTACACTAGGTACAGTAAATATACATATATGTATCCCTGTGAAGGGTACTCTGCAATACATTCAGTTTCCTTAATGATCCTGCATTCAAATCGTATCCAGCAAGTGGACAGGTACTGTTGCTTTAATGTAAAACTGACAGGCAGTGTTTAAACATCCATATATGTATGTGGAGATCAGTTTGAGTTGAGCTGATTTACTGTGGAGGCGATCCTGAGAAAGGAAACCAATGCTAAGGTGCAGATCGGGTGGTGTGCCATGAAAAAATACCCAGAGGACACCCATGTTTAGAACGTACACTAGGTACAGTAAATATATATGTATCCCTGTGCAGGGTAATCTTTTATACACTCAGTCTCCTTTAATGATTTGCATGCTCAAATATCCAGCAAGTGGATTGTTTATTGGATAGTTCCTATATGTGAAACTGACAGGCAGTGTAAAACACTCATCACCAGTACATGGAGCAGTTTGATATAGTGAGGGCAATCCTGAGGGGAAGTGTATTAGAAAACTGACAGGTAGTGTTACACATTCATCATAAGTATTGTGGTGGAATCTCGGTAAAAATAAATTTAGTAGCCCGAGATTACCACGTGGCATGTGTACGTGCATATACTGGTGTATCGGTCGGTTGGTTGCACGTGGCAAAGATACGATCAGTAGTGTACGGAGCATGTGCGAGAATACAGGATGTAGTATTCCCCTCCTCCATTGTGCTGGACAAGCCATGCGGTCAAATGAACACAGAATGTGCGTGTGGAGCTTAATATGGGAGGAGTTATGTGCCTATATAAGGAGCCTGCACTATTGTCCGGGGCTCAGAACTTGTTGTATTTTGGTGACATTAGTCCCTCTGAGTCCCGATTGGTGAACCGAATAAAGAATCTCTTTCTTCCTGAAGAAACCTGTGTCCATCTCTCTGTGCTTGGCTTCCGTCAGTTTCTCCGGTATCATTTGGTGCATTGGCCAGGAAGCTCATCGTTCAACGGTAGCTGAGAAGCAGAGGCGTGAGACGGTCTATCTTTGCCCACGTTCTCTACGGCTGCACCCCTGAACTTCTGCGTGGACCTCCCTTCGTCTCGGCGCCACTGGTCTGTTGTCCAGGAGATCATCGGCCTCTACGTAGTAAGTGCTGGGGTGTCCCCGTCGATGAGTGTGAACTCAGGTTCAGGAACGAGGAGGTAAGACGACCGCTGTTTTAGACGGCGGACCCACTAGGGGTATACCGATTGTGCGGTAGGCCCATAAGGGGTTATTTGTGTATGGAATCTGCCCCCTCTAGCGGAGGGAAGGAGCAAAGGCGCACCGCTCAATTGAACGCTCTTTAGTAAGACCGTTTAATTTGGTTTGGAGTCAGGCGGGGTTCTGTGTAAATAGCCCTAGCCGGACACCGGTGTCTTGTCTAGACTAGCGTTCTAGGGTGTACATTTTGTTCGCTAGGTCGGAGGGACCGGGAGACTAAGCGGCGTCTGTGTAAATTCGGTCCGCTAGCTCTCAACCTATCTTGGCTAAGTGGGAAGGCGTGTAAATTTGGAACCCACTAGACTTTTGATAGAGTAGATAGACTAAGAGGGTTCTGTTGTAAATTCCGCCCTCTAGTTCGCTATATGTGGTGCTTGGGCAGTGTGGCTAACCAAAACGGATGTAGATAGTTTTAGGTAGTCCATCAAGGTACTGGCCAATAGATTAGTTGGGAATTGTATATGTGTTAAAGATTGTTTAGTAGCGTGTATATCTTGTTAGATAGCGTGAATTCTGCCGTCTAGCGAGAGTGTTAATAGTGTGTAGCTGTATTATAGCGCACGGTACCATAACCCTGTATTTTTACTGACACTGTATATGAATACTAATACTTGTCGTCTATTGCATGTCTAACACCATAACCACTATTAATTGTACTGTGACCTTAAATTGTACTTTGACCTATGCTAACCGTACTGTAACTACTGTTTGTAAAGACGATGTTACTGGGGTATGTTATAGACGGGTAATTCATATATAGGGAATTATAGCGTGGGTGACGGTATAGTTTCGCCAAAGGGCATAGTATCTATTATTTAGTGATTGGTGTAACAGCTGTGTGTGTACGGGAATTCCTTGAGTGTTTTTATTGTGTGGGTTTCACTTAGTAACTGTACCACGTGGTGCTGTTGCCGAGGGAACGGGTGTGACCGTTGATAGAGTGCGTGTATAGTATTCGTTGGAAACGACGCTCCATTGCTAAGTATGGGCGCGTCGGACTCGACGATTTTGGATCCCTTAGGATGTATGTTAAAGAATTTTAAAAAGGGATTTACAAAATGTGATTTTGGGGTTAAAATGTCTTCTGTACGTTTGATTACATTATGCACTACGGAATGGCCTACTTTGGTTGCCGCATGGCCGCCACGTGGCAGTTTAGATCCAAATCTGGTACAGTGTGTACACGTGGCTGTATCAGGTAGGCCTGAACTTTACGGACAGTTTCCATACATTGATTGTTGGAGGCAGGCCGTAAACGACTCGCCAAGATGGATCCGAATATGCCACGAGGAGCAACGTCGCCTCATGGTGGCCAGGACTCGTTTGTCCACTAGGGCCATGGTTACGCCCATTTTGGACACGCCTCCTGAGTCCGAAATCCTTATGCCTCCCCCTTACTCCTCCTCAGGAAGAGGAAGAGGAAGTGATACAGGAAGCACTACACCCCTTTCCCCGTTGTCCCCATCTACTTCCTCCTCAAGTTCAGAATCCGTCCCCCTCATTACTAAACCTCCCCTTCCGGTACCAACCCCCGTTAAAACCACATATCCTGATTTGGCGCCATATCAAGCTTCCGGTCAGGCTTCCTCTAGCCCGGCTCGGAATATTTTATTCACCGACCTTCCCCACAATAAAGCTTCCACATCCCCATGCCTTACTACCCCTCGACTGGAACCCCTAACCGACGCACCTCAACGAAGTCCTGTACTAACCCGACAACTGACCGGTACCCAAAAGCCTAAACATTATCAAATGCCACTTCGTTTGACTCCCGGCGCAGCATACCTTAATGATGAAGGTCAAATGGTACATGCTGACTCAGTCTTCGTATACGTCCCGTTCACAACTACCGATCTCTTAAATTGGAAAACCCATAATTCCTCGTACACTGACAAACCACAAGCCATGACCGACCTGTTCACCTCAATAGTCCAGACGCATAATCCTACTTGGGCTGATTGCCAGCAATTACTAATGACATTATTTAACAACGAGGAGAGGACTAGGATAAACCAAGCGGCCATTAAAGCGCTGGAAGAAGAAGCCCGTACATTAAACCAAGCTAATCCAGCAGCATGGGCCACAGCCTATTATCCTAACGCTGATCCCGAATGGGATGTTAATGGCGCAGATATGGTTCATTTAAAAGCCTATAGAGACGCTATAATTGCTGGCATGAAAGCTGGAGGGAAGAAAGCTATAAATATGTCTAAGACGGCTGAGGTGATACAGAAGAGTGAAGAACCGCCCAGTGTCTTTTATGACCGATTATTGGAGGCATACCGCTTGTATACCCCCTTTAATCCGGAAGCCCCTGAGAATTCCTGAATGGTAAACTCTGCCTTTGTCAGCCAAGCCTATGGAGATATTAAGCGCAAGCTACAAAAGTTAGAAGGGTTCGTAGGAATGTCCATCACCCAACTAATGGAGGTAGCTAATAAGGTTTACATGAATAGGGAATCAGAGAGTAAGAAAGAGGAAGAGCGCAAGATGCGTAAAAAGGCGGATATGCTAGCGGTAGCGATCGCAGGCGTAGATAGACGGGGCCCGGATAGAGGCGATAGCAAGTGGAATGGGGAACCCCTGAGTAGGAATCAGTGCGCATACTGTAGAGAAGAAGGGCATTGGAGAAGCGAGTGTCCAAAAAGAGAGCAGTACGAGAGAGACCCACCCAGGGCAGGATATGGAAACTTTAGAGGTAGAGCGAGAGGTAGAGGAGGTCCCAGAGGGAGTAATGGTAATGACAGAGGTAGTGTTAGGGAAGACAGATATTATCCCGCAGCGCAAAGGTCCCGCGATAGAGAAGACAGGGACTTTGTAGGATTGGCTGCCACGGTCATGGATGACTATTGATACCGACCGGGCTCCATCCCCCTTGGCCGAGCGGAGCCTATGGTCGAAGTATCAATAGGGGGAAAAAGGAGTGCATTCATGATTGATACTGGTGCTGAACATTCGGTGGTGACTGACCTAGTTGCTCCTCCATCTGGAAGAACTATCACCGTAATAGGAGCAACTGGAAGAAGTGCTGCAAAACCGGTTCTTAAAAGTCGACAATGTGCATTGGGAGGCCACGTAGTGAAACATCAATTCCTTTATATGCCTGCATGTCCAGTCCAATTGCTAGGACGTGATTTGCTATCAAAACTACAAGCGCAGATAACGCTCCTACCAAATGAAACAACATCCTTAAAGTTTAATGGACCTTCAGGTATTATGACATTATCCGTACCAAAGGAAGAAGAGTGGCGACTTTATACAGCGTTGACTAGCCAAAACCCTAAGAGTGATGAATCCTTATTCAACATACCAGGAGTTTGGGCAGAGAACAACCCACCAGGACTGGCCCGCAATATTCCACCCATTCAAATTGAACTAAAACTTGGGGTTTATCCAGTGAGCCTACGGCAATATCATATCCCGCAGAAGGCCAAGAAGAATATTCAATCTTATCTGGATAAGTTCATACGGTATGGTATCCTAAAATTCTGTACTTCCCCCTGGAACACCCCATTGCTGCCTGTTCAAAAGCCTGGTACAGATGAGTATCGCCCTGTGCAGGACTTGAGAGAAGTCAATGATGCGGTTGTAAGTATACACCCAGTTGTGCCCAATCCGTATAACCTGCTTGCTTTAATTCCAGGCGGGGCTACTTATTTTACAGTCTTAGACCTCAAAGATGCCTTCTTTTGCCTCCGAATTGCTGCAGAAAGCCAATGTATCTTCGCTTTCCAATGGGAAAATGCTGTAACGGGCTCGAAACGCCAGATGACTTGGACCAGACTGCCCCAAGGGTTTAAAAATTCCCCTACCCTATTTGGTTCAGCTTTAAGTCAAGACTTACTGGATTTCAAGTCCATCCCAGGAGAGTGTGTACTTTTACAATATGTAGATGACTTGTTGATAGCCGCAGTTACAAGGGAAATATGTCAACAAGCAACACACGATCTACTACACATTCTCTGGAAGGCAGGATACAAGGTGTCTAGGAAGAAGGCTCAATTGTGTCAGTCAACTGTCAAATATCTGGGATTCCATATCTCTGAAGGTCAAAGAATAATGGGGCCAGAGAGAAAAGAGGCTGTGTGCCAAATACCAAAAGAATAGAAGACAAGTGCGAGAATTCTTGGGGGCAGCAGGCTTCTGTAGGATATGGATTCCCAGTTATGCGATATTGGCGAAACCTCTGTATGCAGCTATCAAGGGTACAGAACACGATCCGTTCTTATGGACCCCAGAACAGCAAAAGGCATTTGAAGATGTGAAGAAGGCTTTGATGAGTGCCCCAGCATTAGATCTACCTGATCACACACGACCATTCTACCTGTATGTACACGAGCAAAGAAGAATGGCTGTGGGAGTATTGACACAGTACTTGGGATCATGGCAAAGACCTGTTGCCTATATGTCTAAGCAACTGGATGCAGTGGCCAGTGGTCTTCCACCTTGTCTAAGAGCCGTAGCTGCAGCCGCCCTGCTAGTAGCTGAAGCCAATAAACTCACTCTGGGTCAAGAACTTTATGTACGAGTCCCACACGCAGTACAGACGTTGTTGGATTACAAAGGCAATCATTGGTTCAGTAACAGCCGTATGACCAAGTATCAAGCAATGTTGTGTGAAAACCCAAGAGTGCATTTAGAGACTGTCAATACCTTAAATCCAGCTACCCTTTTGCCGCAACCTACTGAAAGTCAACATGATTGTTTGGAGGTGATGGATGAAGTATTTTCAAGTAGACCAGATCTTCGTGACTTTCCCATCCAGAACCCTGATGTCCAATATTATACAGACGGCAGTAGTTATGTGAAAGAAGGGATTCGCTATGCAGGATATGCAGTAACAACAATAGACAAGGTGATAGAAGCTCGGCCACTGTCAAAAGGAACATCAGCACAAAAGGCAGAATTGATAGCACTAACACGAGCGTTACAATTGGCTGAAGGTTTGAGAGTGAACATCTATACGGACTCCAAGTATGCGTTTTTAACCACTCATGCCCACGGAGCTTTGTATAAAGAAAGAGGACTATTGAATTCAGAGGGTAAAGAAATCAAGTACGCAGCTGAAATACTACAACTATTGGAAGCAGTATGGGAACCGAAAGAAGTTGGTATTATACATTGTCGAGCGCATCTGAGAGGCGATGGTGATGTAACCAAAGGAAATCGGATGGCAGATAATGCAGCTAAGCGTGCCGCTGAATCAGGAAGACAGGAATATGTGGAACATATAGCTGCTCTTATACCGACTCCACTGTCTCAATGGACTCCAGTTTATACAGCTCAAGAAGAAGATTGGTTAAAGACTGAACCTGGAAAGTACCTGGAGAACAAATGGTATCAGTTAGAAGATGGGAGAATAGTTATTCCAGCATCACTAGCGGTAGAAATTGTCCAAAATGATCACAACGGGACTCATTCTGGAAGACATAGTACAGAAGAATCTCTCACAAAACATTTCTACATACCAAGATTGTCCAACTTAACTCAAGCCATTGTACGAAGATGTGTAACATGTGCTAAAAATAATGCAAGGCAAGGACCAGTAAAACCACCAGGAGTTCAGTATATGGGGGGACTCCCTATGGCCGATCTACAAATTGACTATACAGTTATGCCTAAATCTGGTGGACATCGCTACCTACTAGTAGTTGTGTGCACCTATTCAGGCTGGGTAGAAGCATGTCCTACTCGTACAGAGAAAGCAGGAGAAGTTGTGCGATTCCTGCTACGAGAAATAATACCCCGATATGGACTACCCTGCTCTATAGGATCGGATAATGGTCCAGCCTTTGTTCACCAGTGCCTACAACAACTGACTCATATGCTTGGTATTAAGTGGAGACTTCATACGGCATATAGACCTCAGAGTTCTGGTAAAGTAGAAAGAATGAATAGAACTATTAAGAATCAGTTGGCAAAAATGTGTCAGGAAACCCAACTCAAGTGGAATGTTCTTTTGCCTATAGCTCTGTTGCATATTCGCAGTACACCTACCAGAAGGATGGGTCTCTCTCCTTTTGAAATCATGTATGGGCGTCCACCTCCCGTACTTGGTAACTTAAGGGGGGATTTGAGTCAGTTGGGAGAAGGAATTACTCGGCAGCAGGTTGTAGAGTTGGGTAAGACTATGGAGGAGGTACAGAAATGGGTACAAGATAGATTACCTGTGAATATTTATCCCCCTGTTCATAGTTACCATCCAGGAGACCAAGTGTGGATTAAAGAGTGGAATAATATACCGTTAGGGCCTAAGTGGAGGGGTCCTTATGTTGTTCTTTTGTCTACCCCTACAGCAATAAAAGTGGCCGAAGTGACTCCGTGGATTCATCACTCCAGGGTTAATCCAGCAGCAGTAGATTCTTGGCAAGCTACACCAGATCCAGAGAATCCCTGCAAGATCCGGTTAAAGCGCACGACTCAGTCGGAGTGACGAGGAAACCTTGTGGATTACAATTATTGTTGTTACAGAGATTGGTAAGTGAGTGTTTAGACGGCCATAATAACGCCTGTCCGCTCACCAACGTGTTATTAAAAGTCAGGAAAGTCTCGAAGGGACCCCTGTGAAGACGAGCAGAACTCCATTCCCTGCAGCCCTTACACCCTGGAAGCTGAGGTGCCATCGCACGGACGAAGACTGAGGATGCAGCCGACGAAAGATGTGCTAATGATAATGTTTATTTATATGTCTTTTTATATTCAGGAAGGTAGAGGTACCGACACTCCTAGCTGTGAGGTTTGCATTAAGACTACTAGAACAGGTAATCATATTTTCCAGACCCTAATTTGGCATTCACAATATGAGTGTAAAGGTGATGTGTCTAGGTGTAGATACCTAAATATAGAGTATAGTGTATGCCATTTAGGAGTAGGAGAACCTAAGTGCTTCAATCCAGAGTATCAACCGCGTACAATTTGGTTGACCCTCAGGAATGGAGATCCTCAGGGGACCCTAATAAATAAAACTGAGTTAGAAACCGTACATTCTTCGGGTGTTCTGCTATTTGATGCATGTAAAGCGATATCAAGTGGTAGAAAGCCGTGGAATGTATGTGGGGATCTTAGGTGGGAGAAACGTATGGGTCTAATGATAAATATAATTGTCCCAGTAGTAAAAACAAGTATGTAAGTCCAAGATGCCCAGATAGGGAATATATTTTTTGCCCATATTGGTCTTGTGTGGGGTGGGCAACTTGGGGACAGATAGCAGATAAGGATATGATTGTTACTAAGTTGCCTACCAAACCATACTGTAAGTCTATGGAATGCAACCCAGTCCATATTCTTATAAATAATCCTGACCAATTCTTAGATAGATATGGTAACTTATTTGGGTTTCAAATATATGGGACGGGTTTAGACCCTGGGACAATATTGTTTATAGGGATAGAGACCGATACTGTAACATCCCAAACTCATCAGGTATTCCATTCTTTTTATGAAGAGATGAGTGTAGATAATAAGATTCCCCATAACGCTAAAAACCTGTTTATAGATTTAGCTGAGAGTATTGCTGGTAGTCTTAATGTAACCAACTGCTATGTGTGTGGAGGTACTAACATGGGAGACCAATGGCCTTGGGAAGCAAAGGAGGTAATGTTCGGTTCTGAGGCAGTTGAACAATTAATATCTTCACAAGCCGATTATCAGATGAGTGTTAGAGGTAAATATGAGTGGAGATTAAAAACCTCCATCATAGGTTATGTTTGCATAGCAAGGAAAGGAATGATGTTTAATACTTCTGTAGGAGAACTAACTTGTCTAGGGCAAAAAGCTTATGATGATGATACAAAGAATACAACTTGGTGGTCGGCTTCAAATGTCTCAGAACCATCTAACCCGTTTGCAAGATATGCCAATTTAAAGGACGTATGGTTTGATTTATCTATCACATCTAGTTGGAAAGCCCCAGCAAATTTGTACTGGATCTGTGGTAAGAAGGCCTATTCGGAGTTGCCACAGGACTGGGAAGGGGCATGTGTGTTGGGTATGCTCAAACCATCCTTCTTCTTGTTACCTATTGAAACAGGTGAGACTTTGGGAGTTAAAGTGTATGATGTGAATCATAGGAAGAAAAGAGGACCCATAGAGATAGGCGCCTGGGAAGATGATGAATGGCCTCCCCAGCATATTATAGACTATTATGGGCCAGCCACTTGGGCAGAGGATGGTACTTTCGGGTATAGGACCCCAATATATATGCTCAACCGCATTATAAGGTTACAGGCGGTGGTTGAGATAATTACTAATGAGACCTCACAAGCGCTCAATCTTCTAGCGAAGCATAATACCAGGATGAGGACAGCAGTGTACCAAAATAGATTAGCCTTGGATTACTTATTGGCAGTAGAGGGAGGTGTATGGGGGAAGTTTAACCTGAGCAATTGCTGTCTTCAAATAGATGACGAAGGGCAAGCAATAGCTGAGCTTACTAGCCATATGGTTAAACTAGCGCATGTGCCTACTCAGGTATGGGAAGGGTATAATCCAAGTAGTTGGTTTGGTAACTGGTATGAGCAGTTTGGAGGGCTTAAGGCATTGGTAGGCGGAGTCATACTGATTTTAATGTTGTGTCTATTCCTGCCATGTCTTATTCCTTTAGTAGTTAGGTCTGTGCAGACAAAAAAGAAGAACAGTTTATGCAAGCCACATATCTTGCAAGAAGCAGGTATATGGGCTGCAAGGTGTCTGGAAATCGTTTAGTAGTCAAAAAAATAATAATAGTAATAATAATAAATGATAATGATATCCCCTTAGGTCAAAGAAATGATATCTTTAAGGATAGATAGAGTAAATACTAATTCTTCCCCAATAGTATCCGTATAGAGTCTATCTTAGTATATCGTATAACCAATATGCTGAGCTTTATTGTGTCAGGCTCAAAGGAGGTCCTTACTAGATATACTGACTCATAAATTAAACAAAGAGGAAGAAATGATGCAAGTTTGCCACTTGTTCTAGAGTTGCCAGAGTATATACCTCTATATGTGGAAGCAGATGTATATGCAAGAATATATGCCTCTATGGTTAGCAATAAAGCCGATTAGGGCGGGCATAAACGGAGTGCATACATATGCTATATACGTTCCACCTTGGACCTAGAGTATTTTAGCTGTATATATAAAGAAAGCGTATAAAGTAACAGGATATTGTGGATATCGTGATGCTTAGAGTGCCCACGGCATATCCATATAAAGTATAGCAATACTAAAGAAAAAGATATATATACAGATATGGTCCCTTAGGTAGCAAAATTAATAATGCAAGATACTATTTACAAAGGCAACACATTCTCTAAAGTCTATGAGTCTGCTTAATCAGACATCCTCAAGTGGCCAAAGTTGCTAATATCTATCGATACCAAACATAAAAAGAGAAAAACATAAGTGCCAAAATTATAATATCATACTGTGAATCAGTGCAAAAGAAGTGTATACTGTCTATAGGTAAGACAGACAAAACGCCTGACGCGCGTTTCAGTGCTGTAGCAAGCACCTTCGTCAGAGGCAAATGAGCTGCTGCTCCAAATGTCGATTATATACCCTGTGTGTGTATGCCGCCAACCAATGGATTTCCTCTATCATTATGGGGCGTGACCATTTTTCGGCGCGAATTGCGCTGCCCTATCATTGCGGGAAATACAAAGAGGGGAGGCGGAGTATGTAAATTACGTACCATACAGTAAATCCCTCCCATTTTTCTCCGTGATCGTAGCCCAATATGGGCTGTCTTCTACCACGTTATTGGCATTTGCCGAGATGTGGATTAGATTGTGTATGCATATGGGAGGTGCAACTGTATTTTTATATATATATATCTATGGTATTAGCGAATAAAATTTAATCCGTTCTGGGTATCAAGTTACATCCAGGTATATGTGTATTGAACCAGCTTCATGTATTCAATAGAAAAGTTATTATGTTTGACAAACTTGTCATAACTACATATGTTTCAACTATACCTGGAAAATAGTAACTATGTATCCATACCACAGACTATATAGTAGGGGTAATTATGTACTTTATGGGTGAGCAGACAGTAAAAAAAACATAAGAACCTAGGGGGATATAGTGAGACCACGGTAAATATATCAAATAGAGTGGAGAATAATAAATAAAAAATAATAAATAAAAAATAATGATAAATCATATATTTAAAGACTACTTTTATAAGTTAAAATATCAGAGTCATGTAGTGCAAGGAATTATATACAGTGTCTAAGGATTTCCTAATATCGGAACATATATATATTTGGTGTATGAATTTTCTAGTCAGCGATGAATGGTGTGAATGAGAATCCCTCATTCAAACCCATTGGTGAAAGGGTTTTTAGTTTGTAGATCCATATACTCTCTCTTTGTAAGAGTTTTTTATCTAGATCACCCCCCCTCGGTCCGAGGGTGACTTTTTCAATTCCACAAAAGCGTATGTTTTGTGCAGAGCCTCCATGATGGATTTTTAGGTGTTTTGAAATGGGGGTATCGGTTAGTCTCCTGGGATTTACTGATGTAACATGTTCTCTTATCCTTAATTTAAATGCCCGTATGGTCTTGCCCACGTACATTTTTTTACAGGAACATGTAAGTAAATATATTAGTCCAGTGGTTTGGCAGTTAAAAAAGGTTTTGATCTCAAATTCATTGGTGTTCATAGAGTCAGAGATTTTTTTAGAATTGCGTAGTATGAAGCTACATGCTTTGCACCTACCGCATTGGTAGGTCCCAGATAATGAGGATGACAGCCATGTAGGTTTGGTAGATGGAGGCCGTAGGTGACTCGGGACCTGTTAGGTCTGTGCAGAGCCTGATAGAAAATATAGCAGAGAGAAAGGCTGCAGCGCAGATAATGGCCATATATAAATATGAGGTTCTAGATCAGGGAGAACCAATGCAGGAAGAGGAGTGTTGAGGGATTCACATCATAGAAAAGTCTGGTCTGGTTCATGGTAACCTAAGGTGTATGCAAACCAAGGTTAAGTGATGCCTCAAGTAATTGTGAAATATCAGAGGCATCAAAGGAGGGAATGTGGTGGAATCTCGGTAAAAATAAATTTAGTAGGCCGAGATTACCACGTGGCATGTGTACGTGCATATACTGGTGTATCGGTCGGGTGGTTGCACGTGGCAAAGATACGATCAGTAGTGTATGGAGCATGTGCGAGAATACAGGATGTAGTATTCCCCTCCTCCATTGTGCTGGACAAGCCATGCGGTCAAGCAGGAAGTTAGTTCTTGTTCGTATTGATTGGTTATGAGAATGTGCGGGTGGAGCTTAATATGGGAGGAGTTATGTGCCTATATAAGGAGCCTGCACTATTGTCCGGGGCTCAGAACTTGTTGTATTTTAGTGACATTAGTCCCTCTGAGTCCCGATCGGTGAACCGAATAAAGAATCTCTTCCTTCCTGAAGAAACCTGTGTCCATCTCTCTGTGCTTGGCTTCCGTCAGTTTCTCCGGTATCAGTATATTTGGTGATGTTAGATTTATAAGAGTGAGTAGCAATCCTGAGGAAAAGGCAACACTAAAGGTGCAGATCGAGTGATTCTAGATCTGTAAAGCAAGAGGGAAGGCGGCCATCGTGGATCTCGCGAGACGCAAGATCCAAGATGGCCGCCGTTCGCGCACAAATGTCCACAACGGTGAAAAAACGCCCCGGCCTCCCTCCACCCGTCCCTACACAGTCCCAACCAGTGCCGGAAAATGAAATACAAGGAGAACAGGTCCGCGGACCGAGCAAAGGAAACAAAGCTTCTACAGGTAAAGCACCAGTATACCAGGGGGCAGTGAGAAAACAGTCATGGATACAGTATAAGTCTAGGAGGAACAAGTATAGGAGAGCCAGGAGTATATTAGCAAGAAGTAAGAAAGGAAAAATGAATACAAATAGTTTGTAAACATGAGGTTACATAGGAGAGGCAAAATACTCTGACCTGTTGTAGGCTGGAGCAGCAAAGAAAGATGAAGTGATGTCATAGACAGGGAATTTTATGGTCATCATAACTTTTTTCTGATTGGTTGTTATGTTTCTATGCTGATGGAGTTTTCAGTAAAGAAAGATATACCAATATGAAGCCTCCTGTATGTGGTAAAATTACATAATATATAAAAAGCACCTGTAGTAAAGTGCGTATTCTGCTTACTGACAAATCCAGCCATATTTGCAGGTGATATGTTTAAGGAAACACCTGTGTAGGTTTATCCTCAAACCCTGATCTACTGGAGAGTGTTAAGGTTTGAAGAACACTGCTTAGTCCATGAAGAGGTTAAATGAAACAGAAACTGTATATGCTGTGCTGCATTTCACATTTCAGATGAGGACATATTTTTTTCAACTACTGCAGGTCTTATGTGATTTCTTATAAGTAGCCTCTCCCCAGTTATCTGCACAAGTTCCCCCCCCCCCCCCCCCTCCTGCTAGGACATAGATGTACATAGCTTCCTTCCCACTTTCCCCCTATTTTTATGCCCCTGCCAGAGGACTTTTGGCTGAACCTGAAGGAGTGCAAACACAAGTAGCTTTTTGATAGTTATCTGAAGAATTTCTGAATCAGCGTCCTGTGACGGAAAAAAGCACCAGAGGCGGAAAGTGGGGGCAGCCATTCCAGCTTGTGGGGTCACTAATGCGTCTGCAGTGGGGTAACTGAGTTATTTCAAGCAATCTGATTTGGGAATTAAATGTCTCCTGGGAGTGTGAGACTGATCATTCGAACGTGCTTTCTGCTCTAAAGTAACAATCCCAAGCCCTTTCTGAAAGGAATACACCCAGTCATTCTAATAAGTCAAATTATCAATGTTATTTAGATGGGTGTGAGCTGAACATTAGTGTATAGTAACTGTCATTGTGGGTTGTTGTTTTTTTCTTTTTCTTTTTATTGTTCCCACTTGCTGATAGATTATTTAGGTGGTGTTTTTCTTTTTTTTTTTTTTTTTTTTTTTAAATATGACTGTTCTATGTGCAACAATTCCATATTACTGTAAACAATAAGACACCTCCTGTTAACCTTCAATGTCTGCAGAACTCTGTGAAAATAAAGACTAAAAAGTAAATTTGTTGGTTACATATTGAGGCAGAGTTTGTAAAAATAATATTTCCTTGTTAGTAAGGTAATTCCCCCTAAAGAGAATAACAAGGCGATATTTTATATATCATGTATAGAACATAAATGTAGGATGTGGGCTCATGTCTCAAGAGGTGTCTTAGATCTAGATCTTGCATCAGTTAAAGTAGTTTTGCAAGATACTCAGGAATCAGTGAGTAGGCAAGACATTAGTCTAATGAGAAAAACCAAAGACAACTCATGGTTCTTGCTGGACCACTCTAAAACTGACAATGGGCATTGGGATCTAACTAATCTTTGCTATTGACCAGAAAGGGAAATGAGAAAAGCGAGCTGTGATGTCACTCAAACCTGAACCCAAATTTGAATCATATAATAGTTTACAACAATAGTTTTACAAGGATTCTACCAATTACTGTGCATCTTATCTTGATATCACTTATATATATAGATAATAGTTCTAGGCTGTTATTTAAACACCTTGTAGTTTTACAGCTAGATGGTTTGATGATTTGTTATGATAATATGATTTCACAGTAAGTAGACTGTTCAATGGGAGGGTGAAGCATGGTGAAAAGAGGTTTCCTTTAGGTCATAGAGGAATAATATGGAGTTTGATCATTAAATGCAGAATTGTGGCAAATTAACATCCTTTTAGGGACCAGGAACCAGACAGAGACAGAACTAGATGCAAAAACACCTTTATTAATAAATACCAAAGAAATAACCAAAAGCAAAGTCCAGGAGGCAAACAGGGGCCAGTCACCAGAGCGGGTAGTCAGACAAGCCAGGATCAGGAGAACGGAGAGCAGCGGAGTCAGGAACAAGGCCAGAGTTAGGAACCAGGAACAAACTGGAAACACAGGAACAGGGAGACTTCTGGGGAACAGGAAACCACGCAAGGGCAAGGAGGTTCTGGGATTTGCTGCTTAAATAGGCTGAACTGATTAGCAGCAGGGTTGATTACTATTCTTAGGTGAGTAACCGTGGCAACATACTGAAGGAGCTGATCGTTAATTACAGCTGAAAACTCAGACACTGAAAAAGGAAGACTTGCTGTTTAAAACAGCAAAGAAACCCTGACACATCCAAATTAATAAACTGAGGCTAAAACAATGAAGCTGGGACTAAAACTGAGAATTGTTTTGAAATCATCTATTTCAGCCAACGTTTTACCATTCGGACTTCAATTTATTCTAACTTGAAGTTTAGTAAATTAACCCTTGCGAGCATAAAGCAGCCCAAAACATATATTTTATGTTAGAATCTACAAAGTTTAAACATTTCAATCCCAAAATTCCTTTCTCGACATTTATCTAATTGCTTTCACCTCCTCTATTATTGCTATATAATCCTTCCAGCTGAGTTCCAGTTGGACACAACATCTACAATAGCACAACTGGAAGTGTTTAATATACACATGGCTTTTATGGTAAATGCATCATAAGTAGGCGATCTGGAGAGGTATCAAGAGCTGTCTTGGTTCTGCATATGATATTAAGGTAATATATGTGTTGGAAATGTGAAACGCCATCTGCTATATACAATATATAAGCAAATGCATCAGTACTGTCCAGAATTTAAACCCTTAACCCACTGACTAGGATGTCTATCTGGAGCTCCTGAAGTGTGTGAAGCTATCATATATGTCATTCCATATTATCTGATTTATTAAAGAATGTGTAGCTGAATAAGCACACCCAGGGTTTTGGCCACAGGGCCATCTGGAGGCCACAAATACAGTTTGCTCACCAGCTGGCGTGTAACCACATATGAAAGATCGACTAAAAAGATGCACAGGGATATGACTCGAATATTATATCCCCAAGATGTTTTCCACCTACAGAAGAGTGTAGAACATCTACTAAATCAACGACTGCCTTTGGCGCACAAAATGCACCCCATAAATGAGAACAAGAACTCCCACAATCATCGTGTTAAAAGTTAGGTAAAATTAGCTCCAAGTAGTATGCAATATGGGTGCACTGTGTGTATGGATGTTTTATAGAATTTTAACTTTTATGCAATCTGTGTATGTTCAACAGTAACATGCAATGCGTATGGATGTACATCATAGTCTCCAATTGAATGGACTGTTTATTTTTTACAGAACTCCATACAAAGTTGCAGTGTAGTAATAATAGTAATCAGAGTGCTTTTATGTCAGATGATTGATGTGAAAATAACAACTGCGTTTTACGAAGAAGGCAGAAGTATAGATCTGAGACTTGCAGTGAATTTGCTCTATTTGAGTTTTGCCTGTACAAACTTTAAGCAATTGTCTTAGATGAAAATTCTTGCTGTTGGATTGCTGCTGGTTCCATGGCCGTTGTTCGGTTCTTAGAGCAACATATGTAATAATGATTGTAACGGATCGACTGGCACCCCGACTGGGTACCTTCATTGAAGGACGCTTCCTGAGGACTCAAAGCACTTCAGCAGACACCACAATCACCGAACCGGAGAATCATACGAATACTCTCAAGCATATGAAAGCTGTAAACAGCTGAACAGGAAAAGCATACAATCAGCTTACACTCCTGGCAATCAGCATACAATCCAATTCCTCCAATAACGAGACGACACTTCGTTTTTAGGTCAAGCAGAACTGACTGTACTGGCACATACAGACTCGTTTATTCAAAATCCACAAACAAAGTACTGCCCACAGGGTTTTGAAATACAACCAATCAATCCGTACAATACACACAGACACTCCCACACAAAATACTCCCCTCTGCCTGTGATATGATTAATGAACACAATGGGTAATATAATTATCACAGGCAGAGAAATACAGTTTTATAAAACATATCACAGGGACCCCAAAACATGCAATAACCCCATAAAGTATATAGAACCGGGGGATCTGGATGAACCACATATCCAAAATTCACCCAGATCCGTTCAGTAGTTTGGAAGATACAGTTTAATGCAGATTCTGCAGAACATATACAGGCTATATGAAAAATTATTACTGTATAATGTGTCCCCTGTTGTATAGTTTAAAACTACTGCACGATGTCTCTGTGCACCAAATACTGGCGAGATGGCACCATGTAGAAAAGTCCAAACAGTGTCTGTGAGTTAAAATGGCCACCATCCATTGTTCTCACCATGTGCTTCATCCATTGTTCTCACCATGTGCCTCTGATACATGAAATGGTGGCCACCCAGTAACTCCACAATATGTCCCCAGATGGTTCTTAAAGGGCCAGCAGCCGCATATTAAAATACAATATGCCCAGATCAGTTCATAGAAGGGCAATACATCCCAGGGCCATAGTCGCAGGGCAGGAGGCTGGCAAACAGGCCCCTCCAAAAACCAGTGGCGAGGTCACTTTCGCCACAATGATGTTGGCACTTTAAGAGACTCATGTTATGACATAAATGTGTAAACTATTTAAAATAAGGTGACAAATGCCAAATAGTTGAATACGCTTTTCAAATGATTTCATATTTTTTTTTATAAACTCTTAAAAATATTTAAAATTATGAAACATTTTTGTAATTTTGTAATATTTTTTATATATTGTTATATATATATCAATCAATAAAGGGAGCACTCCAGGACTTCAGTATAGTGGAAAAAAGTATTTACTGTATCAAAAACATGGTACAGATTTTTTTATATGATGTATTTTTTGATATTTAACTATTTTGAAAAAAATTATTTGAAAAGTGTATCCAAATATATGAAATCATTTGGAAAAGCTTAGCCAGCAATATTAAATTGAGGCCTATGTGTTTTGTGTTCTTTTTTTAATGTTTAAATTAACAGAATGTATTCAAATATGAACATATTTGAACATTAGAGCAACATTATCTTCTTTAGTGTTTCAATTTACTAAGGTGTTACTTAATCTAGATTTTGCTTCTAATTCAGCTTCTTTAACCCCTTAAATTAAAAATTCACTTCGATATTACCCTTAATTCTCACTTTAGTGAGTAATCTTCTCTATCTTATAATATAATTTAATGTAAAATGTTTGTACCACTATCTTGGAAATGTACATGTCCACTTTCGTTCCATGTCAATCGTTGTTGTAGAAGGCCTTTGCACTGGGCAGTCAATATGATAAGAGCACAAGGAGAGTAGGAGAGACAGCAGCAATGGGAACGATGTATGAAAAGTATTTTATTAATATGGTGCAATGTTCTAAACGTTAAGTACTGACAGGTTTATTTACTAAAGTGAGAATTCAAAGTGATTTCAAATTCAGAATAAAAATAGAACTGGAAATTTTTTTTAAGTCAGCTGTGCTCCCCGTTCAGTTACATTGGCCTTAAATTCAAAATTCACTTTAAATTCTCAATTTAGTTAATAACTTGTAAGTGAATTTAAAGATAATTTCAAATTCAAGGCCATAATTGCTGAACGGAAAGCACAGCTAACAAAGAATGTCTCCAGTTCGGCTATTTGGACCTTAAAGGGACACTATAGGCACCCAGACCACTTCAGCTCATGGAAGTTGTCTGGGTGCAGTGTCCCAGGTCCCTTAAGCCTGCAAAGGTAATTATTGCAGTTTTTAAGAAACTGCAATAATTACCTGCTAGGGTCACCTAAATGACGCTGGACGTCCTCACGCTATACATAGGGAAGTCCAGCATCACACAAAACCCCATAGAAAAACATTAAACATGGTTTCCTATGGGGGAATCCCTAATGCCATCGCGGCGAGGAGCGGACTTCATTGTTTTTTAGTGTAGTGAAACAAAATCATATGCAGTGCTTTCCTGTATTCTGCCACATATCCACAGAACACATTGTTAAAATGAAGATCACTTTTGGAATCTAAAAAACACTTTCAGCTGAGATACAAAAGGTTATGACTGTAAATGTATCTCTTCATGTTATGTTACGTTATGGACTGTCTTGCTGGTGCATCCCTAAAAGTGCCCCAAAGTGCCCCAAAGTGCATCAACTAAATTTGCTACTTATGGTGCTGGAAGAATTGTCTCTTGTTTCACTTTTGATACTTTAGGAATCAACATTACATTAAAGTGCAGCTGTTGTCCTCCAAAGTCAGGACAAGATTATTTTTTTCCTGGATAAAATATAAAATCAAATTTAAAGATTAAAGGTTTTTTCTAACCGGATGTTTGTCTTCTGGTTTATGCTGGGGGATTTGCACACATTTAGTCTCTGGCAGAGCTCAGCATCCCATAATACTTTATCTATGTCTGCATGCATTGCATTGTGGCATTGTATACTGTGCCCATGTGCATGCAGTCCACCGCAGCCAACATATTTATGGTTTCTTTATAATCTTCATGCCATTAGTTATTGATATATATTGAAGTCTTAAAATAATATATTTTTATCTATACATCTTTCCTTGCATTTTTGGCCAGCACAATGTATAGAATAAACCATACTCTCTTTGAAGGCCCATCAGGGTATTTTTGTTTATCCACTATTATTTTTGCTGTTCTACATGAGAAGAAGAATCAGGATGGACAGAGAATAATTTAGAAAATAGTTTACAGTTTTGTCAGTGGCGAAACTACAGAGGTCACTAGTGTGACCGGGTCTACTGCATTTCACCTGTAAGGGTCCCATGAACTGCCCGGCTGGCCAACATAGGACCCCAAAGATCGCCGGATATCTACTAAGGCAGAGTAAGCACTTTCTTACCTGAACAGCAGGCACCTACTCTGCCAAAATATACCATGTCTGAGGGGGGGTGGGGGGGGGGGGGCTTAAATGGGTGGAAAGGGAGTATTGATCTTCATGGTCTTTTAGCACTGGTTCCTCAAGCACCACAAGGTGGTGGTGGAAGCCAGGATATGACGTCACTCCGGCTCCAACATCGGTAAAGGGTGCACGAGTGAGCAGTGAGAAAGAGCAATAAAATTAAAGCAGCCCCGCACTGGACAACAGAGTGAGGATCCCCACTGGAACCTAGGCAGAGGACACACACAAGCTCTCCCAAAGGTAGGAAGGCTGGGTGAGCCTCAAATAAAAAAAAAATATATATATAAATAATATTATATTATGAATGCGTGTGAGGGAATGTATGTGTGTGTGCCAAATCAGTGAGAGTGTATTTCTGTCAGTGACTGTGTGTTTGTATGTGTCAGCGAGAGTGTGTCTGTCAGAGAGTGTGTGTGTGAGTCAGGGTGTGTCTTGTCAGTGAGTGTGTTTCTGTCAGTGAGCATTTGTGTTTTTTTGTCAGTAAGTGTGTCTGTCAGTGAGTGTGTGTTGTCACTTAGAGTGTGTGACAGTGAGTGTGTGTCTGTCAGTAAGAGTGTGTGTCTGTCAGTGAGTGTGTGTCTGTCAGTGTGTTTCTAATCAGTGAAAGTATGACTGTTATGAATAAGGGTCTGTCATTGAGTGAGTGTGTGTGTGTGTGTGTCTGTCAGTGAGTGTGTGTACCAGTGAATGTATGTCAGTGTGTGTGTCTGTCAATAAAAATGTGTGTGTCTTTCAGTGAAAGTGTGTTGGTTAAACAGTGTGTGTGCCAATGCCTGTGTGTCTGTCAGTGTAAAGTTATTAGTGAGCGCTTAAGTCATTCTATGATTCAACTTGGGTCCTAATTACGACACTGATAGTATAATGTAAAATGAAAATTATTAAATAAAAAAAAAATGTAAAATTGGGTAGAATTGCCTTAACCACAATCTCATTCTTAATTCTCACCATACCCAATGAATCAAGAATGAAAATGATAATTTGGTTGTATTTTCACTTTAAATGTTGCATGAAAAGTGTATTGATGTGTGCAATTTAATACAGCTATCTGGATTCTTAATGTTTTCATTCAATGTATTTCCCATCTAGCCATCTTGTACTATGTTTTCAGTTACTTTATTCAAGGGAAATTGGGATGGACTTGTCGTTCCAATAACTTTTGCCAACCTCCTCTGAATAGAAATTGACTTGCTTACATGGTGAAATCGACTTGCTTCAAAGATTGATATGTGATACAACAAGGTTTATGTATCGATACAACCAGTAGTGTCCTTGGTAATCCCCAAATATGCTCCTTTAGATAAGTAATTTATGGGGTAATTCTGAAAGTTAGTCAGCTGTCGGATCTGCCAGAGTGTCAGAAGTACAACTTTTACAGATAGGGAACAACACGTTTATCAGTGTCAATAGTCCTTTACTAATTCTCATAGTTATTATATTTTTCACTCTAAAGGCTTTAGAAAAAAACAGATCTAAAGCAATTGTTTTTTTTAGTTAAAATTTTGTAAGAGAAATAAACAAAACAAAAGGCACTTGTTCCTTTAACTCAGGTAAGTCCACGGTTCAGTGCCAGTAAATCCATTTTTGTCTAGTGTGAAGTCTTCAAGCTGTCTCTGAGTTCTAAAGCAAGATGATCCGACCGTATACGGTTAACCAGAGAGTGGGATTTCAAGGTCCTGCTTTGGGGACTGTTATCAGGGTATCAATCTGTAAAAAGAGTAATTTGAAAGTGAGGTGTTGGGTCAGCACATTTAATCTGTTCAAGGAATATGAGAAATTAATTTAATGTTCTGGTTCACACATAGGAAACCTACCTCTTAAAGGCACAATACAATGTAAACATAATTATGACCTGTAAATGTCTTAATTATAACACCAGGAGGCCATGTTATGATGACATGAGCTGCTAAGGTTTATAATTACCTTGATTGAATGAGAGTTGGACCCCCTTGTAGTGGAGTGTTTTCCCTGTAACAGTGCCATGTTTTCTACTTAACATTTCTTATACCCCAAGGGTTCCCTAAATATTATGCTTGGGATATTCACAGTGGTTTGTTTTAATTTCAACATTTCTACTTTTGTCTAAATTAACAACATGTTTAAAATATTTTTTTTTTATCAAATATGCTGAAACACTGATAATGAAATAGATATCTAGTAATATAGTTTTGTATATTATTAGGTATATTTTTATATACACAGTGCTCTAAATCAGTGGTCTTCAACCACTGGTCCGCGGATGGCACCGGTCCGCAAGAATTTATTGCCGGTTCGCGAAAGCTTTCACCCAACTATACCGTTGGGTGAAAGCTTTCGGGGACCGGCAATACATTGCTGCTAAATATATCCCCTGGGCTATATTCTTATGTGCCTCCCTCTCCCCTGTCGGCTCTGCAGGACCGGAGGGGAAATCAGAGATCTCCCTCTCCAGCCCGCTAGCAGTGTAATGCCAGCAGTCGTCAGGTGAGGGAGGTCCCTGGGAGCTCTAACCTACAGCTCCGCCGGGTTCTCCTCTCGTGAGCTCAGAGCATTGACACGGTTAAAACAATATATACATTTTTTAATCTACCCTCCAACCCTCCAACCCCACAGACCCATAATAATTTTCCCCTATACACACCTACTGCCCCCCATACACACACACACACACTGCTCCCACACACACACACACACACACTGCCCCATACACACACTGTCTCCATACATACACACACTGCCCCATACCCACACACACCCTGCCCCCATACCTACACACTGCCCCCGTACCCACACACACTGCCCCAATACCCACATACACAGCCCCCCCATACTCACACACACAGCCCCCCCATACCCCCCCACACACACACACACAGCCCCCCCCCCCACACACACACTGCCCTCCCATACACATACACACACACACACTGCCCCCATACACACACACACACACACAAACTGCACCCCTCACACACACACAGAGCACTAATCACACCATTGGTTTTAATTTCTGGCTGATGCCGGCCTGCAAAATGTTTCTCCTCTTTTCGATGGGTTGTAGAACAGTGTGTTAAATCATACACAGACACACCAGGGTACACAATACATGCCCATATAAAACATTCTAACTGAACATATCCTTATGTAGTATCTGAGTTCAGAACAGATTGAGGGAAACAGAGATAAGAAAAACCAGGGAATTGAACTATTTCAATGTAAATATGTGTAAATTCATGCATTTGGGCCATAGAAACCCAGAGGCAGAATATATACTCCTGGGTATTAGAAAGGAAAATTGATCTGGAAGTTGCTATATTTGGTGTCCAGACAATATAACAAAGAAGCCATGATGCCAACTTCAACATTAACTTGTAATGTGAGATACAAAAACTAAGGAAGTGCCTGGAAATATTCACTGACAGTTGTGTTCATGAGATATGTGCTATTTCTACCATCAGGTGGAAGATGCAGTATGAGATTGTGAAATTCCACTATTTACAGAACTCAGGATGAAGTTATTAATTCAATGTGCACTCAACCTGATTCGTGCTACCTGTGTTGTGAGTGTGTATGCTAGCTAAATTAGACTTGGAGATTCATTTTGGGCTGAACTGTAATTCATCCAATTTTGGACCAATGGGGTGATGAGCCAAAATTCCTTTTTCCAAACAGCTACATGCCAGAATCTCTGAACAAATAGCTCGCAGAAGCCCGAACATACGTATTTTGATTTGTGATTAGGAGAGCCATTCTGGGGCATGAGACAAAAGGGGATGGAATGTAGTAGAGGCGTTTTTTGGGGGGAGATAAATAAGCAGTTCAGTTGGTCATGATGGACGAGGGGTCTGACCAATCATATGATAGATGGTAAATGATGATTTTATTCACAGATCAAAAGACAACTGACCAACAAAGGGAAAAAAATGAGGCACAGCAAAAGCAATCTGCACTTGGACATTTGTTTTCATTCAAAGAATTTGACTATTTTGCATTTGTCCAAAGATTGTAGACTATGGTTATTCGTCCATTTGTCCAAAAGACGTATGAATTAATACATATTACAACAAATGAAACAAAGAGTGAAGTGCTTGTTGGACAAAATTTTGTCTGTGCTATTTGATCTTTCATTAGTTCATTTTCGTTAGAAAGGCAGTTCCCGGGTTGCAGCTCCCTCCTTGACATATTTTAAAAAAAATAAAAAAAAAGTCCCACATGCCTCCCCATCACCCTTGGCCTATGGGTTTCAGTATGACCCAGATTTTAGTAAAGGGAGGACAAATCCACCTTCCTGCCCCTACCTGCCATTTTGTAGATAGGGGCTGCTCGTTAACACACAAGCGACTGGGCAGCTATTGTGCCAGGTCCCCCTTTATTGGATTACTGACTGGGCAGCAATAGCTTCCCAGTCGCTCATCTGGCTGCTCACTGTTTAGTAGACATGCCCCATACTAGTGGTATGGTGGGTAGGGAGAGGAGGGAGGATTTAACCTCCCTTATTTACCAATACTAAGTATTTTTAGTTAGTTGACTGAATGAAGAAATGAATGAACAAATGAATGAAATTCAGTTCAGATGACATAAAAATGTATTTCAGCCGAAAGTATTTGGACGAAAGATAATTTCTGCTATGCCAAAGACTGCTTCCAAGCAGGACTCTTCCAGACACTTTGACTGCAGGTACTGAAGGAGACAGTCCAGCAGTGATACTGTGTTTTTTACCTTTGCTGTCCCTGTGTGGGAGTGAGATAGTGTGGGTCATTGATTCTAGTGTGAGACTAGGTTTATATTTCTGCTGTATCTATCTAACCACTGAGAGTGTCACTTGAATCAACTTTAAGTCAGAGTACAGGAGATTGCCATTGTGTTATTGATTCTAGTGTGAGACTAGGTTACCAATTTACAGCTGCTAGATAAACAGTTTTTTTTTTTAACTATTTGTAGAAATAGTGGCCTTCACACATACTTTGAGTGGCTTCATTCATTATAGTTTGACATTATTGTTTATGTCTAGTGTAGTGTCCTACTGCTAGTCACTTAAAACTAACTTGGAATTACCAATTTATAGTTTGACAGTTTTGTTTTGTTAAATGTTTGTAGAAAGAAAATATTGTTTTTTTTTTTTTTTTTTTAGTGTGTTGTTTATTTCAAATGTTATAAGGATTTTTTTTTATATATAAAGAAAAACTAGTGCCAATATGACCCAACATCTGCAAAGACATCACAAGTCTGTATTACTAAGGAAATAAGCAGAAAGGGTAAGTATTAGGGCAGGCAGAAGGTCCACTGGTATTATATCTGATTCTGCAGACAGGTGGACTCCCCGTCTACATCATCCCAAGGACATGTCTACCAGCACACTCTTGAGCATTTTGTTGGATTTCATGCATGGTATTTAAAAACAGCAGACTAATAAAATGTCTGCATGATTGCCCAGCTGATTACTGTAAGGGAGTTTCCTTTTTTATGATAGAAGGGCAGTCCTTTAAGCAGCTAACATATGGCCTTGCTCTGTAATAATACTTTCCTCGTAATTCAGTTACAGCAGGAACATAGTTCTAGCAATGTACCATTCCTGTGTGCTACTTTTGAAGGAGCAGCTATCTAAGGCTATAGGTCAGTGGGTGCACTTCACCACAGATTTATGGAGTGTTCCTAGTTTCCAGCATGCCTTCCTCTCGTTGACAACACACTGGTGGCAGCCCATGATTCCAAGGTATAGTGGTGGTAGTGGAGGAAGTCAAACATTAACTGCATGTCAGGGTGGGAGAAGATATGTAGGGCAACAGGGCTACTGATACTTTCTGCTTCCTGATGAAGTAATGGATGAAAAGCATGCTTCAGCAAACATATTAAAGGAAATCAGTTGAATTATATCAAATTAATTGGGAGATAACGCGGGTACCAATCTGTACCTGTGTTTTCTGGTCACAGACAGAGCTGTTAACATGGTCAAAATTCTGCAACATGATTCCTTTGTAGGTTCCTTTGTAGGTCCACTATAGGTTGTCCACTATAGGTGTCCACTATTCTGCTCATATCCTACTTCGAGTAGTGAAGGGAGCAATTCAGGAAACCAACAAAAAGGTGCAAACCATACTTGAGCGTTGCAGGAGGATTGCCAAGTATTTTCACTGTAGTGTGAGGGCTGGCCAGTTCTTGAGACAGGAGCAAGAGAAAAGAGGACTTCCCACACACTGGCTAAGACAGAATGCGAGTACAAGGTGGAACTCCACTTTAGATATGGTATAAAGAATATCGGAATAGCAAAGGGCAATCCATTACCTATTGTCTAACCACTCAGGGCCGGCCTTAGGGATGTGCGAGCTGTGCGACTGCACAGGGCACCATGACAGCAGGGGGACCAGATAGCTCACTCAGCTCACTGTTCTCCAATAATGCATAATGGGGTACTATCTATAGAGGGAGGGGAGGATAATGAAGTACTACATATGGGAAAAAGAGGGATAATGGGGTACTAAATATGGGGGGGAGAGGAGGATAATAGGGTGCTATCTATGAGGGAGAGAAGGATAATGGCGTACTATCTAATGGTGGAGATGAGGAGAATGGGGTACTATCTAGGGCAAAGAGGAGTAGAATGGGGTACTATCTATAGGGGAGATTAAAATAATGCGGTACTATCTATGTGAGGAGATGAGGATAATGGGGTACTATCTTTGGAGGAAGAATCATGTTCTATCTATTGGGGAAAGGAGAATGGGGTACTATTTATGGAGCAGAATGAGGTACTGTCCATGGTGAGAGATTGAGCACCTAGCTATGAGAAAGAGGAGGAGATTTGGGTATGGTGAATCAGAGTGAGGAGGAGAATGGAGAACTATTTATTGTTGTAAAGAAAAATTGAATACTATTTATGCAGGAGAATGGGGAACTATACACAGGATGAGAATGAATCAATAGACTCCACACTTACATAGTAAAGACAAAATGGGAATTGGGGGCAAACTCAGAACATGCATTTCGCAGGAATGGTACTGCCTTAGTGACTAAAACGTATACATAATACAGATTAAGGAACAGCGTCCACACAAAAACACAGTTTAAAATTGTATAAAGTTACTTAAAATCACTTATCTCAGAAAACAAATATGGGGATTCAGTTCCACCATATAGCCATATTGTATTAAGCCCACTACTACTTCACAGTACCTCAATATCGGTGGGTCCTACACTAATTCCAACGTGAGAAACAAATTAAATAGTGCCAGTGCTAAATGAGCCAAAGTGTAATATATAACAAAATTAATATGATAAAAAAGGACACACAGATATTGAGGTTCTGTGAAGTAGTGGTGGGCTTAACACAATATGGCCATATAGTGGAACTGAATCCCTATATTTGTTTGCTGCGATAGGTGATTTTAAGCAGCCTTATAAAATTTAAGTCTGCATTTTTATGCGTGCCCTGTTCCCTAATCTGTATTATGTACAAATGTTGGTCGCTACGGCAGCACCATTCCTGTAAAATGCATGTTCCGGGTGTGCCCCTAATTCCCTTTTTGCCTTTACCAGCATTTTGTTATTGGCATAATGCATCATATAATATCTCTTTTCCGCTGTGTATAAATACATTTTCACATGTCTTTTAATGTAGGATTGCAGAATGAGGCAAATCCAGGGCCGGATTAACATAGGGGCTGATGGAGCTGCAGCTCCAGGCCCAGGCCCATGGAATAGGCCCATTGATTTAAAAAAAATATATATATATATTTTTTTTTTTTACACACTACTCTTAGGGTTGCCAGGTATTTCTCATGTATTTCTTAGGGTTGCCAGGTATTTCTCAGAAGTATTTGTCAGGTATTTGAGGCTGCCTAACCGGTGCCGATATTCCAGAAATACCGGCAATACAAATGTCTGTCTCAGTATAAACAGAGATTATTCTGCAATACCAGCGCCGGACAGTAGGGGTCGCTGTTTGTGTGGAGAGAGGCAGTGATAAGAAGTTACGGCACCTCCCTCCCTGCCTCTCTCTACTCACTGATCCGCGGGGGAGCAGCTCTGCACAGAGAGTCCAGACAGCAGCTCCAAGACATGGGGACGCTGAGACATTGGTACACTGGGGAACATGGGGACCCTGAGCATGGTCTTCCGCAGGAATTTTTCCAGGTGGGGCATAATTGTAATGACATCCATGCTTGGCCCCTTTTTGACAGTGTCATGAAAGGGAAGGAGCATAGTCATTTTCACATAAAGCCAGGGTGAATAGCATTTTCACAACTATGGTGTCAGGAATATATGTTTGTATTCATTTCCTGACACTATAGTGTTCCTTTAATCAAATTACAGGAACATTCTGGTCACCATAACAACTTCATCTAAATGAAAATGCTATGATGCAAGGAGGCCCCTTGGTGCTCTTTCCTTTAAGGGGTGAAACCGCTCTCAAATGGTTTACCCCCAAAGGCTTCCTTCAGCTCCAGATCTCCAGGTCGCTCAGTGGTATTCGGCTTCTGAAACAGAGTGTCAGGAAGTGCAGATTGACGTTAGGCATGGGTGCCGCTGATTGGCTAGAGTGGTCAGCTGACTCTCTAAGCCAATCGCTAGTTCCCGATTCATAAAAATATTTTATGAATGGGGAGCTACTGATGGGCTTAGAGTGCCAGCTGACCCTCAAGCCAATCAGCGGCACCCCTACCCAGCAGCACTCTGTGTTTCCTGACACTCAGTAAATAAAAGTGAACACATTAACACTGATATTGTTTTTACATGGGGAGATGAGAAGGTCCAAAGTTTCCCTGCCAGGCCCAGGTACCAATGCCTTGTCATGTGGTGTCCAGAATGAAGTGCTCCAATCTCATTTTCTTCTCCTTCATTTGACACAGTCTTCTTTTTCTTCTGAGGCTCATTTACCTTTCTGCTACTTTCTGCTTATTTTGCGCCCTTCTGCTCCTTTCGCTTTCTGATCCCTTTCTGCTCCTTGCAGGCCCATCCTGCTCCTTGTGGGCCCTTCCTGCTTCTTTCTGCCCCTTGCTGCCCCTTTCTGTTCCTTCTGATTCTTTCTGTCCCTTCCTACTCCTTGCTGCCCCTTTCTACTCCTTGCTGCCCCTTTCTGCTCCTTGCAGACCCTTCCTGCTCCTTGCAGACCCTTCCTGCTTCTTGCAGACCCCTCCTGCTCCTTGCTGAGCCCTCCTGCTCCTTGCTGACCCCTCCTGCTCCTTTCTGCTCCTTCTACTTTACCTTCCTCTATGCAGTCTCCCACACCCCTCCATCCCTCACTTACCTGATCTGTAAGCTGCCTCTGTGCTGCTCCCCTGCGGTTCAGTCATGAGAGAGAGGCAGGGATAAGCTGTAGCTTCCTGCCTTTCTCCATTCACAGCGCCACCTACTGGCTAGGTATTGCCGGTATTGCACTGTATTCTCACACTAAAACGAAAAATAGCAGTACGAGCTGAAAAATCCAGGGGGGCCCTGAGACACTAGGGACACAGTGTTAGGGGGTATGGGTTTACTTGAAAGTATGGGTTTACTTGAAAGATGAAAGCATCCCATGAGTTTCCTCTATCCCTAACCCAACCCCTAACCCTACTAGGGGTAGGGTTAGGTTTAGGGGTAGAGGAAGGTTGGGGTTAGGGTTATGGGGTTAGGGTTAGAGTTTGGGTTGGGTTAGGGCTATGGGTAGGGTTAGAGGTAGGTTTAGTCTGTGTCCCCATGTCTCCCAGTCACTGTCCCTAGTGTCTCAGTGGCCCCATGTCTCCCAGTGTCCCCATGTGTCTAAGTGTCCCCTAGTGTTTTAGTGACATCGGGACACTGGGATACATGGGGACACAGACTCTAAGGGACACTGGGAGACATGGGGATACAAACACTAGGGGACACTGGGCGACATAGGGACACTGAGAGACATGGAGACACTGGGGGACACAGGGAGACATAGGGACACTGGACGACTTTGAGATCTAGGAGACATGGGGCACTCCCAGTATCCCCTTGTCCCCAGCCAGTGTCCCTAGTATCTCAGTATCCCCATGACTCCCAGTGTCCCTGGTGTCCCTCAGTGTTTGTAGTGTGCCAGTGTCCTTAGTGTCTCAGTGTTTTTTAGACTCCCAAAGTCCCCTGGTCTCCCAATGTCTCCCAGTGTCCCCATGTCTCCTAGTGTCTCAATGTCCCCTAGTATAAAATAAAAAATCTCAGGCACTCACTGTGATAAATTTAGGCAGGTTTATTGGACACCGCAATGTTTCAACCTGTACCCAGGTCTTTTTCATGTCTCCAATGTCCCCTATATATCAGAGTGTCTCAGTACCCCATGTCTCTCAGTGCCCCATGACTCTCAGTGCCCCATGATTCTCAGTGCCCGTAATGTCTCAGTGTCCCCTAGTATAAAAGAAGAAAATCTCAGGCACTCACTGTGATAGCTTTAAGCAGGTTTATTGGACACCGCAACATTTTTACCTGTATCCAGGTCCTTATCAAGTCTCCAGTGTCCCCTATATATCTTAGTGTCTCATTGCCCCATGTCTCCTCGTGTCTGTCACCCAGTGTCCCCATGTCTCCCAGTGTCCCCAAGAGTCTCAATGTCCCCAGGTCTCCCAGTGTTCCCTAGTATCTGTGCCCCATGTCTCCCAGTGTCCCAATGTCTCTCAATGTCCCCTAGTGTCCTAGTGACATGGGGACACTGGGAAACATGGGGACACAGACACTAAGGGACTGGGAGACATGGGGATACAGACATGCCCCCTTTTTGTGTATGTTCACCCTTTTACCTCATCCTTAGACTTCCTGCTTTACTGGACACTGCTGTTAGGGGGTATGGGTTTACTTGAAAGATGAAAGCATGAGATTAGCAAAGGGTATGTGTTTTCTCATAGTTGCATCCTATGAGTTTCCCTCCAGCACCATCTCCATCAGATTCATGACGCTTAGGATGTAGGACTGCTTTAGTGTTTTTGGTCAATAAGATTTTGTAATTAGGCCCATCATAATTATCAGCACCAGGCCCACTGGGCTCTTAATCCGGCCCTGGGCAAATCACACTGCTGTGGACTTGGATGACAGTTCTGCTGCTGAACTCCAGCTAAATTTAGCACAGCTAAAACATGATGAGAATGAACTACTAGCTTTCAGGCTTCTTGGTATTGGGGGAGAAACTCTGAATGAGCTACTACCTATCATTAGTAGAGAAAGGAGAAACAAAGGCTATTAACTATGGGGGGATGAGCTACTAACTACAGAAGGTGGAGTAAAGGAGAAGAGTCGACTACTAGCTATGGGGCAGTAATGGACTAGTCGGTGTTGGAGTTGGGAATGCAGACAATGACGCGTATAAATTTACCTCTTCATTTACACAGACAGTGCCACACACACACTCATCCTCTACACACATACACCTTTGCATTCAAGCACATTGACTTTCTGCAGATATTAACGCATGCATTTTTGCACATTGCCTCACACACGCTCCTGCATTCATACACACTGGCTCTCCACAGATATGTACTTGCATTGAAGCACATTGACTTGTTACACACATGACCCTGTATGCAAGCACACTGACTGCCCACATATGCCCCTATTTTTACAGACAAACACACCTGAATTCACACACACAAACTACACACATTTGCACACATACTCTCCTCCCTCTTTACAGTTGTTTCAAAATTTATAAAAGTATTTTAAAATCTGACAGTGAAATAAAAACATTTACATTTATCAGGGTTATTCACTAGATCCAGTGAAAATTACAAAATTGTCAATCACCACATTGGCAATTCGCATATTTACTAAAGCCAAATGCGGTCAGGTACGAACCAATTTATAGCACTGGAATCACAAATGTATCAACGACCGCATGATGGCCAAACATAAGCTGAATGCCTTCAGGAGGATGCACATTCGCAAATTATTATTCACTTGCTATTTGCAAGTGAAATGATAGTTCCAAGACCTATTTGCCGGGTAGCTGTGCTAGTAGCAAATATTTAACAAGCCCTCAGAGGCCCGAGTGTTAATAATGTGGAAGCTGGTCAGCAATTACTAGACAGCCGCCTTGTTAAAAAAAATAAAAAACAAACAAATAAATAATGAACAATTCTATATAATGGAGGTTGTTAACCTCCATGTGCATTTTTCCATATATTCAGTATCATGGTGGGCAGTAGGGATATTTTTGATTGTCCCTATGTCTGCACTATGTATATCAGAGGGGTGTGTTTTACAATTCTATTATATTCCATTATATCATCACATTTGATATGGGAATACTGGGTGTCTATTGAAATAAATCAATAGTATTAACAGGACTCAGTGGAGATGGAAATAAAGGTTGAGAAAAAATGATAAAGATATACTCAATTTGCCTTTTGATATGAATGTATCAGCTAGTCAGATCATTACCTCCCAAAATACAAGGTAGGAAAAATCCCAAATTGCTGAAATATTGATCTAGTAGGGGTTCTATGATTAAAAAAGTGAAAGAACTGATACAAATTGTACACTTGATACAATAAATTCACATATAGTTACTTGTGTCCCACAAGGGGTTACAATCCTTATTTGTATGTCAATTATATAGTGTAGCAGACAGAGTACTATTTTAAAAGATTTATCAGTACATAAAAACTGTCAACACATCACACATGTATATAAAAGACTAATTGATTAAAATGTCCCAAGTTAGAAATCAGAGAATACCAGGTTTGCAGACTGAGGGTCCAGGAGTGTTCGTATCACTCTCTTGCCGGCCGGATAGCAGTGAGTCTGGACCTCCTCGTGCTGGATCACAATTGACACAATTCAAAATCTAATACCAAACGGCTTGAATTCAGATTTTGAATTGTGTCACTTTTTTTAAAATATCCTTTGCACGTTAAAGCACCAAAAAAGCACTTTAAGACATCTAAACAGGGCACTTTAATTGAGTCACTGATAATTAAAGTATGCACAGATATCTGGTGTATAAAAAAATTTCATAATATTACACATATACAGATTTAAGGGTGCATTATTCTGTTTTTGAAAAGGACTCCATAAGGGTACCCAACCTCTGTTATATACTTTGGAATAGGTACAGAAATTGTTTAGATATGCAATATGGAATATATGTTTAGAAACTGTTTAAACATCCTTGAATAACATCTTGAAGGTATTGTTACCATGGTAACAGACTAATATTGAAATGTATCTTACATATTTACAATATTGTAATAAGACCTTTCTTCTTATTGAAGAATATCCATTTGGATATATTTAAATTTGAGAAATATTTGTTCATATGTTTGTTTCTTCTTATTTTTTATATATGCACGAGCGTGGAACGCACGTGCGTTCCACCGCACGTTCCAGTGACATCACAAAAGTGCCGAAACGCGAAACCGGAAGTGACGTCACGGACGCATGGATTGGAACGCAACGTGCGTTCCAAATGCCGGCACCAGAATCCGGAAGTGGCTGCAAAAGGCGGCATAAAAGACCAACCAACCCATACAAGCTATTACAGACTGAGGATGCCCCATATTAAGGGAGAAACGCGTATCAGGACCTTGGAGGACATTTGTGCCTATTTTATTCAAGAATAGTAAGGATTTTTATGCCTGCTTTATTTGCACTTTATATTTTGGTGCTTTTTATGGACTCAGATAGCCATCAGGCTATTGGACTTTGCTTCTTTTAACTTCTTTTCCATTAAGAGCAGTCCTGTGCATATTCTTTTACCAATAAATTTATTTACAAGAAATAATCTATTTCTCCGTTGTTCCTGTTACCTTCAGAACGACCAAAGAAAGGACAGGGACGTCCCATTAAGGGTCCCACTGCATCACTCATGGGAGCCATATGATTGTATCTTTACCATCTTCCTTTTTTTTTTACATATTTTACTGTATTACACTATATGTTTTTATGTTTTTATTTTAGGAAGCCCTAAGAAGTGTGATCCACCATTTGTATGTATATTATAAGTATCTATCAAGTACTTGCCATATACATTTGAAAAAAAATCTTCAAAACTGCAAATAAGTATATTTAAATACTTACCATATACATAAAATTTATGTTTAGCGATGAATGTATTTGTTAGCTTTGCCAATGTTTCATATAAATGTTACACTTATATTTTTGTTTTGCTAAAAATAAAAAATAACAAAATTACTGTCAGAACCGCTATGTCTATGCCCTCACCAGCAGCAATATACAAAGCCTTCAACTCCAATTAGGCCTAATGTTGATTTCACTTCCATGGAATGAATAGATTCATATTTTTACTTTAGTTTTCTTAAAGGGACACTCCAGGCACCCAGACCACTTCTGCCCATTGGAGTGGTCTGGGTGCCAACTCCCACTACTCCTAACCCTGCAAGTGTAATTATTGCAGTTTTTTATAAACTGCAATAATTACCTTGCAGGGTTAACTCCACCTCTAGTGGCTGTCTACTATACAGCCACTAGAGGTCACTTCCTCCTTCATAGCACAGGAAACCTGTCCTAGAGCATCGCTGGACGTCCTCACGTTGTGTGAGGACCTCCAGCGTCGCTCACTTCCACATAGGAAAGCTTTGAAATTATTTTTTAATGCTTTCATATGGGGAGCGCTAATGCGCATGCGCGGCATTGCCGCGCATGCGCATTAGGTCTCCTTGGCCGGTGGGCTGGATCAGTCTTGCCCACCGGCCGACGCAATGGAGAAGAGGAGGAGCGTCGTGGAGGAGGAGACAGCGGCGAGGGACATCGTCGCTGCCTCAGGTAAGTTACTGAAGGGGTTTTCACCCCTTCAGCAACCAGGGATTGGGGGGTGGGAGGGAGAGGGACCCTCCAGTGCCAGGAAAACGGATTGTTTTCCTGGCACTGGAGATTCCCTTTAAGTCATTTTGTTTTGTCATAGAAATAAAATGTGATTTTGTCTGACATAGAAATGAACTGTTGAGTTCCCCACTTACCTGCCCATTTCAAATACTAATTATTTCAATTGCGCTGTATGTTTGTCAGATAAAAAAAAATATTTTAGGTTTTTATTGACTAAACAGTAAGTTGTGGTGAGTTGATAATAGAGTTGCAAAATGTATTTTAAAGTAGTTGATTTGGAAAACAAATCTGAAACTCGGCTAAATAGGAGGTCGCCAATTGGTTGTCAGCATATCGCAACTCACTGTTAAGTCAATAAACCCCTGACAATCTCATTAAAGTATATATACTAATGGCAAAGCAATATAAGGAAAGGAATGAGACACGGGTGATGTGTATTTTCCAGAAGTCCTATGTGAAAAGCGATCATTTCCAAGCACTCAGTAAAAGTTTACAAACCATATTTCATGCTATCACATACAAAAAAATGTAAAAATAATTGCAAAACGCTTAAGGGGGCTGTAAAAAATATATAGCCAGGCATCACAAAAGTCGAAACAATTTAGCAGCAGTGACAGATGCTTTCTCCAAACATCCAATTATAATCTATGTACGATTTGGTAATAAAACCAGTGATAAACCTTTTATAAGTGATAGAATATGACCCATAAAATGCTAAATCACCCACTTTATAAATTAACCTTCTCAAAACTTGCCAGTACCACATTTTAAAAGATAAACACTGTTCATAACATTGGGCTCAGTTCAGTGTTTCGGAGAGATTACATTTTACTTCCTTTCACAGTAACGTTGTATGATATGTTCAGCACTGTATTTTGTATATTATATTGAATATTTTGTATGCTTGTTCAGGAGAATGGTTCCTTTCTGTACTAAACTGAAATTTGCCATTTGTTCTGTCTTCTACAATGTGCCTCGGTAATCAGATCTCCACTTATAGTAAATGATCTTTAAAGGTGCACACTCGTTGGACTTCCTATATCACACCTACTTATTTCTTCAATATAGAGGATTAGTAGACATAATATTTAGAATTTCTTTGGAAAGGACAGTTCCCTTTAAATAAATAAGCTTTTAATTGGGGTAAGAGCAGGCACGGGAAGGCAATCTTTGGCACTCTCCCCTGATACTTTGCCAGTAGAGATGTCCCGAACGGTTCGCTGGCGAATAGTTCCTGGCGAACATAGCTTGTTCACGTTCGCCACGGATGGCGAACATATGCGATGTTCGGTCCGCCCCCTATTCGTCATCATTGAGTAAACGTTGACCCTGTACCTCACAGTCAGCAGACAGATTCCAGCCAATCAGCAGCAGACCCTCCCACCTCCTGGACAGCATCCATTTTAGATTCATTTGGAAGCATTCTTTCTTTTTTCTTTTTTTTTTCTTTTAGACAGAAGTGTGTTATATTTGAGCATGCTAGGCTGAACATACATATATCATGGCTAGTTGCACTGAGGGTATGAGTATATAGCAGTACATTGTTGTGAAAGATGGCTGTCATGTTTAGGGTGTAGCTTGCATGTTATCAACTGTATATTTATATCAGCAGCTCCACCACTAGACTCAATATCCTGCCATGCTTTGCTGGTACCAGGAGGACACGCGGCTGCCGCCATATTGGGAGAGTCGCAGATGAGTATGTCAGCCTGGGCGGCTGTGCTCTGTGTGTCCATTAGCTCCAGACAGCCTCTCAGGGGGGGGACCGGGATAGCCCCCACCGGTCCGAGGGGGGGGGTAATGGAGCTCCTGCCGGGAAGTAGCTGCTCCTGGGCATCCCGGCATAGGGAGATCGGCCACCTCTCCCACCCGGTGAGCACCAGGCCACACTTGCCACGCGGAGGTAAGTAAGACTCTGTCGAGTTGCTGACCACTATTAAGCATGTCGGGTCGGTCAGGTAGGAGCAACATTGCTGGGTCATCCCCTTCTGGGGTGAAATTCGCTTGTTGATAGCTGCTTAAAGTGAGATATTGAGGGGGCTCACACTAAGTGCGTCTTTCCTGCATGACAGCTAGGCCCTGCCCCCCGGAGCTGCATTCTTAGTGAGAGGAGGGACAGTGTAGCTGCTGCTGATTTAATAGGGAAATCGATAGCTAGGCTAGTGTATTCAGTGTCCACTGCAGTCCTGAAGGACTCATCTGATCTCTGCTGTAAGGACAGCACCCCAAAAAGCCCTTTTTAGGGCTAGAACATCAGTCTGCTTTTTTTTTTTCCTGTGTAATCTAATTGCAGTTGCCTGCCTGCCAGCGTGTGTGTCAGGCTCACAGCGTATACTGTTCCCACTTGCCCAGTGCCACCACTCATATCTGGTGTCACAATAGCTTGCATTTAAAAAAAACAAAACTTTTTTGACTGTGAAATAATAGCAGTCATTTTCCTTCACACGTGTGCGTTTCAGGGCCTGCCAGGGCACAGTGTCACACCAGTGCAACTCATATCTGGTGTAACAGTAGTGTACATTTAAAAAAAAAATACAGGGGGCTTGTTGTCACCTTTCGGGGACCCTTGGTGTTGTACGTGGCTGGGTGGAGGAAGAGACCTTCAATGACATCAGTGAGGACAAGGAACGGGACATGGCTAGCTTGGTATCCAACTTTGTGCAAATGGGGAGTTTGCATTGTGCAAATTGACTGTTTGAGGTTGTTTGCGGTGCGTTAAACGGGGAGTTTGGTCTGTCACTGTGAAGCGGGTTTAACCCTTACACTACCTGATCGATACAACATCATACCTGATGTTTTAAAGCACGTTATTCCAAACAATTTAGAAATGTTAGGTGATTTATGCCCTTTATGGATTAAAACCAGACTCTGCATCAACTATGTAATTTTTCATTGGAGTTTTGCCATGGATCCCCCTCCGGCATGCCACAGTCCAGGTGTTAGTCCCCTTGAAACAACTTTTCCATCACTATTGTGGCCAGAAATAGTCCCTGTTCTCGTTCGCCGTTCGCGAACGGAAAATTTTATGTTCGCACATCTCTATTTGCCAGCATTATGGCTGTAAGAGTATAAAATTCCATGGGTGAAATTCAGAATCATGACCCTAACCCAAATATTTTTGGCATTGCACGGTTCAGTTGGTTAATGATTTGGGTGCATTTCAGCTTGGAGTTCAGAATTCCACCAATCACCCAATCACCTGGCAGTCAGCAAAGGGAAAGCATATTGAGAGGAGTATAAATGTAATGTTGTTTCTATTTCTCCTCTTCATTTGCAATGTTTTCCATGTTGTTGCCTTATCTGAATTTGATTATGATGTAATTAGCAACGTCGTTGATAAAAATAGTAAAAGAAAATGGAGCATCTCATGAAGAAAGGTTATAAGTAATTGTATTCTATTCAATTGTATACATTCTAGAAAAGTAACAATTCACCTTTAATCATTTTTTAAACATACATGTGCAATGATCTAATGGACTTTACGTTCTCTAAATGGAATTTATTTATGCTAAAGTAGTTATGCACAATGCAAGTTAAATTAACACTATAGAGTTAGGAATACAATCACAAATATGAACACATATGACATGCACCAAGGTCTATAGGGCTACAGAAACACAGATTCATATATATACAAGTAAACACAATTACTAATTTAGACTTTGAGAACAGGCATGGCAATATATATCATGCAATGGTAAGCAAACGTGGCTAAGCAGAAGGGTTTGAGACCAATGAAGACAAACCATGATGAATATGCTATTGTTTTCAGAGGATGCAATGTAGCTTATTTTTCTCATTTAAACCACGAGGTGATTTAGAGCTCACTGGTTAGATCCAGAATGCTTTACGTCTCATTAATTTCCCAGCTTGATTGCTAGGACAATGATCAACAGCAATAAATCAGAGAGATAGCAAAGTATGTCCCTAGACGAGAGATGGTCTGAGGACATGCTAGACCATCCCGACAAGCGAATCTGTTTGAAAATAAATAAATATTTCCTAAGGTGAAGGAGAAATAGATTACACGTGACATCATTGTACATATTAAACTGTATTGCAGTGTGCGGGTGGTAGTCATGTAACTACATGAGGCCTCCCCATACCATTGACTGGTGATTAATATCGCTGTCAACAAAGGTAAGATGAATTGACCAGTATAAGCCAACATACCTTATAGGTTATTTCTTTTATAACAAAAGGTGGCTTAAAAATGTTATCGACAGTCATTGATCTTTCTGAAGAGTGCACTAATTTCCTTGTATGGCCTTGGTTATAGTCCGTACGATAATGAAAAGATAAATTTTCTTCCTGTAGCCCCATGCACAAAAGTACATTCACATCAGTTTGATTAGATGTTCACACTGAATAACCTAGGATGAGGGAGCCATTATACTCTTCCTGCTCTTTCTCTTTATCCTCCAAATCTATGAAAGTGAAAGATCCCTACTTATCTGATAAGGTGTATTTGTAGCCATTCAAAAAAAAGAGATGATTGATAGAAAAAAAAAAGTTGATTGATGGCTAAATATTGATTTTATTCACAGATGAAGTGAGAAGTGACTAATAGAGTGGGAAATCACTTATTACATGATTTAATATTATTTGATAAATTTGACAAATTATTTACTATATCTACAGAAGTCACCATTAAAGTCTATGGGAATGTTGGCAGATAATAATTTGAAAGGTTTTTTTTTTTTTTTTTTTTTTTTTTAACAGATTGCGATCATTTGAAAAGCTTATCGAATTATATACCAACAAGAATATAATCAGACTTGTTTTAAAAAATTTTGTTACACGGCAGTGTTTTGGAAAAAAACGAGCAAAAAATGCATACTTTTAGCAACACTTGTACGGCTTTCATGAACCACAAACAACAGGAAAAACTGCTTCTATATACATCGACCACAACAATGTATATATGTGATATTTCCAGGTGTATATGATAACCTTTCCTGTGGAACTGCAACAAGGTTACTGATCATGGAAATAATAAGAATGCTCTTAATCAAAACTCCTCGTTTCCTTTTTTTACTCATACCATAGAGCCATAATATCACATCTTGCCCCAAATAGCTACCTTATACCGTAAAACTGGTAGATCCTTTAATATCTAAAAGAATGTGGGAAGAATGATTCTCAGCAGATGTTTATATTCAGTTAGCTCATAACCCAGCAGGACCTGATCCAGCTCTCCTTATACATCTGCTGCACCAGGGAGGTTTTGGCAGCAGGGCTTTTACCTAAGAGGGATGTAGGTGGGTGGCTCTATATCTGTAGAGATATGGGCTCAGCTGATTAAACAAATGCTGGGAACTCTCCTCCGTGGCATGCATCATCTGAAATATCTGAAGGAATGGACTCCCTTCTCAAACACAAAGAGCAATCATGGAACTCCTGTACAGGTGGGAGGGAGTGGGGCTCTGTCCAAAGCACACTAATAGAAAAGGAAGCAGGGGTTTAATAGTGTACAGCTGTAATGAGCCGAGATACGGACTATTGTGCCAAGTTCTGTTCTGGCATGAAATGACTGTGACTGTATGCAAAGCCTGACTCCCGAGGAGAAAGCATGGACTAATACAGAAAATCATGCTTCCTATTGCATGAGCACACATTATATGTACATAGACATCTCCATGTAAATATAGTAAAAGCAGATACATTAGTGTGTCTCTGAATGTTAATTATTGCTTTTAAAATTGTTGGCACTCTCGCTTCACTATTGACCCTCATTAAAATTTTTCTTCTTTAAACTTACAGATTTGGTAAAGGAAAAAAGGTTTGCATCTCCTCCACCCCTTCGAGACACGTACCATTTCATGTAGTTCACTTCTTGGAACCATTTGAATCAACTATAAATATATATGTTTCACATTTTGATTTTCATGCAACATTCTTTATTACGAGATTGCCAAAGTGTTGATGACATCACTGCTTCAGAATGAAACAAAAAGGTTCCCGCAGAATGATGTCATACCACAGAGCCAGGAATGGCTCAGAGTCACCTTCCTCTTTAATTATGTCCTGGGTAGATTAAAACACCAAAGGGCTCCCATTTTAACTCTCACTTTTGGTCTGTCAGAGCACTGTCAGTTGCAGCTATACAAGTCAAGCCTGGTTTTCACAGCTGCATCTATATACTGCCCTATTGTTGTGGGCCAAGAAAATGTACGTTAACCCAATCTGCAAACGCACTCCGTGGTTTGAGGCCTACAAAGAGTAACTTTAAAAATCTGTACTTCCAGAGCTGTCTGTAAACAGGGTATTCTTCAAATAAATTGGGACATTATTTAAAGAGGAACAATATCTGTGTTATACTCTGCACTCTGCTTAATACTTAGTCTTTTCCTGTTTTATTATCCGTGGGTAAAACTGAGGTGAAAGCTAAACACAGGTTATCCGAGGAAAGTTACTCATAGTCAGGCGAGGACTCATTAAGATGGATGTATTTGTTACCTGCATCTCCCTCTGTATTCACTAAAGGACTTCAGATTTAGGGAGTTTTACAACGGAGTTTGAAAAAGGGGTCAGGAAATGCACAGTGGAACCTTGCAATAATCCACTTGCAGTCTATAGAACATGGCCATAATTCTTTCTTAGCAAATATAATTGTCACTGTGTTAAAGAACTTTGCTCCACATCTTAGCTTGCAATTAGAGGATGACAGAATAAGATGTATTATTGGAAACTACATGATGTACATATTAATATGGCAAACCTCATATTTCCTCAAGGGTTTCTTAAAGCAGCTTTCTGGAGAGAAAAGAGCACAATATTATTACATGCTTTCCTTATTGCCCTCTATAAACTTCTCACAGGAATTTGAATGCCATCTGTTTCATGGTTCTTGTCTTCACACTGAATTAAATATATAGCTTGCTGGGGACGAACTAAAAACACAAAAATAAAACTGTCTCTGCATAGACTGCTGCAATATATGTCTCCAAAGACCAAAGCTTAGAAGGTACACACCCTTTTTGGACACTTGACTTGTTACAACAAATGCATCTGTTCTGTTCATTTACGAATCTTTATGTTATCTGCGATGGCGTTTCTAAAATGTTGCATACGTGGTCATGATTTCAAGATGATAGTAAGATCAGTTAGCTTAAGCCAGAAGCTGTTCATGTTAATCGGCTTGAAATGGTCATCATATTCATCTCATTGCTAGGTTCATTGTCCACATACTTGTGGTTACTTTGTAAGCTGATCTCATTTGGATCCTGGAAACCATTAGACCTCGGGCTCTTTGCATGGGGAAAAACATCCAGCTGTGAAACTCATCAGGAATGGTTCTCTGCGTTCCGTACATTTTTCGTGACTAACAGTGGTAGGTAAAGAATGGGTTAATAATTTTTGTACAGTGACAGTGCTCAGGACTGTCCCTCTTAAGCCGTTGCTTATGTGCGTCTGGAACAGGCCTCTATGGAATCCTTATTGTTCTTTTCACAAAGCATTCAATCTCAGATGAAACTCATTATATGATATGTGCTCCATTATCCGTCGTCCAATCCCCATAATTCAGATACATGATATCAGCTGAAATGAAGCATGCTCATTTGCCAAGGGAACGTTAGACAGCTAATGTGCAATGATCCCACTAACCACATTATGCCGTCTTCTACTAGCAATCTTTCTCTATTTCATTTCTTTAATGTTTCTTCTTTTTTGGCTGTTTGTACACCCAACAATGAAAAAGTAACGCTTATTGGTATCGTGTGATACACTGTGTGAGATCAGTACCAAGAAATGGTACAAGGAGGGATTCGGTTATATAGAATTTCAGCGGTGGCCAGAAACTTTACTGCTGCCAGGCTTGCTATTGCAACAAAGCATTAGCCCCTTCCCACCAGTAAATCAGACGGTAAGATGATCCATCCATGATGAGCCAAGCTGAGCAGGTAAATCTTTCTAAGAGTAAAGTGTCTCCCATGATAAACTCTCACATTCACATGACCATGCTAACAGCTTGTTTCCGCTTTACAAGTCATGCTTTAAATATGCCTCATAAAACAACATCAGTCTCTTGTTTCTACTTTAGCTGTGATTGAAGGGTCACATTTATGTCAACATTTATTATACTACCCACGCATTTTTTTTTTTACTCCTACATCACTCAGCCATATTAACTCCTTTTCTCCAAAATAGCAAGCTTTAACATGTCTTTTGTTCAAGAAAAAGGAAAGTGAGCTTAAAGAAACACTATAGCGTTAGACATGCAAAACTCTATTCCTAACGCTATAGTGTCTCTCTTCCTCTGTGCCATCTCCACCCAGTGTTGAAAAAGTAAAAAACCCTTTTTTAGTTTACCTGCTTCCAGTGCCAAGGTCCCTTGATGTTAGATTCGTCTCATCCTCTAGCGACATCACACTGATGGGGGAACCTAATGCGCATGTCCAGCAAGCGCCATGGGCGCATTAGAGCTTTCCTATAGAAAAGCATTGAATCAATGCTTTCCTATTGGGTTTTTCAAGACGCCGGGCAACCTCATGCAAAGCGTGAGGATGGCCAATGTAATTTCATGGAGTTAAACTGAAAATGCAGGGAGGGTCTGAAGTGGCTGTTTGGTAGACAGTTTCTCTGAAATTGCAATGTTTTACATTGCAGGATTAAGTGGACAAGGACCCTGTCCCCAGACCACTTTATTGAGATGAAGTGGTATATGTGCCTATAGTGTCCCTCTAAGTAATTGTAAAGCTTGCTGCTCAGTACCAATAAACATTATATGGAATGGTACATGGATGAAGGTAGCTGTCACCCTCATGTTCTGTGAAGCTGCTGTTTAGAATACTTTGAAGACACAGTTATACTGATGTTCTGGTGTTTGCATTTGTATACATAAAAGGGAGCGATCACACTCAGTCTGTTAGGATTCCTCTAAGTATGATCTCTACTGGGTGCCTTCAATATGTAGCAATACATAATCCCAAGTATACAGCAAATATTAGCACTCATGGGACTTCTACAAATGTCAAAATTGTATTCCACCAATAAAGTAGCATTCAGTATTAGCATCACCATGTCAGACGCACACAATTCTTTCTCAAGATACCCTGATCTGCCACAGCATTAAAACCATCTGCCAAATATCATGTATACCCCTCCTCATGCTGTCAAAAGAGCTATGATGGATCATGGACTCCACAAGACCTCTGAATGTGTCCTGTGGTATCTGACACTAAGTCATTAGAAGCAGATCCTTTAAGTCCAGCAAGATGCAAGGTTGAATCTAATTTGTTGTTCTAGCAAATCCTGCAGATGCTCAAATGGATTGAGATCTGGGGAATTTGGAGTCCAAGGCAACCCCTTTAACTCTTTCTCATGCTCCTCAAACCATTCCTGAACAATATTTGCAGCGTGGCATGGTGCACTATCATGCTGAAAGAAGCAACGGCCATGATATAACACCATTGCCATGAAGGGGTGTACATTTACTGCAGTGATCTCTATGTAGGGGTACATGTTAAAGCAACATCCACATTAATGCCAGGACCCAAGGTTTCTCAGGAGAACATTGCCCAGAGTATAACACTGCCTCTCCCCATGGTGCATCTTGCTGCAATCTCTTCCCCAGGTAAATGATGCACACGCACCAGCCATCCACCTGATCTAAAAGAAAATATGATTGCACCACTTTTAGCAGGTGATAATCACAGCATACCGGGAAAACCAGGAAGTTCTGACCCAGTTGTCTAGCCATCACTATTTGGCCTTTTCCAAAGTCACTCAGATCTTTTTTGGCTTGCCCATTTTTCCTGCTTCCAACACATGAAATACAAGAACTGACTGTTCACGTGCTGCCTCATATATCCAACCCCTTGACATGTGCCATTGTAAAAAAAATATATTCAATGTTATTCACTTCACCTGTCAGTGGTTTTAATGCTGTAGCTGATCAGTGTATGCACATATATAAACATGCACATAGACCACAGGACACATAATAAACATAAACAATCTACCCATTTTTTCAATATATTCTAAGCCCTAATAATGGGGCAATATAAAACTCTGTGAACACCATAGTACATGCAGACTTGGATGCTGCAATCAAGCAGAAGACATGAAACTAGAATTCTATAAACTACTATTTCTGTTTTTGGAACATTTGCTACATTATGTAGTACATTTAACTCCTCTATCTTTGCAACAGTGTAGAGAGAATAATTGCATTGGCTTAAGGCAAGCAAATCTTTTTCTTTGTCTACGGGCAATAGGGAACTGAAGCATGACACAGACGATGTTCCCAGAAACCTTTGGGAAAAAAATACACTAAACTTTAGCCTGAATAAGTGAGGTGGAACATTGCTTGGGGTGTGACTGATACTGAGGATGAGCTAAGGAATTTGAAAGGAGAAAGACTTTGGAATGAGTTCAGAATACTTCTAGGACACACAATGTGCCTTGCTGTGATGTGTTCTGCAATGAAATGGCTAATATATTGCAATCTGGTGTCAGTTACATTTAATATATTGAAATGTAACTGTTCATTGCAAGAATCTGTCAAAGCTGAAAAACAATTACTTATCACTTATTATAATAGCTATCTACCGTCTAGTGTGCATAGTTTGCACCATTATACTCCAATGTCAATATAACATGCTAAAAAAATAAAATAAATGCATGCACTGTTAGTTATTGTGGCCATTGGACTAAATGAACATCCCTATATTCAATATCTTTCATTGTTTAAATGTATTTATTAAAAATATGTAGACAGTAAACGTTATCTCATCTTTCATTGTATACATTTTAACTACTTGTGTGTGTTTTTACTAAGTGCAAATAAAATTATGGAATCTAAAAAGGGTTCAATATATTTAGTCCAATGAACAAAAAATGATTTGCCTCTGCAAGCTTCCCCTTATATTTTAACAACTGTGAATTAACAAGCAATAGCATTGACAGCAACACTACTTCAAGTGACTCACCCACTCAATATACATTATATTTTCTACCCTGACAATGATATGGCATTGGACGCTAAGGAAACCTTATAGGATAAAGTGGATATATTTTTTAACTAAACATTTGCAACGCGTCAACTCTCTCTAGAATAAAACAGGATACAACTGAAATGATGTAGTAATGGTTTAATCATAATGTTATGAGACCAGAAAATATGACTTTCAGTGTTCCATATACAATGCCCCCACATATCTACATGTACGAAGAGAAAAAGAGAGAAACTTACATTTGATCTTTCTTCTGTAAACCTGCCAGTCCTTTTGAGAGACGTGCAGATTGTTTGATGCAGCCTGTAATATACTCTCTCTATTTCACGTCTATATTTGAACAATGCTCTATTTGAACTGAACGCTAGTGATGTACCGAACTGTCCGCCGGCGAACAGTTCCCGGCGAACTTAGCGTGTTCGCGTTCGCCGCGGCGGGCGGACACATGCGCAGTTCGATCCGCCCCCTATTCATCATCATTGGGCAAACTTTGACCCTGTGCCTCTCGGTCAGCAGACACATTCCAGCCAATCAGCAGCATTCCCTCCCTTCCACACCCTCCAACCTCCCTCCCAGCATCCATTTTCGATTCATTCGGAAGATGCATGCTTAGTGAGAGGAGGGAAAGTTTAGCTGCTGCTGATTAGATAGGGAAATTGATAGCTAGGCTAGGGTATTCAGTGTCCACTACAATCCTGAAGGACTCATCTGATCTCTGCTGTAAGGACAGCACCCCAAAAAGCCCTTTTTAGGGCTATAACATCAGGCTGCTTTTTTTTTTTCCTGTGTAATGTAATTGCAGGTGCCTGCCTGCCAGCTTCTGTGTGAGGTTCACATTGGATACTGTGCCTATTTGCCCAGTGCCACCACTCATATCTGTTTTAACAATAGGTTAAGCTTTACATTTAAAATAAATATTTTTTTTTTCACTGTAATAGAAGAGCAGTTGCCTGCCTGCCAGCTTCTGTGTGAGGTTCACATTGGATACTGTGCCCACTAGCCCAGTGCCACCACTCATATCTGTTTTAACAATTGGTTAAGCTTTAGATTTAAAATAAATATTTTTTTTCACTGTAATAGAAGAGCAGTTGCCTGCCTGCCAGCTTCTGTGTCAGGTTGGATGCCTTGCCCATTTGCACAGTCAGTGCCACCACTCATATCTGTTTTTTTTTTTTTTCAATGTATAATTTTTATTGAAATCAAATGTGCAAAGGAAGAACAATCACATCAGTAGTACAACAATACTGTAGTGAGAAACAATAATGCATACAGAGACTTCAAAAATTGACATGAATATGAGGAATACAATGCACAATACAAGATACAAGTTGTTCAGCAGAATATAGTATGGTGACTGATAATTCTCAGTGTATGACAACATAGCGAAGTAGACATACATTATAAACAATATAAATATACAATTACAAATATACAATTACAATATTTTATAGCAATCTGTCGTAATTGTTCGCTGGTAAAAAAAAAAAAAAAAAAAAAAAAAAAATTTCAATGTTACCATGGGAAGCTCAATGACGCTTCAGATTTGGAAGTATAATCTGCATGAGACGTCTGACGTCTAATGGTATACAAGGTGGGCCTAAAGTCTGCAGAACAGGATGAACAATCCACATGGCCTAATTATAGATTGTACCTTGGAATATGTATTGCGGCTGTAATGCCGTTAACTTGCTTCCTCTGTAGGAAGGCTGTCTGGTGTGTAACCAGTTCTGACCTAACAGTTACTTAGTTCTCCAGAGCACGTTGCAAAAGCTGAACGAGAGATTAAACAGAAACAAAATTTTTACTTAAATAGGGCGATGAACAAGGAGAAAAGAGGGTGAGGGGGAGAGAATGGAATTACACTCTAATATCAGATATTAAGTGAAGTCCGTAGTCGGATTACCAATGGCTTCCCAGTTGTACCACAATACATTAAAGGAATCTAAGTGTTTTCCCATTGCCCACTTTTTTTCAAAGACATAAGTGGAGTTAACTTTGTTTATCACCTCCTGAACTATGGGGCATTTAACACTCTTCCAATGAGCGGCTATGCTAGTTTTCGCTGCTACAAGAATGTTTAATACTGCTGCTCTTGATGAGAGATCACCTAAATCAGGTAATAAATGTAGAATGTAACTGGCTGGTTGAAGTGGAATATCGTGACCACTAACTGATTTGATCAAAAGTCGTATTGAGTCCCAAAACGTGTGTAGAGCTGTACAATCCCAGAATATGTGTTTCAACGTACCATTGGGATCGGCACATCTCCAGCAGTTAGGGGTCGAACCTGGATAGATTAAACCTAGCCTGGAAGGAGTCAAATACCACCTCATTAATAATTTAAAATATGCTTCCCAGTGAGTAACACATCGTGAGGATTTTTTAGTGTATGTAATAGCAGCTTCCCAAGTAGATAGGGGAAATATTTCACCTAGGTCTCGTTCCCAACGGACCATGTACGGCAATTTATTCTCGCCTGGATTTGATGATAGGGACGAGTAGCAAAAGGATAAAGATTTTATAGGGGATGTGCTCTGGCGGGCCAAAAAACACAAATGCCCTAGTCTACTCCACTCTAGTGGGTTGATATATTTGATGGATCTGGATTGCAGAATATGTTTCAAACGTAAGTACACAAAAAGGTCTTTTGGTGGCAACTGGAACAGTTTTTGTATGGTAGGAAACGACAGTAAACCTGACTTTGTATATAAAGAAGACACATGTGAAATACCGCTGGAGACCCAACGTGCTAATGGTAAATCCGGGGAGATAGCCGTGAGCGCCTGCAGAGGAGCCGCGTAGAGTAGCTCCGAACAGGGCCCCAGCAATGAACTCCAAGACAACCACGATTTTAATAAAAATGTTGTAGTAGACAACATGGTTGGTGATGTTGGATGTGTCATTGACCATAAATTATAACTTAGGGGGAGTGAAGTACCACACTTTATTTCTAGATCCAGCCACACAGGCGTCGTTTTGAGTGTCATTATATCTATACCTTGAGCTAAAGCAGACGCTATATAATAGTTTTTAACGTTAGGAATTTGAAGGCCACCTTTTTTAATGGGGTACCACAGGGAACGGAAGGATACCCTTGGGGGCTTTTTTTTTCCATACATGAGCGTTTAAGGTCATTTGAAAATGTTTCAAAAGGGCATTAGGAAGGGCTATAGGCAATGTTCTGAACAGATATAGGATATGCGGTAGAGCCATCATTTTTAGGGAGTTAATCCTACCTAACCAGGAGGCATTTGCCCCGTCCCAGGATGCAATTTGTTTTGAGATTTTTGCTAGAACCACTTCATGATTTTCTAGAATAGTTTGTTTCGTTGATCGAGCTATCTTGACACCTAGGTAGGAGATAGAAGTTTTGCGCCATTCGAATGGATATTGGGCCTGAAGTGTGTTTAACAGCTGTGTATCTAGGTTAAAAGGGAGAATTTGTGTTTTAACTATATTGTTCTTATAATACGATATTTTGCCGTACTCTAGCAGATTGTTTATAACATGCGGAATCGAATGAGACGGTTTGGTAAGAAATAGCATGATATCATCCGCAAAAAGTGCTACCTTTTTTTCACCTGCGGGCGTGAGTATGCCAGGGATCAAGGGGTCTTGTTTGATCGCTCTGATCAGTGGTTCCAGGCATAGGATAAAAATGTGGGGAGAAAGGGGACAGCCTTGCCTGGTTCCATTAGTTATAGGAAAGCTGCGAGAGAGAAAGCCGGTATTGAACACCTTGGCAGAGGGCGCTGAATATAGGGCTTTAATGCTATTAATGAAGGGGCTGGAGAATTGAAACGCCAATAATGTGCTTTCCATGTATGACCAATTGAGGCGATCGAACGCCTTTTCAGCGTCCAATGCCATAAAAACGCCTTGTTCTTTTTTCTTCATAGCCCATTCCAGTATATCTATGCAATATCTGGTGTTATCTCCCACCTGTTTACCTGGAACAAAACCTGCCTGTTCTTCTGAGACTAGATTGGTCAGTAAAGGTTTCAATCTGTTGGCGATGATCTTAGCATATAATTTAACATCAGCATTTAGGAGTGAGATTGGCCGAAGGTTACTGCAAATCGTAGGGGGTTTATTTGGTTTGGGAAGAGTTATGATGAATGCTTCCAACATTTCTTGCGGGAAAGACCCAGATTTTTGGACTGCATTAAATATGTTTATAATGTGAGGGGACAGATGTGATGCCATTTTAATGTAATAATAATTGGAGAGGCCATCAGGGCCAGGGGCTTTATGTTTGGGGAGGGAGCGGATAGCTGATTCAACTTCTTCGGTCGTGAACGGTGTGCTCAACAACTCGTTTTGCTGCGGTGTGACGTGTGGGAGATTTATCCGTGTTAAAAAGTGCTGAATTTCTTCTATAGTAGGTGTGTGCGTGTCAGTGTGTTTTCCCAGATTATATAGGTCTTCGTAATAGTGAGACAGTTCGTTGACAATATCATTAGGATTATACAATTTAATTTTGTCTTTGGATGTAATATAGGGAATTTTAGTCTGGATATATCTAGATTTTAATTGGCGCGCCAACAGTTTGCCAGCTTTATTACCCATATGGTAGAAGTGTTGTTTCAGTTTACGGGCGTGAATAATGTAGTCGTCTGCGTGTAGATGGTGAATGGCCTCTTGTATTTTGGCTATTTGTTTAGATATGGACTTCGAGGGGGAGGCTTTATTGGATTTTTCCAATGATTCCAGCTGTTGGGTAAGCTTAACCATGGAATTTTGGATGCGTTTTTTGTTTTTTGAGCCCAATTTTATGAATGCACCCCTAATGACTGCTTTATGGGCAAGCCATTGTGTTTCAACGGAGGTGTGCTCGGTAGAGTTAGTATGAAAATAGTGGTCTAATTCAGCAGCAATCGCTTTGTGGATTTCCGGATAGTCTAAAAGTGATTCATTTAACCTCCACTTTCCCCGACCCTTGGCGGGGTATGGGACCTCAATAATGGTTTCAATTGGGGCATGGTCAGACCAGGTGCGCTGACCTATTGTTTGGCTGACCAGATGTGGTAGAGTAGATTTGTCTATGATACAAAGATCTATACGCGAGTAAGTCGTGTGGACATGTGAGAAATAGGAGTAATCCCTGCCCGTAGGATATAAATTTCTCCAGACATCATATAAATCAGATGAATGGAGAAGGTGGGTAAACAGTTTGCCGTTATGTATAGAAGTCTTAGTAGGGGGTTTGTTATGGGTGCGTTGGGTGTCCAACTGGGGGTCTAAGGCGCAGTTGAAATCGCCACAAATTATTAAATGTCCTTGTTTAAGCTTGGAGATTTTATTCAAGGCTTTTTTTAAGAAAGGGTATTGAGCTTCGTTAGGTGCATATAGGGATACTACTGTCGCTTTTATACCGTTCAATTCACCCACTAAAATTAGTAATCTACCCGCGGGGTCTGCATATTGTTTATACAATGAGAAAGCCCAGTCTGAATGGAAGAATATGGCAACTCCCTTGGTTTTATTTGGTGCATGTGCGTGAAACCCAGTAGGGTAACGTGTTGAATATAGCCTAGGCGGGCCTTTTTTTTGGAGGTGAGTTTCCTGTAAGCAAACGATTGCTGCATTAGAGGCATGCATGTCCCGTAGCACCTGCCGACGTTTGTTTGGACTATTAAGCCCTTTAACGTTGAGGGACAAAATTTTCATTGTATTACGAGTCATATCAACAACAATATATAGAAAGTGCTAAAGACATGTCCATAATGTCCAATGGACAAATGATAATATTGAACTAAAATCTGAGTGAACGTTTGCTTTACAAATAAACCGCCCTGCGAAGTGGTCGGGCTGTACTCGCGCTTTCCTTTTAAGCCAATGGTGATGAATGCATCTTCCACTGGTAACATGTATAAGAGTGTGGAAATTACGGGGGAGAGGGGAGAAGGGGGAAAAATAAGGGGAAACAACAAACAAAAGTATATACATTTATCTCCATTGGGACGGAGATGAGAAAAGGTCATATAGAGTACACCGAAAGATGAACTCAAGAGGTGACCTGAAAGTTGGCGGGAACGTGGGAACGTGGAGCTCCTACCGCCCTGATGATGTATAACTCAAAAGCAGAAAAAGAGAGAACGTATTATCATAAAGGGTAGTATCATGGCGGATATGCCGTGCCCTAAGCATGATTGGAAACAACAACCTTAAACATCAACATAACGAGTGATTGGAATAGAGTGCAGTTGGTAGCCACAACAAATAAGCCTGGGTCGAACTACAGTATATTGCAACAAGTTAATTTTGGACTGAGTACGGAGTAGTTATAATCGTTAGTTTGTATTGGTCGAAGTGGCTCTCTGACTAAACTTAGCCTTAAATTTAGACCTAAAATTTGAACGGAAATTAAAATTTAAACGAAAAGTCTGGATTACAGACGTAGCCTTAAGGGTATAGTTCGTGAGTTATAACGTGACCTATGTACTCGCAGAGCACACTGAAAGGACCCATGTTACATATACCACGGCAGCAGGAGAATAAAACAATATAAATAAAGCATGAACACTTTTGCTTAAGGTTAAACCTTCAGCATGGCAAAGGGTACGGGCCGACTTAAGCGTCTACACACCTTTTACAGGGACAATATAATTGATATAACATACAATGGTAGCTGCAACCCAAGGCCGTCAAAGTGAATTAACATTACTGACCAAGAGATAAATAAATGAATAAATGAGGGAGGCCTTAACCATATGGTCAGGGTGAAAATGCTGACAATCACTCTTACTCTCATTACTATGTCCCCTCAACAGACCTAGGCTTGGTATATGCAATTAGTTATCAGGTGGGTGTTTACAGACGGGATAAAAACCCCACTGGAGCATACAGTGTAATACTATACCAATATTGCTCGAAATATATGGTGCATGATGATTGTAAAAGTTCATTTCACTGTAGTTTGGGCTCCTGCCATATGCCACTCATTTTGGATTTTCTTCGGAGAACCCTCCCCGGGTGCCACTTGACGTTCTCCTGTTGGTCGCCAGAGTCCCCATTCAGAGAGAGTCTTCATACCTTCTTTAGGGTCGCTTATAACACGGGTTGTTCCCTGTCTCCAGACAATCAATTTTGTAGGGTAACCCCACTTGTAATTCACATTGTTGTTCCGCAAAGTTTTTGTAATGGTGATAAATTCTCTGCGTTTCGCCATGGTGGCGGCAGACAAGTCTGCAAATAAAGCAATTGTGGTGTGTGGGTCAGGAAGGTTCGCCGTTTTCCTCGCTGCTGACAGTAGGGATTCCTTGTGTACATAGTAATGAAATTTGACTATCACGTCTCTGGGCGATTCAGGAGGTAATCGAGATGGTCGAGGGAGTCTGTGCATACGATCATAGGCCCATGCAGAGTCGGGTTAGTCCGGGACCAAGGCCTTGCAAATAGAAAGAATATACGCTGGGAGAGCATCATGGGAAATGTCGTCGGGAATACCCCGGAATCTGATATTTTGCCGCCTGGACCTGTCCTCCAGGTCAGCCAACTTCAATTTCAGTGCTTCATTTTCATCCGATAGTGATTGGAGCTTGTCCACAACTTCGTTATGGGCATTGCATAGGTCGCCCGTTTTGTTTTCTAAGTGGCTAGTCCGGTCGCCCAGGCTTGTAATTTCTTTCCGCAGCTCTTTATCAATACGCTGGAAATCAGCTTTTATGGTAGCTCTCAGCTCTTGCAACATTTTGTGGAGACTCTTCTCTGTTACTGGAGAGTCTGTATATTTGGAGGAGATCGACTCCTGGTCGGAAGCGCCGTCCGACATAGTTTCTGTCTCCTCGCCGCCATCTTGGATAAGTACTTGGCGGTCTTTTTTCTTTATTTTGGCCGATTCACGAGTTCTCGGCTGCTTGGGATAAGACATACTGCCGACGCCGAGGTTCTGCTATGTTAGGGCAAGGTAGGTAGTTGAGTTATCACTTTAGGTAGCTTGATTTGTGGCTTTCAGGACGGTTTATCGCCGGAGCTCCTACTCCATGCGGCTGCTCACACCGGAAGCCGGACACGCCCCACTCATATCTGTTTTAACAATTGGTTAAGCTTTAGATTTTAAATAAATCATTTTTTTCACTGTAATAGAAGAGCAGTTGCCTGCCTGCCAGCTTCTGTGTGAGGTTCACATTGGATACTGTGCCCACTAGCCCAGTGCCACCACTCATATCTGTTTTAACAATTGGTTAAGCTTTAGATTTAAAATAAATAAAAAAAATTTTTCACTGTAATAGAAGAGCAGTTGCCTGCCTGCCAGCTTCTGTGTCAGGTTGGATGCCTTGCCCATTTGCACAGTCAGTGCCACCACTCATATCTGTTTTAACAATTGGTTAAGCTTTAGATTTTAAATAAATCATTTTTTTCACTGTAATAGAAGAGCAGTTGCCTGCCTGCCAGCTTCTGTGTGAGGTTCACATTGGATACTGTGCCCACTAGCCCAGTGCCACCACTCATATCTGTTTTAACAATTGGTTAAGCTTTAGATTTAAAATAAATATTTTTTTTTCACTGTAATAGAAGAGCAGTTGCCTGCCTGCCAGCTTCTGTGTGAGGTTCACATTGGATACTGTGCCCACTAGCCCAGTGCCACCACTCATATCTGTTTTAACAATTGGTTAAGCTTTAGATTTAAAATAAATAATTTTTTTTCACTGTAATAGAAGAGCAGTTGCCTGCCTGCCAGATTCTGTGTCAGGTTGGATGCCTTGCCCATTTGCACAGTCAGTGCCACCACTCATATCTGTTTTAACAATTGGTTAAGCTTTAGATTTTAAATAAATCATTTTTTTCACTGTAATAGAAGAGCAGTTGCCTGCCTGCCAGCTTCTGTGTGAGGTTCACATTGGATACTGTGCCCACTAGCCCAGTGCCACCACTCATATCTGTTTTAACAATTGGTTAAGCTTTAGATTTAAAATAAATAAAAAAAAATTTTCACTGTAATAGAAGAGCAGTTGCCTGCCTGCCAGCTTCTGTGTCAGGTTGGATGCCTTGCCCATTTGCACAGTCAGTGCCACCACTCATATCTGTTTTAACAATTGGTTAAGGGGGGCGTGGCCGACTGCCGAAGTGAGCGGACGCATGGAGTGAGAGCTCCCGGTCCGAAACAGCCACAGCGTGAAGTTACAGCAGCTTTTACCCCCGGTACACGGCGAAAAACAACTGAGCCATACCTCCTTTACCTCTCATGTCTCCGGCAAAGCAGACAAAGCTGACGGATCCGATCCGCTCAGCGAAAAGAGACCGGTCGCGGCCGGCGCAAGATGGCGGCGGCGAGGAGCTGGAGGCATCACAGGCCTCAAACCCTCACATGGAGAACGAGGAGCAGCGTTACACCGACGCTCCAGTCACGGAAAAGAGGCTGTATGCGATGTTGCAGGACTTTAGACTTAGCCTCCAATCTGACTTAAGAAAAGCCACAAACGATATAAAAAAAGAGATAGCAGATCTGGGAGAAAGGACTAACAACCTGGAAGCACGCACTGATGACATCTGCGCAGCACAAGACACGCTAGCAGACACTGTGCAATCACTGGTGGAAGAACAGCAGTTCCTGAAACGGAAAATGGCGGACATGGAGGACCGATCGCGCAGAAATAATGTGCGCTTTCGCGGATTCTCAGAAGGTATCACAAGAGAACAACTACCTAACTACCTGTTGTCTCTGTGCAAGTCCCTAGTACCAGAAATGGCTGATCGAGACTGGCTGATGGATCGTGCCCACAGGCTACCGAAGCCGCAAAATCTGCGACAAGATACGCCACGTGATGTAGTAGCACGCTTTCACTACTACAAAACAAAAGACAATCTTTTACAAGCGGCTAGAAAAACGTCCGCGATGCCTGAACCGTATGCAGGCGTTCAATTGTACGCAGACCTATCGGCTATGACTATGAGCAGACGGAGGGAGTTCATCACCGTTACCAAGACACTACGGAACAACGACATTCAATACAGATGGGGATACCCGACGAAGCTACTTATTTGGAGGAATGCCAAGACACACACCGTCAACGAGCCGGAGGTGGGAATGCGCTTACTAAAAGAATGGGGCCTGTTCCCGCTAACACTACAAGACGCTCCAACCGCAGCATCCCCGACTAGGCCGCAAGCGGAATGGCAGATGGCGGGCTCACCGCGCAGGAAGGACTGAGGATGCGGGACGTGCTTCGGCACAGGCATGTCGTTGTCCCATGGCGACTATCGAACATTAAGAGACACTCTGACCCATGATTACCCCTCTGATCTCTGACTTGCAAAAGTAACTGGTTTGTGAGTATGTATATGTCTGTACCATGTTAGTGACTGTATCTTATATGCTACACCCTAGTACCAGGGCTGCGAGAGTTAAGGGCGTAGGGTATGCCCGATCTTGCACTGTCCAAGTGGAATGAGATCTAAGGCAGACGCAAGGGGACGGGAGCCACATAACTACCACAATAGATACAGCACGAGGGGGGTACACGACAGTCATACCCCAGGGCTACTAGGCTACGTTATATCACGTCAGCGCAATATCCAGAGGGTGGCGGGACAGACGCTTGGGAACTAAGTACCGCTGTTCAGCGAGTTTATACCTGTTATTTAAAAAAAAAAGAAAAAAAAAAAAAAGAAAATGTTAAAGGGGGAATACAAAACCACAAAAAGTAAGGCTGTTATACACTCGGCCTAAAACCTTAGGTACGACCCCAGGATGAGACGTGCGAGGGGTAATGTAAGCCCACTCGCACCTCACCCACGTGGAGCGCTGTTATTTTCAAGGGCGCTATGTATATACTTTGGTTATTTTTTGCCCTCTCCCTCTACCCTGTTTACGTCTTTTTCCCTCCCTTCTCCAAGCCCTGGAACAATCTCATACCACGTGTCGCAAGACGCGTATGACATCTCAAGGTCCCGATACAGCTTCACACTCTATCAAGATCATGGCTGATTCCCTAAATATACTCACATTAAATGTTAAAGGCCTCAACAGCCCCCACAAAAGGAGGCTAGCGGCACAAGAAATGACCAAATCCAAAGCAGCGATAATAAGCCTACAAGAGACGCACTTTTGTATTAAGAAACCCCCCAAATTTAATATCAAGTCCTACCCCCAAGGTTACCACGCTATGTCCGCGACTAAAGCCAAAGGTGTTGCCATCTATTTTCACAGAGATTGGGCTTTCACACCGTCCACCCAGTATGCTAGCAAAGATGGGAGAATATTAATACTAGTGGGTTCCTTAAACGGTCTGTCGGTAACTATAGCCTCCATCTACGCGCCCAATGATAAGCAAAAATCTTTCCTCAATACGGTGTTCCGGAAAGTTGCCAAGCTCAGAGTAGGTCACACAATCATATGCGGGGACTTTAACTGCGCCCCGGACCCCAGTGTAGACGTTAAAAGGGAAGGTGACAAGCAACCACAACAGCACGCGTTCTCCCTAGGTCTGCACCTTAGGAATCTGATGCATGTGCATGACTTCTATGACACCTGGAGAGGGCTTAACCCGAGCGGGAGGGACTATACATTTTACTCACCGGTTCACAGAACTTACACAAGAATTGATTTATGTTTGCTAGACACTAAAACGCTGCCCTTTGCCACTAAAGCGCACATAGGACCGATCACGTGGTCCGACCATGCCCCGCATGTAGTGACCTTGCGAATCCCGTATCCCGCTAGGGGTCGGGGCACTTGGCGTCTAAACGACAGTCTACTAGACACTCCAACACACCTCCAGAGAATACAGGCGCGAGTGGAGGAGTATTTCACAATCCATGCTCACTGCTCGTCGCCCGTACCTACACAATGGCTGGCTCACAAAGCGGTCATAAGGGGAGAATTGATCCAATTAGGGGCTAGGACAAAACGTTTACACAACACGGCGCTGCATACCGCTGAACAAAACTTGGCCAAAGTAGAAGCCATTCATAAAACAAAACCTACATTGGCAACACATACACAACTGATGTCACTTCGCACAACACTAAATAACCTCAACCTCGCCACCACAGAAAGACACCTGAGGTCGCTGAAGCAATCATACTACGTCATGGGCAACAGGGCTGGAAAACTGTTGGCCAGCAAAGTGAGGCAAACTAAACTGCAATCTAAAATCCCGTACATAACCTCCGCTACAGGAGATAAGTTGTATAACCCTCAGGACATAGTAAACGAACTAGCGAAATACTACGCATCATTGTACCAATTAGAAAATGACCCCGACACGTACCAACCGTCAGAAGACGACATAGTCCGTTTCCTGAACAAAGCTCCCCTAGTTAGTTTAACACAAGCACAATGCACCCAGCTGGAGAGACCCTTCACAGAGGACGAAGTGGAAACTGCAATAAAATCCCTACCCAAACACAAAGCCCCAGGACCGGACGGTATGTCCAACTATTACTATATCAAGCTAGCCAAACAACTAATCACACCTCTCACCAAACTATTTAATTACATAAAAGAGGCAGGAACCATGCCCTCAGAAATGCTAGAAGCCCATATAGTGACACTGCCCAAACCAAACAAACCCCCTACACACTGCGCAAATCTACGTCCAATCTCACTCCTGAACGCAGACACTAAACTATATGCCAAACTCATTGCTTCCAGACTCAAGCCTATCCTCCCAGACCTCGTATCGGAGGAGCAAGCGGGGTTTGTCCAGGGCCGGCAGGTAGGGGACAACACCAGGCATTTCTTGAACCTGATAGACTGGGCGAACACCTCACACCAGGCAGGCCTTTTATTAGCGCTCGATGCCGAGAAGGCTTTCGACCGGCTACACTGGGTTTCCCTCCAGCTTTCAGATCGAGTATTATGGCACTATACCAAAACCCTTCGGCAAAGGTGTTTAGCACAGGTTTCATTTCTGAAAGATTTACCATACGAAATGGCACTAGACAAGGCTGCCCCCTATCCCCTCTCATCTTTATTCTCTGTTTAGAACCGCTCATAAGGACGATAAAACAGGACCCCACCATAAAAGGATTGAGCACACCGGGGGGCACCAAAAAGTTAGCTTTGTTTGCAGATGACATACTCCTATTCATTACAAATCCAGAGTCCTCCTTGCCTTCACTTATAAGAATGCTGGTAAGATATGGACAAATCTCATACTATAAAAATAATATCACCAAAACGCAAGCCTTGCCGATTAATTTGCCAAACATGGTGTTAGAAAAGATAAAACCGCAACATCCCTTTGACTGGCGCACAAGGTCTCTACAATACTTAGGCGTCAAGCTGGCTAAATCCCTCCAGACAGTGACTAAAGAGAACCACTACCCTCTGATCAATAAGGTTAAAAACACACTTGAAAAATGGGACAGCTTAGATACCTCCTGGCTAGGCCGAATTAATCTAGTCAAAATGATGACACTGCCGCACATCCTGTACCTGTTCAGAACCTTGCCCATATCCCTCCCAACTTCATTGCTTAAACTTTTCCAAAGCACAGTAAATGCACACATCTGGAAGAGAAAGCCTCCAAGGGTAGCTAAAGGATGCTTGGGAATTTATCATGGGAAAGGTGGGCTAGGTATGCCTGACATCAATGCATATTACAAGGCATCCTTCTTGGCACAGGGAATAAGACTCCTCAGGAATCACGACTCCTCACATAACCCACTTTGGTTGTCATTAGAAAATGCATGTCTTGAAACGCAGGATACCACTCATTATCTGTGGACATGTTCCATGCCTCCAAAATCTCCGAGCCCGACCATACGGTGCTCGATCAACATGCTTAAAGCGTGGAAAACCTGGAGCCCGCTAGTGCTGGATCCAACACAACTCTTTAGGAAAGCGCCAATCGTAGCATTAGCAGCCTACTCTCCGGGTTTACAAATGGGTAACTGGTTGAATAAAGGTGCAAGACGAGTGGGGGATTTAATGTCAGGCAACGATGTAAAACAATTCGCTGACTTGCAGAGGGAGTTTGGATTAGTCTCTAGAGATATGTTTCTATACCTAAGGGTTAAAAACATATTGCTAACCCGTGGCAGGCTCACGGAGGTTGGGAACAAGTCACCAATACTCCAACCACACCAACTATCCTTGAATAAATTAGCGAAACCGCTCTCTATTTGTTATAATGCAATCATCACACATAATACACCAGAAAAACTGCATTACATGACAAAATGGGAAACGGACATAGGTCGCCAAATCTCTCCAGAGGACTGGCAATTAGCATTGAAATACACTAAACAGGCGTCGAGCAGTCTCTCGTTATGGGAGGCCTACAATAAAATAATTATGAGATGGTATCTGGTGCCACAGAGGTTAGCGACTATGTACTCCGGAGTCGCGAACCGATGCTGGAGATGTGAATTAGTCACGGGCACCATGCTCCACATGTTTTGGGCATGCCCACTGCTTAATGACTTTTGGAAGCAAATTCAAACCCTGATCTCAGGTAGGACTGGTACAAACTTCCCTCTGCAACCTGACATCTACCTACTGCATGTTATACCCAATATAGACGTACATCCTCACAAAAAAGTGATTTTAAATATCTTGACGGTGGCCAAAGTAGCTCTAGCAGGCAACTGGAAGAGCAAGCAGATTCCTCAGATAGAAACTATACTTGCTAAAATGGAGAGTATTAGTGCACATGAGCGGATGTCCAGCAAGATGAGAGGTAGCCTGGAAAAATACTACCAGGAATGGGCATGTTGGGCAGCTACTTAGTAACTAAAAGAAACTGGAACTAAAAACTTAAGGGACCAAGACGTTGGGTTGATGAGATGTTATTGATGCTAGACTGTGGAGTGAATCCAGGGAACTCCCTTCCTCCATCCCTTTTCTTTTCTGTACCCTATTCCCCACTTAGTTAGAAAATTTTAACATAAAATGTTTCAAAGTTATATGCATCACATCTGATGTCGCCTGTTAACGCTCTACTATTCTGTTAAGCCGCAGAGGAAAAATCGATGTTACTTATTAATGATGCTTGTGCAGATGCAATGTAAACCGTTCACCATGATATGTGTTGCATATATTACTCAACAATACTCAATAAAAATGATAAATGAGAAAAAACAATTGGTTAAGCTTTAGATTTTAAATAAATCATTTTTTTCACTGTAATAGAAGAGCAGTTGCCTGCCTGCCAGCTTCTGTGTGAGGTTCACATTGGATACTGTGCCCACTAGCCCAGTGCCACCACTCATATCTGTTTTAACAATTGGTTAAGCTTTAGATTTAAAATAAATATTTTTTTTTCACTGTAATAGAAGAGCAGTTGCCTGCCTGCCAGCTTCTGTGTGAGGTTCACATTGGATACTGTGCCCACTAGCCCAGTGCCACCACTCATATCTGTTTTAACAATTGGTTAAGCTTTAGATTTAAAATAAATAATTTTTTTAAAATCTAAAGCTGCCTGCCTGCCAGATTCTGTGTCAGGTTGGATGCCTTGCCCATTTGCACAGTCAGTGCCACCACTCATATCTGTTTTAACAATTGGTTAAGCTTTAGATTTTAAATAAATCATTTTTTTCACTGTAATAGAAGAGCAGTTGCCTGCCTGCCAGCTTCTGTGTGAGGTTCACATTGGATACTGTGCCCACTAGCCCAGTGCCACCACTCATATCTGTTTTAACAATTGGTTAAGCTTTAGATTTAAAATAAATAAAAAACATTTTTCACTGTAATAGAAGAGCAGTTGCCTGCCTGCCAGCTTCTGTGTCAGGTTGGATGCCTTGCCCATTTGCACAGTCAGTGCCACCACTCATATCTGTTTTAACAATTGGTTACGCTTTAGATTTTAAATTTTTTTTTTTTTCACTGTAATAGAAGAGCAGTTGCCTGCCTGCCAGCTTCTGTGTGAGGTTCACATTGGATACTGTGCCCACTAGCCCAGTGCCACCACTCATATCTGTTTTAACAATTGGTTAAGCTTTAGATTTAAAATAAATATTTTTTTTCCACTGTAATAGAAGAGCAGTTGCCTGCCAGCTTCTGTGTGAGGTTCACATTGGATACTGTGCCTATTTGACCAGTGCCACCACTCATATCTGTTTTGACAATTGGTTAAGCTTTACATTTAAAATAAATATTTTTTTTTCACTGTAATAGAAGAGCAGTTGCCTGCCTGCCAGCTTCTGTGTGAGGTTGGATGCCTTGCCCATTTGCACAGTCAGTGCCACCACTCATATCTGTTTTAACAATAGCTTAAGCTTTAGATTTTAGAAATCATTTTTTTTTCACTGTAATAGAAGATCAGTTAGTTGTCTGCAAGCGTCTGGGTGTCAGGCCTACTTCAGCATGTGCTCTGCAGACCTGTGCCAGCGTGCTTTGACAGTTGCCAATCATATCTGGTGTCTCTTTAGCGTGCTTTTACAAAGAAAAAAGGTTTCCAGTGTAAGCTAATAGCAGACAGTCAGTGTCCTTCAAGCGGCTCTGTCAGGCCTTCCTTCAGCGTGTGCCCTGCACAACCCTGCCAGCGTGCTTTGACAGTTGCCACTCATATCTTGTGTCTCTATAGCCAGTGGTGTATTTTGGATTTGTGCTGCCCTAGGCACGACTAAATTCGGGCACCCCCAAAATCAAAATTTGCCCCGCCAGTTCATGTCAAGGCCATTTTTTTGACTGACAGACACATGCCCTCATTGACACACACTGACGCACACACTCTCAGATACACATAAAATGACACACACACTGACACACACACTCACAGACACACACTGACAGCTACAATCACTCACTCACAGTAAGGTGGACAGTCCCAGAACACGAGGCAAACAAGGCATTTGTCTGGAAGCTTGGGGTGGCAATTTTGGCGCCCCCCCTGAAAGTGCCGCCCTAGGCAAATGCCTTGTTTGCCTTGTGGTAAATACATCCCTGTCTATAGCGTGCTTTTACAACCAAAATTTTGTTTCCACTGTAATAGAAGAGCAGTTGCCTGCCTGCCAGCTTCTGTGTGAGGTTCACATTGGATACTGTGCCTATTTGCCCAGTGCCACCACTCATATCTGTTTTAACAATTGGTTAAGCTTTAGATTTAAAATAAATATTTTTTTTTCACTGTAATAGAAGAGCAGTTAGTTGTCTGCAAGCGTCTGTGTTTCAGGCCTACTTCAGCGTGTGCTCTGTAGACCTGTTCCAGCGTGCTTTGACAGTTGCCAATCATATTTGGTGTCACTATAGCGTGCTTTTAAAACCAAAATTTGTTTTTCACTGTTATAGATTGAATAGCAGTTACTTGTCTTCAAGCGGGTGTCTCAGGCCTACAGTGTGTGCTCTGCAGAACTGTTCCAGTGCACATTGCCAATCATATCTGGTGTCTCTATAGCGTGCTTTTAAAACCAAAATTTGTTTTTCACTGTTATAGATTGAATAGCAGTTACTTGTCTTCAAGCGGCTCTGTCAGTCCTTCCTTCAGCGTGTGCTCTGCAGAACTGTTCCAGTGCACATTGCCAATCATATCTGGTCTCACAGTAGCTTGCACGCATAGTACCACTAATCCCCCAAAAAATTACAGGCAGAGGCAGGCCACCCCGCAGGGGCCGTCGTGGTCGTGGTGCTGTGATTCCCTTTTGCCCTAGAATAATGCCCAGTTTTCAGAAGCCACGTACCCTGAACTTGAAAAGTTCTGAGGACTTAGTTGACTGGCTAACACAGGACACCCAATCTTGTACAGCCTCCGCTCGGAACCTTGACGCACCATCCTCCTCCAGCTTAGCTTCAGGCACCTCTCAAGATAGCACTTACCCGCCTGCCGCCACCACCAAAACTAGCACCACAGCCGCTTTACTTGGTATGTCAGAGGAGTTATTCACACACCCGTTTGAAGAAATGAGTGATGCGCAACCATTATTGCTAGAGGATGTAGATAACAGGGATATGTCTCAGGCAGGCAGCATTAAACACATGGAGGTACGGTGTGATGATGATGATGTTGTACCTGCTGCTGCTTCCTTTTCTGAGTTGTCAGATACAAGCGAAGCGGTTGATGATGACGATGCGTCCATGGATGTCACGTGGGTGCCCGCTCGGCAAGAAGAAGAACAGGGCGAAAGTTCAGATGGGGAGACAGAGAGGAGGAGGAGGAGACAAGTTGGAAGCAGGGGGGGTCGTCGCATAGGAGCTAGTGGCACAGTCAGACAGCATGCATCGGCACCCGGGGTCAGCCCGACAGCACGCCAATCAACGCATGCTGTGTCCACCACCAGAATGCCGTCATTGCAGAGCTCAGCAGTGTGGCATTTTTTCGTGTGTGTCTGCCTCGGACAACAGCGATGCCATTTGCAACCTGTGCCAAAGGAAACTGTGTCGTGGGAGGTCCAACACCCACCTAGGTACAACTGCTTTGCGTAGGCACATGATCTCACATCACAAACGCCTATGGGATCAACACATGAGTACAAGCAGCACGCCTACTCTAAGCCGCCATCCTCCTCCTGGTCCAGCATCTTCAGCCACGTCAACCACTGCTGTCCTTCTTGCCCCCTCTCAACCATCCGCCACTCCGTCTCCCGACTTGAGCAGTTCCCGCTCATCTGCCCACAGTCATGTGTCTGTCAAGGACATGTTTGAGCGTAAGAAGCCAATGTCACCAAGTCACCCCCTTGCCCAGCGTCTGACAGCTGGCTTGTCCGAACTATTAGCCCGCCAGCTTTTACCATACAATCTGGTTGAGTCTGAGGCGTTCAAAAAATTTGTAGCTATTGGGACACCGCAGTGGAAGGTACCCGGCCGGAATTTCTTTTCACAAAAGGCAATCCCCAACTTGTACTCCATTATGCAAAAGGAAGTCATGGCATGTCTGGCACACAGTGTTGGGGCAAGGGTCCATCTGACCACTGATACCTGGTCTGCAAAGCATGGTCAGGGCAGGTATATCACCTACACTGCGCATTGGGTAAACCTGCTGACGGCTGACAAGCAAGGAATGCGTGGCATTGTCAGAGGAGTTGGTGACACCGCCACGAATTGCAGGCAGTCCTGCTGCCACCTCCTCTACTCCTCCTACTCCATCCTCTTCCATAACCTCCTCGGCTGAGTCCTCTTGTGCCGCTGCTTCTTGCTCCACATCAACGGCACCCCCCCAGCTCCCCAGGTACTATTCCACATCCCGGATACGGCAGTGTCACGCCGTCTTGGGTTTGACTTGCTTGAAAGCAGAGAGTCACACCGGACAAGCACTCCTGTCCGCCCTGAATGCACAGGTGGAAAAGTGGCTGACTCCGCAGCAACTGGATATCTGCAAAGTGGTGTGTGACAACGGAAAAAAATTTGATAGCGGCATTGAAGTTGGGCAAGTTGACACATGTGCCGTGCATGGCACATGTGTGTAATCTGATCGTACAACGCTTTGTGCATAAGTACACAGGCTTACAGGACGTCCTGAAGCAGGCCAGGAAGGTGTGTGGCCATTTCAGGCGTTCCTACACGGCCATGGCTCACTTTGCCGTTATCCAGCGGCGAAACAACATGCCAGTGAGGCGCTTGATTTGCGACAGCCCTACACGTTGGAATTCAACACTCCTAATGTTCGACCGCCTGCTCCAACAAGAAAAAGCTGTTAATGAATATTTGTATGACCGGGGTGCTAGGACAGCCTCTGGGGAGCTGTGAATTTTTTTGCCACGTTACTGGACGCTCATGCGCAATGCCTGAAGGCTCATGCGTCCTTTTGAGGAGGTGACAAACCTAGTCAGTCGCAGTTGTGTGTGTGCGTGTGTATGGCTGTCTGCCTGTGTGTGTGTGTGTGAGAGGGTGAAGATTTCTTGCACATGGGTGTGACAGGGTGAAGATTTCTTGCACAGGGCGCCCAAAGGCCTAAGGCTGGCCCTGCGCATGGGTCAGTGGCTCTGCACCAGACTTCCCTCCAATTGATCAAAGTTAAAGGATTTCAAGTGGACTGATTACAATTACAGGGCCTCTAAAGAGTCCTGTATTGTTATTTGTCGTCACTACCTTCCCGCGTCGGGAGTGGGTCATTTGCGCCCCTGCTGCCTTCCTTGCATGTGGTAGCTGTTTGTCAGGGATTTGTCAATCCATATCTGCCAAGTGACCCTATGACAGGGTGAAGATTTCTTGCACATGGGTGTGACAGGGTGAAGATTTCTTGCACAGGGCGCCCAAAGGCCTAAGGCTGGCCCTGCGCATGGGTCAGTGGCTCTGCACCAGACTTCCCTCCAATTGATCAAAGTTAAAGGATTTCAAGTGGACTGATTACAATTACAGGGCCTCTAAAGAGTCCTGTATTGTTATTTGTCGTCACTACCTTCCCGCGTCGGGAGTGGGTCATTTGCGCCCCTGCTGCCTTCCTTGCATGTGGTAGCTGTTTGTCAGGGATTTGTCAATCCATATCTGCCAAGTGACTCTATGTAGGGGTAACAGCCCCTATTCTGCTCTGTGTCAGTGTGTATCATGGTCTCTGTGGACAGGGAACAGTCTCTATTCTGCTCTGTGTCAGTGTGTATCAGGGGTTTTGAGGACAGGTGTCAATCCATATCTGCCAAGTGACCTATGTATATCTGCTGTCAGTACACAGGAAAAGTTTAAATATTTCTTGTTCTACGTTCTCTGCAACTCCACGCACCGACTCATCCAATACGTGAAGATCTGGGGTTTCTCTGACTCTCCTCAGTAGTGTATCAAACAGAGTCTGCACTGTGGTAACACGGACATCTTCAGGACATAACTCAACTATTTGCAGATAGGCAGTCTGCAGCTTCTCTTTTTCACCTGTTCTCTTCTTTCTCTTATGCGTATTCTTGTCTATATGCAGGTGGTCTCTTGCCTTTCTTTTAACCAATTCGTTCCTTCCATATGGTTTCAAAAGATCTCTGGCATCATTACTTTCAACGCAAATAACGTCATCATAGTTAGTCTCCTCATTATTCACCGGGAAGAGAGTGTTTGCACTGACTACCCACAGCATGCTCTTGCCATTGCCTACTCCACCTTCAACGACAGGGTGCAAGTCCCAAGGAGAAGGATCATTCACTTTATTATCTGTCTTTATTTCACAAGTAGTGCCTGGAACATCCTCATGGGTCACAAGATGTAAATCTGGACTAATGTCAACCCCAGGGTCTGGAAAATCATCAATTTGAAATTTTTCGAATAATCCCAGTGGGCTGCCACATTCTTCCTCCTCTGATGGTATTAAAGTTTGCAGAGATTCACTATGGGGTGGTGTCAAGCATTTTGGAGAACAATTAAGCATCTCCATCCCAATACGTTTCAGATGTCCTATCAGCTCTTCCACCCTATGCGATACTATGGGCAGGCTACCCGTGACGTCATTACTCACAGCCCTATTTCACGCGGACACTCTGTGTCAGTGTGTATCATGGTGTCTGTGGACAGGGAACAGTCTCTATTCTGCTCTGTGTCAGTGTGTATCATGGTCTCTGTGGACGGTGACCAGTCTCTATTCTGCTCTGTGTCAGTGTGTATCATGGTCTCTGTGGACAGGGAACAGTCTCTATTCTGCTCTGTGTCAGTGTGTATCAGGGGTTTTGAGGACAGGTGTCAATCCATATCTGCCAAGTGACCCTATGTAGGGGGAACAGTCCCTATTCTGCTCTGTGTCAGTGTGTATCAGGGGTTTTGAGGACAGGTGTCAATCCATATCTGCCAAGTGACCCTATGTAGGGGGAACAGTCCCTATTCTGCTCTGTGTCAGTGTGTATCAGGGGTTTTGAGGACAGGTGTCAATCCATATCTGCCAAGTGACCCTATGTAGGAGGAACAGTCCCTATTCTGCTCTGTGTCAGTGTGTATCAGGGGTTTTGAGGACAGGTGTCAATCCATATCTGCCAAGTGACCCTATGTAGGGGGAACAGTCCGTATTCTGCTCTGTGTCAGTGTGTATCAGGGGTTTTGAGGACAGGTGTCAATCCATATCTGCCAAGTGACCCTATGTAGGGGGAACAGTCTCTATTCTGCTCTGTGTCAGTGTGTATCAGGGCTGGGCTTTGAGGACAGGTGTCAATGTTAGGTGATTTCTGCCCTTTATGGATTAAAAGCAGACTCTGCATCAACTGTGCAATTTTCCATGGGAGTTTTGCCATGGATCCCCCTCTGGCATGCCACAGTCCAGGTGTTAGTCCCCTTGAAACAACTTTTCCATCACTATTGTGGCCAGAAAGAGTCCCTGTTGGTTTTAAAATTCGCCTGCCCATTGAAGTCAATGGTGGTTCGCCGGTTCGCGAACATTTGCGGAAGTTCGCGTTCGCCGTTTCGGGTTCGCCGTTTCGGGTTCGCGACAACACTACTGAACGCTATATACCTCTAAAGCAATTCAGCTTGCTGCAACGTTCTAGGAATTAATGGTATGTCCTCTGTATCTTATTTTATAAAATAGCCCTTTTATGCAATCTCTTGGCTTGCTTAAAGCAGTAGTGAGGGCTTTTAATTGAAAGGCATTTGTTTTAATGCTTACGTATTAGTAGACTATATATTCCTAACATTTGAGTGTACCTTTAAGTTGTTTTTGAGAGTGTGAAGATTAAAGAAGTGTACTTGGAGTTCTGGATACATTTATAAACCGCTTGACTATTGATCTTCTGGTTAATTATAATGTCTCCACAAGCCCTAGAAATTCATTATTTTCTCAAAGTACATGGTTCCCTGTTATATATTTCTCTCTCTCATTCTCATCACAGCTATGGAGGGAACAGCTTCTGACCAACAGGTAGATCCCCAGATGTATAACTACAACTTCCATGATGCTTTGCTTGCCTTTAGAATGCATTTAGAATGACAAATCATCATGGGAGTTGTAGTTTAACGACATCTGGGGATCTACCTTTTGGGCAGACCTGGCTTAGGCAATAGTCTTGCTTCCGTGTTTTTCCTTGTTCAGTTTTACTGATCATATGCGAAGTGTCATATTTGCACAAGTGTTATTACTACGTTATTAAATACTCAGATTCAATATGCTCACATGATCCAGTATTTTCAAAGGCAAAAGTCAATCCTACGGCAAGAATAAAATCTGGAACAATCTTTTTTCTATAGCACTTGCTGCAAATACAACACTTTGCCATAAAGTTGACCCGGTTTTGTCTTGAAGGTTATGATCTTCATATGAGACGTGTCTGGTTCCTATATGCAGAACGCTAAAATATGTGGATACACATGGGGGCTTACCTAAACAGAGTTCATATAGAATTCTGAATTATGTCACAAATGTGAAAACAAATTCCAGAGCAATGTTAAACCAGGCCGGTGCCCTTATTACACATGCATATAACAATAAGGGAATAGAATAAAGCGTCATGTGTCCCATTTGGATTAAACAGATGATTAATATTGCATCTTCTATTTATTCAGATGTACAAAGTAGAAGTTCATATTCATAAAATAAAATCTGTTTCCTGATGGGAAAGTTATATGACTTGTGGCATGTTTTGTTTACACTCGAGTGTTCTACCAGTGATTGCAGAATTCTAAGTCACTTGCACTTTCAATTGAAACTGCACAGGGAACGTTTCACCTTCCGGTCTTGGGTCAACTCAAGCCAGTGCCTTTGAGTGATTAACGCTTCTTATAATCCGGGCACATACCAGTATTTTTTACAAGTTTCCACGAACTTGTAGAGTTTCCACAGCAACCGAAAGATGTCTTTTTTTTTCGAATTTCTTCTAATTCTTTCTTTGCTAATCTATTTATGATTAGAATACAGTTAGCTGAATTTTCTGATCCACATATTGCTGCATCCGCGTGATATTCATTTTTAACTCTCGCCATCCAGTCCTTTGGAAAGAACATTTGACAGTTTTCCCATTCACTCAGATGCACACAAACGCAAAAAGCATGTTTAAAAGTTCCAGAACCTAATGGGTTAAATGGGAAGAATGTAGAGGTTAAATGGTAGATTATGATTCAGTGTAGTTTATATAGAAAATAGTGATGAGAACAAGTTGTAATATTAAGCGTCTTTAAAACAGCTCAAGGTCTGTGAACACTTTTGTTTGCTGTTACTGGATTTTTTTTACTGTCTCTTGTTCTCTTGTTCATCTTCATCAGCAACTTGGCTTAGCAAAGCATGTCGTGAGATTATAGTAATTCACATCTTTGCACAGCCTACAGTTAACACCTTCATGACCAGAGTAAGATCCAGACAAATCCTTTAGTTCTCATATGTCACATTTAACACATGAGTTTGACATAATATAAAGATCTTCAAACGAGATAAGTCGCTTAAAGTGATACTATAGGCATTGATTCATTTTCGCTTAATGAAGGAGTTTTAGATTTCCTTTGTCACTTTTATTTTTGTTCATGCAGCCCTAGCCACACTTCCTCTGGCTGTGACTCACACAGTCTGCATGAATAATTTTTTAATTTTCAATCATATGTTAACTTACGTTAGATGTTTTTATCTGCTGCTCTGTAAATTTAACTTTAATCCCACACGGAACACTCCTGCAGGGTCTAGCAGGCTATTACCAGAGCAGGAGATGAGGGATTCTAAATTAAACAGAATTTGTAATAAAGGATGTTTAAACATTAGATTACTTTTTACAGGAAGTATTTAAGAAGCTGTGTAAGTAACATTCTAAAGTTGTTCTGGGGTCTATATTGTCCCTTTACATAAGGAATGCGAGATTTAAGAAAGGCATTAGAGATTTTAGAGTAAAAACAGCAGAATTGATGTATCTTACTATTTTCACTATTTTTGCATAAACCAGGTTAAGTGAATAATGCTGAATGTGTTTGACTAAGCTACCAACAGGTTGTTGGTTTAGTCACACTGGTTCAAAATGATTCGGTTCTGATAACTATAAATTCAGGCATTTCTCTAAGTGGCATGTTTACTAGTGAGTTTTTAAGTTAATTCACAGTATCTAGAGAATTGTGGAAACTTAACAAGGGAACTCGAAATTTCAGACTGAAACAGCAAAGCCGGAAAAGAAAGAAGTGGGGAATGTTTTTAAATTATTTAAAATTTATAGTTTAGTGTTAGCCTATGTTGCAGTCAGATGACAACCAAAATTAAGGCCGAACTAGGTGAGTTGAACATTTTTAGATCTACATTATTAAAGAACCACAAAACCTTTACAATAACTTTTACAAAAATGTTTTATTTTGTATATCAGAAAAACATTTTTTTAAGGTGAGCATCAGAGGTAGAAGTATGAACAGAGGTTAGAAGAAGGTCTTTGGCAGAGCGTAGGGGCCTAGACGGGACATATTTGTGTATTAGTGAGGATAGGTAGGTCGGAGCAGCATTGTGTAGAAATTTGATTCTTATTATACAAATTTAAATATTACATGCTTAAGTAGAAAAATGTGTATATGTTATATTGACTTTTTAAATTTGTTTAGCTGGTTTAAAAACTGATTTGAATGATACATTTTCTACTTTCCCTGTATCCTATTATTATTATTTTTTTTTTGTAATTCTTTATTTTTGTAAGACATGTGCAAAGGCATAACAATTATATCACCGCAATGTTTTTTCATTATTATTTATTTATAAAATATTTTACCGGGAAAGATACAGGGAGATTTCTCTCATTTTCTAGTATGTCCTGGGTACATATTCAGTTGTAAGAAAGCATACCCTAACGAGTCAGGCTCGAAATCTGTCATATAGTAATAGGGCATGATAGGTACTTGTATTGGATGTCTAGTTTTTGGGTTATAGTCCCTTAAGACAAAGGATGTATCCAGAAAGAAGTACAGAGAAGATAAGAAAAAAATGTGGGGGAGAAGATGAGTATGGGGTCATTGTACCTAAGTACATCCTGCCAGGTGAGGGTAGTATGTGGCGGGGGGGGGGGGGGGGGGACCAGTGCGGTATTGCCAGTGAGCTTCAACAGTCCTTGTCGGCCCTCATGGACCTCTACTAGTCAGTAGGGAGGTATGGTTGTCCTCATCTTTGTCCCAAGGTACTGTTCTCCCAAGGATACCAGATCTTGTGAAATGTTTTAGTGGTTCATTCACTCTAGCTGTAAGATCATCCATTAAGTGGATCTCCATAATTCTCGCTAGAACTTCGGTTATGCATGAGGTATCCTGCTTCAACCTATTATTTCTAAGATGTAAGAAGTGAATAATAATATAATTTGATAACATGATATACAAATGTATACAGGACTGCAACAAATAGCTCTCATGAGACCAGTTCATTTACAGAACTGTATATATTTATTTATGTATAACACATTTTACCAGAAAGGAGACATTGAGATTTCTCTCGTTTTCAAGTATGTCCTTAGATGATAAGATGTCTTACACTGAGACTTGGAGAAAGGCGATTTTGCCTACAGCAGATTAAAATAAACTTGATTTGTATTTCTTTTCTTTAACTATATTACTTTGTAGTTATTAATGGATTCCAACAGATTCCTATGGGTTCCAGTTATGACTGTAAAGGGTCAAATCTGTTAAGAGTGATATAACCAGTGATAAAAAAAATGGATCATTCCATATGCTAATTTCTCCAAGATCCTCAAGTTCCTCTGGCTATTTTATTACTTGCAAGACAGTTTGTATCCTGAACGAATACCCTTATGTTGGCTTAAAAAAATATGACTTGCGTATCACGTCATTGCACATGATAAGGCAGAGTTTTTCAAATGAAAAAAATGAAATGAATACATAAATAAATAAGGTTCCTGAAAAACAAACTTGCAGTCAATCAAGTATAGCTTATGTTGTAAGTACAACACCAAAATATTATATAAACTTTAACATTGGTCAGAACATTTTATCTAATGAGCATATGTTGTTCCCTTCTTACAAGAGAGTGAAATCAACAAGGCAACAGAGCAAAAATATACAGTTTTCAATGTTACAAAGCAATTTAGAATCACTTGTCTTAAATACAATATTTTGGATTTAGCCACATTGTAGCACAAGCTTGGATGTGCAGGCAGGAGGAGACAGGCATGGAGAGCTGCAGAAGATGCTGTAAATGCAACTGGCATCCTGCAGAGAACAATGTACATTATTTAGAAGAATTGGGGGACTTGCACGTGCCAAGTCAATTGAAATGTGGCAGAGGTGCAAGTCATGCCAGTTCAGCTGGTGGTGGAAACAATGCACTAAATAATTAAATAATGAAAGACATTATACAAAATGTAGCGTGAGCTACCCTGTGAGCTTACAATCTAAATTTCTAAGTTATATTAAACTCATAGGAAAGATATTTACCTAATGAAATTATCTCTTCTTGATGGAGGCTATGAGCTAGGAACATGATAATCTGTAGAGCTTTTTGTATCTGCTATATAGCTATTTGTTTATAACTTAGGATATATGTGTCTTGAAAAATGTTGAATTTGAAAAATGTTGCATAAAAGTTATTGGTTTCATGTGTAATAAAACACGTCTTAACAATAATGTTGCCATACATACTCCTTTCTAGGCAGTAGCAGACTGCAGTATTTAATGGCAGCTGTATTATGTCTAATAGTTCTGTAAATAATGCTCATGTAAATGTCATCCGTGTGTTACTGAAAATGACGCATTGATGGTCATTCAAGATAAATAATAATAAATAAATATGCATTATTTCTTCCTTGCTTTTGAACTTTCGTTCCATGTTTCCAAATAATTGTGGTATAGAAAGCGAAGAAAGAACAGTAGAATGTATTCTGCTTCTAGACCAGACTTATCATTCCTTATATGAGTAGTTCTTCACACGACCACCCAAAGCATATATCCACCTCTAGTCTCCTTGTGGACCTACATGAAAATATACTATCCAGAACCCAGATAGATCATTTTTCTGATACTCCGCACGCACATCGTTAAACACTGTTTAGGTGACAGATTTCTTGGAAGGTGACCAGAATGATTTCAGGAATGAGGAACAAGTAATTTTATGGGAATTAACATGATATCAAATTGTCCAATAACACGGGCCTTACACATGGAACGTGTCTGGTGATCGTCACTTTCTGATTGCACATATATTTTTTTTTATATAAAAGCATTTCTCCATCTAGAAAGCGTTTATCTGTAGCAATTTGTCTGCCAAGTAATCCAGCAACAGAATTGCAGCAATACAAGAATATAATGTGGGGGCGTAAAGAAAGTTCAAAATGAGATCGCCTTTCTTATCATCCAACCAATATTACACATGTTACAGAAATTAATCAGTGTTTTGGATTAAAGATCTCAGACACAAAATTACATTTCATTTTTTTTTTTTTTGTGTGTTCTCTCTTTATTTTTGTTTCTTGGCAGTCTTGTGATTTCCTGATCTTCTTACTCATTCAGCCCGAAGCCCTGCGCATACCACCCATGATATCTCCCTGGGGCGAGTGAAGAAGCTGTTTTTTTCTTTTAGTTCATGCCGAGTTTCTCATTCTGAGATGATTTACCTGATCTTGTCAAAGTTCTTGGCTTTCCCAGACGGGTCCTCTGCTCTGCCCAGTATAGAAGGCATGTCTGTATATGTACAGAGCAAATCATCATGCTTATTGAACTGTTTCACTCTTGTCCTTAAAACAGGATGTGCATTCCTATGTATGTTTCCTGTCAAAGCATATCTCAACAAATATGCATTTAACCTCAATCTTCTGCTCATTTTTTTATTAGAATAAACAAATTAATAAATGTACAATCTGTTTGTTTTTTTTTACTGGTCAGCACACTTTAACCCATTTTAAATCATTCGTCGCTTTAAATTAATGATAGCACAGCTCAGTAGAAACAGAAGTCATTTGCTGAAAAAAGTCATTTGAAATGTCACCAAATCTACAGTTATTTTAAACTCCCCCTTTAAGTCTTGATTCTGCGTTTAAATAGAAATGTTCTACAATTAGAGTAAATCACTGGGGCCAGAATATTTTCCTTTTTCCTTTTCAACTTTTTTGTTACGTTTTATAAACCTAACTCATTAAAAATAAAACCTTTAAAACTCTTTTTTTTCTGAGACTTCCAACATTACCTGACTTTGCAAAAAATGAGCAATGTATCATCCACGGGCTTTCTAGCAAAGAAGGAGGGAAGATATATGATTCCCCAGGTACCAATTTGCTTGGCTTTCACCTTTTGCAGACCTCTAGGCTATTGCATACTTACAGAGAGTTAGGATTTCACATCATATGCTAGTCTACATGTACTTCATAAGCATATGATTTATACATGTCTTAGAGGAATGCTCCAAGTTCCATAACTATAGTGGCTAAAGTGCTAGGAGTACCAGGTGGTCCTCCCAGGGTAAGTAGTCAAATCATTTGACAACTTACCTGGGGTCCATTGGTTTGCATTCACTTCTGCTGCTAGAAGCTCCCAGCATTGTGCTAAACCCAATGGTACAGGGCTTTTCTCAGGGGCTGAGAGTGCTCACCTGATGCTTTCAATGAGATGGTCCTTCAATGGAACACTCTAGACACCTAAAGCACTTTAGCTCGCTGAAACACTCTATATGTGAAGAGTGTGAACGCTTTTTTATTTTGCAAAAAGTGCAGATTTCAATAGAAATTGACACTTTCATGAAAAAAAATCGTTACACCCTCTTGGCTTTCAAGCAGGCAACTGGTTACTTCCTGGTTTGGTTAGCTCAGTGGAGCTAAGCTCAAGAGGCAGCAATTGCCCAGACCACCTACATTGCAAAGATTTCTCATTGAGCTGCATTGGGAAGTCTGTGATTGGACAGCCACAGGAAATCTAGGCGGGGCTAGAAGGGGAGGGCTTGCATAACCATTATGCTAGTGAAGAGAAATAATACCAGAGTCCCACTGCCAGTTGAGGCACTGATGAGCTTCTTGAAATAAAATTGAACTAGAAAGCAACTAAATGTAATATATTAGATACAGTGGGCCTGATGGGGATTTAGGGAGATCCCCATATATTGTTGAATTCCAGCTCCTAAGGGTTGAGTATGATAGATGCACTATTACAAGAAATGTGGATCTAATAATTAAGGCATAATTGGCAGAAAAATAATTCAGTGCTCTAACTATCTCACCTGCAGGTGGACAGAGGTTAGGAGAGATGCCAGTTGCTCTGCTGCCCATCAGAACATAGTCATGCCTCCCGACACTATTTATCATTTTTGTTTCCTGCATGCAGAACTCTGGAGACAATACCCATATGCCTGCACTCAGACAGACAGGTTTGCTTCTTAACTAAAGGTAGCAAGGTGAATTGTTTGTGTAAGACCCACCTAAGGGGTTTGACTTCACATGGAAGGTGAGCGTACACTTTAAAGGTCATTGGAGAGATACTAAAACCTTCTGTTATTTAAATATGCATAGCGATGTTGCATAGTGCACATGGAACTTTTTGGGGTTTGTGCTGTACGTATTGTGGGTGATAGCCATTGCTGCCGCCCAAGAGTAGTTGGAGTTTGTGTGCAGGGATTAATTATTATTGTGTGTATAAAACAAGAACTATGAAGAATTAAAGAGAGAATTTGTAATTTTAGCCTAACATGGCCGTATTTTATCAAAATTCTATGTGACCCAACTGATTTTGGCAGATCCAGTTAAATGCATCTTCAGATTATTAAAATAGTATTACAATCTGAAAAACTATTTCCAATATTTTATATTTACAGTTATATTGTATGAAACAACAAATTGAACACGTCAGACACATTGCATAGTAACCATCTGAGATAGATGGGAATGTCCCTTTTATGCAGTGGGTTTCTGTCCAAGTTAAATAAAAGGTCATATTATATTCAGGAAAAAAAAAAAAAGATCAAAATAGGTTATTATTATTATTGTTTAAATTTGATTATTTATATAGCACCATCAGGTTCCGTAGCGCGGTACAATGGGTTAACTCTTTCACGACTGCTAGATGGCTTGCTGAATTGCTCTGCGTGGCCAGAAATCCAATGGCATAGAAAATATTGTGCCATATTGTTTGTGCTGATTGGACAAAGCTACTGGCACAATATCATGGCACGTATGGAGTGCCAGAAAAAATCGGTGCCAGTCTCACTCTAAATGTCTGGCAGACCGTCTGCTATGTCAGGGGACATTCCTATAGTGCAACTCATGTTGCCAGAGGTACAGCAGCCTTTTACTGGCAGATGGAGGTCAGAGGTGAATGGCTGCCCACTAGATTAAAAACCACTTTGAATCAGCTCGCAGAATGAGAGAAGTTAATTATCTGAGGTGTCTGAATCCTCCCTGAATGAACAATGTGTAGGGAAAGTAAAAGAAATGGTCTGCACCAACGCCTGTAACATACATTTAGCAGAACATATGTTATATTTACACGGAAAATAAACAATTATTCCATAACTAGCAATACACACAACTTATCACTTCAAGTTTCACATCTGTAGAAACAACAAATGTGCATGTGACACAGGGCTGTTTTAAAGGACAACTGTCATCAAATGTTCACTTGTTATTGTTTAAATAATTATTACGTCTAATAAGGCATTAATGATTTTTTTACATTTTGCATTTCATTTTTTTTTTTTAAATAAAGTTTTACTAATTTATCTGACTGCTCAGCCACGTTGGGTCATATTCTTCTGGTTTATGTCCATTCTGATTTGTCTGCTGCTGTGTTTGCTCTGTGATCCTGTTGCAACAGGCAAGTTAGGTTGAGCAGCAGTTTGTTAGATAACAGTGAAGCCTGATACAACATGGCTGCTCAGACAGGAAAAAAGTAAAAAAAAAAACCTTATACATTATTTTGAAAAATATCACAATGTTTCATAAAGTGTAAAAAGCTTTAAAAATCAAAACAGAATTGTTCTTTAAGGATCTTGTGGACCACTCTTAGTAAATAAAACATTGTTTTTTGTTAGAGTAACCCTTTCGGCGGTCGTCCTCCCAAATTAAAAAAACAAAAGATCATAAAACTGAGGCCAAGTTTTCCCCTGAGCCCAATTGTCTTTGGCTGACATCACACACCTCACCAGACTGGGTGGAGGAGAGGGGTGGCATGGATGGTAGTGCTGCCTTTGGCTGCCAAGCACCAGATGCCAAGTTTGCACAGAATTTATCTTAGCCAGCCCAGAACTCTTGTTCCAAGCTGGCTAACGACTTCCAATGATACTGCTGGAGGTCTAAGCTCTGTATGTGCAGCTTTCAAAAGTAAAGTGCTGCACATATATACAGTTGCAAGAAAAAGTATGTGAACCCTTTGGAATGATATGGATTTCTGCACAAATTGGTCATAAAATGTGATCTGATCATCATCTAAGTCACAACAATAGACAATCACAGTCTGCTTAAACTAATAACACACAAAGAATGAAATGTTGCCATGTTTTTATTGAACACACCATGTAAACATTCACAGTGGAGGTGGGAAAAGTATGTGAACCCCTAGACTAATGTCATCTCCAAGAGCTAATTGGAGTGAGATGTCAGCCAACTGGAGTCAAATCAATGAGATGAGATTGGGGGTGTTGGTTACAGCTGTCCTGCCCTATAAAAACACACACCAGTTCTGGGTTTGCCTTTCACAAGAAGCATTGCCTGATGTGAATGATGCTTGGCACATAAGAGCTCTCAGAAGACCTACAATTAAGAATTGTTGACTTGCATAAAGCTGGAAAGGGTTATAAAAGTATCTCCAAAAGCCTTGCTGTTCATCAGTCCACGGTAAGACAAATTGTCTATAAATGGAGAAAGTTCAGCACTGCTCCTACTCTCCCTAGGAGTGGCCGTCCTGTAAAGATGACTGCAAGAGCACAGCGCAGACTGCAAAATGAGGTGAAGAAGAATCCTAGAGTGTCAGCTAAAGACTTACAAAAGTCACTGGCAAATGCTAACATCCCTGTTAGTGAATCTACAATACGTAAAACACTAAACAAGAATGGATTTCATGGGAGGATGCCACAGAGGAAGCTACTGCTGTCCAAACAAAACTTTGCTGCACGTTTACAGTTTGCACAAGAGCACCTGGATGTTCCACAGCAGTACTGGCAAAATATTCTGTTGACAGATGAAACCAAAGTTGAGTTGTTTGGAAGAAACACACAACACTATGTGTGGCGAAAAAGAGGCACAGCACACCAACATCAAAACCTCATCCCAACTGTGAAGTACCGTGTTTCTCCGAAAATAAGACCGGGTCTTATATTAATTTTAGTCACACAAAACACACTAGGGCTTATTTTCAGGGTAGGGCTTATTTATTTACGGTACCGGTATGTACATTGAACCCCCCTTTAATTAATCCACCCCCCTTTAATTAAACCACCCCCCTTTAATTAACCCACCCCCTCTAATTAATCCAACCCCTCTAATTAATCCACCCCCTCTAATTAATCCACCCCCCTTTAATAAATCCACCCCCTTTAATAAATCCACCCCCTTTAATAAATCCACCCCCCCTTTAATTAATCCACCCCCCTCTTTAATAAATCCACCCCCTCTAATTAATCCACACACCCCTCTAATTAATCCACCACCCCTTTAATTAATCCACCCCCCTTTGATTAATCCACACCCCCTCTAATTAATCCACCACCCCTTTAATTAATCCACCCCCTTTAATTAATTCACCCTCCCTCTAATTAATCCACCCCCCTTTAATTAATCCACCCCCCCCTCTAATTAATCCACCCCCCTCTTTAATAAATCCACCCCCTCTAATTAATCCACCCCCTCTAATTAATCCACACCCCCCTCTAATCCACACACCCCCTCTAATTAATCCACACACCCCATCTAATTAATCCACACACCCCCTCTAATCCACACCCCCCTCTAATTAATCCACACCCCCCTCTAATTAATCCACACCCCCCTCTAATTAATCCACACCCCCCTCTAATTAATCCACCACCCCTTTAATTAATCCACCCTCCCTTTAATTAATTCACCCCCCTTTAATTAATTCACCCCCTTTAATTAATTCACCCCCCCTTTAATTAATTCACCCCCCTTTAATTAATTCACCCCCCTTTAATTAATTCACCCCCCCTTTAATTAACTCACCCCCTTCAATTAATTCACCCCCCTCCCCCTTTAATTAATTAAGTCCCAGACATAAAATACTGGTATCTACTCACAGTTCAAAGAGTCCGACCACTGGGTGCCTCACCGCCCGGAGATCCTTCCGCTGAAGATCCGTGAAGGCAGACTGACGGCGCTGCGAACATCGTCATCACGCTGCGCACGTCGTCATCACGCTGCGCACGTCGTCATCACGCTGCGCGATGCCGCGGCCCGCAACGTTCCTTCTCATAGAAGGAGGAAAAAGGCCTAGGTCTTATTTTCGGGGTAGGGCTTATATTGCAGCCCACCCCGAAAATTCGGCTAGGGCTTATTTTTGGGGTAGGTCCTATTTTCGGGGAAACACGGTATGGTGGTGGGGGCATCATGGTTTGGGGCTGCTTTGCTGCGTCAGGGCCTGCACGGATTGCTATCATCGAAGGAAAAATGAATTCCCAAGTTTATCAAGACATTTTGCAGGAGAACTTAAGGCCATCTGTCTACCAGCTGAAGCTTAACAGAAGATAGGTGTTGCAACAGGACAATGACCCAAAGCATAGAAGTAAATCAACAACAGAATGGCTTAAACAGAAGAAAATACGTCTTCTGAAGTGGCCCAGTCAGAGTCCTGACCTCAACCCGATTGAGATGCTGTGGCATGACCTCAAGAAAGCGATTCACACCAGACATCCCAAGAATATTGCTGAACTGAAACAGTTCTGTAAAGAGGAATGGTCAAGAATTACTCCTGACCATTGTGCACGTCTGATCTGCAACTACAGGAAACGTTTGGTTGAAGTTATTGCTGCCAAAGGAGGTTCAACCAGTTATTAAATCCAAGGGTTCACATACTTTTTCCACCTGCACTGTGAATGCTTACATGGTGTGTTCAATAAAAACATGGCAACATTTCATTCTTTGTGTGTTATTAGTTTAAGCAGACTGTGATTGTCTATTGTTGTGACTTAGATGATGATCAGATCACATTTTATGACCTATTTGTGCAGAAATCCATATAATTCCAAAGGGTTCACATACTTTTTCTTGCAATTGTATCTCAGTCACCATAACCACTTCACACCACTGACGTGGTCATGGTGCTTGAAGCAAACCTTTAATGAATTGCAACTAGTGTTTAGAAATCAGTGTAACATCCTTTCATTTTAATATTAAGTAACACATCATATCCTACAGTTCTTATTAGCATGAATTGTGACATACAGACACACACACAGATAAACTGATAGAGACATTCTCTATCACACAAACACAAACTGTTAAAAAAACATTTTTGTGACTTACCTGCGGTCCAGTGGCTGCCTCGTGATGATTGTAGTCAGAGCTCCCACTCTGACTCCCTCCTCTACTCCTGCGCGGCGCTCTGTTGACTGGGAGGTAGTGACGGCTTTCTCCCAGCACTAACATCATCACTGGGGTCCAGTCGCGCTCTTAAAGCGCTGACCGGGCCCCATGAAATCCATTGCCATCAGGTGGCCCCATGAGCATCGTGTGGGAGCCCCGACAGTTTCTCCACGCGGTCAGGGCCGCATCAAAATGCTGGTGGGCACCCAGGTCGCTGGGGTCAACAGGGCAACCAGGACCCCTGAAATGGACCCGGTTGCAGCTGCGACCCCTGCGACTGCGGTAGTTCCGCCAGTGCACCTGGGCAAGCTATATTTTGCAGGCAGAAGGCACTGCAAATCCCCATATTGGACAAATATCTTTGGTCAGTTCATACATATGTAAGGCCCTTCAGTAGATTTCCATGACAATACTAGCTGCTGCCAATGTGAATGTGGCCTTTACCGTGAATGAAGAAGAGAGTCTGCAGACAACCACATTGGACACATGTCTATATTTTGCACACACACAGCTGACACAAATAATATATAATGTACAAATAATATTGACTTGTGTAAATACTTTAAATGGAATCATAACCCGGCTGCAGTTTGATAATCACAGATTTTTTAAGAATTTGTCGTTGACCAGCTTCCGTTCTCCACCCATATGAATCTGTGGAAAATGATTTCCATTTTGGAGACTGTCTGTCTATATAAATAGTATAAAGTGTAGCTAATAGCTTGCAGAAACAGCTGTGTGCACGGTTTCTGAGAATTAGAGCTAGTTGTTGTTGGACTTGTACAGTATACCAAAATTATCACCCTTAACAGAGGACAGAGGCGTCTTTAAAAAAGCCAGCGGTTAGCATTTTCAAAACTAGCATATGGTAAAAAAAATGAATTAAAGGCATTTAAAGAAATGAAAAACATGGAGTGCACATACAGCACTTTGGAAACATAAGTCATGTGCAACGTTCGGAATTTGATAAGGAAAATTACACAGAAGGATGTTTTCTTCCTATAATTATTATGGTACAAACACATCAGTTAGCTAGAGCTCAGTAAAATTGTCAATACGGCAAAACTATGCCCAAAATCATTTTTACTATATAACTGACATAATTCTGTCAATTAGTAAAAGCTTCATCCAAAACAAACCATAGAAACTGCAGTGACATTTGCTATGTCACAATGCAAATTAACCCTTTATGTCCTCCAGCAAGTATCAGCAAAATATATTCTACTCTCCCTAAGGTACTGACAGTGAAAGTAAGCTTATAAAGTAGCACACTCTGGGGTATGTGGAATCAATTGTCCCTCTCTTTAAAATAAATAAAAACAAAAATTAAAAAAGGTGGGTCTGTTTGAGCGCTCTAAAACCCGGTAGGAGCATGATTATTATTATTATTATTATTATTATTATTATTTTATTATTTCTATAGCACCATCAGATTCCGTAGCGTTGTATAATGGGTGGACTAACAAACATGTAATTGATGAATGGCCTCTACTGTTTCCTCTACCTGATAATCTTCCAGATGCATAATAATCAGGTTATAAGCCTGTAAAGGTCACCAGTCTTCTATGTATTATTTTTTTGTGATTCTTTTTTTACAAGTTCAAAATGTAGCATTTGTAACCCTTAGAAAAATTGAAGAACAGTTATTGGTGTGAACCAGGGACAGAAGGTCCCGGGAGCACTTAGAAGAGCCCTCAGAGTTTTATTTTTGTCTTGATTTAAAAAAAAAAAAATAAAAAATATCATGATTTATAAGATACAAAAGGAGAAAACAATAAATGAAAAATAAAAATAAAAATACCAAATCACTCCACACCTAGATCCCTGAGGAGAGCTAACAAGCTCAAGACCAAATAAAACTCTGAGGGCTCTTCTAAGTGCTCCCGGGACCTCCTGTCCCTGGTTCACACCAATATCTGTTCTTCAACTTTTCTACAGGTTACCACCTGTGAGACATCCTCAGCACATACCAAAAGCCCCCTTCTATATAGGGGCTATCTTTCATTCTTTTTTTTTGTTTAGTTCTATTGTATAGAGGTTTCAATACCAAAAGTGTGTCAATATATATTGAGTTCATTAAGGTGTATTTAATCTGCAAATATGGCCAACTTTCTGTCCCAACTTAAGGATTCTAACCAATGGTGCACAGATGTGGAAGTAGTGTTCTCTGACAAAGACACCGTTTATCTGCCTTAACAGGATAACATTAACTATAAATTCAGAACCCTGTCAAACCTATGCAAACAACAAATATGATTGGGATGGGAGGTAACTTTGTTACAAAATTACTTAAGTAAATCAATGACCCCAGAAGTCTCAGGATTTAGACTACTCGCAATATACAAATGGATGACCCCTCCTTACTACAAGAGTGGGAAGAGGCATCCAACATCTGCTCTAAGAAATGTATGGATATCTTATGTAGATTCGAATCCAACAGATTAAAAATAGTGGATGAAAAAGTAAAGGTGGCAGTTGAGGGTATTCAAAACTGTAAAGAAGACCCCTCCTTCCAAACACAAGAGCAAAGATTACAACAAAACCTGAGCAAATATCAGAGTACCATCAAAAGCCGGAAGCACAGTAAATTTCTGAGAGACAATGACGACTATAGAACAGGCAGAGTCTATAGACGTTTTTAAAAAAACAATAAGGATAGACTCAGATTATTGTACTACATCCGAATATGAGACCTCGGACACTGATAATAAACACACTCCAACACCCCAAAAAAAACCCGTAATGCTCAAGCTACAATGGGAATTCTAGAGAAACGTGTTTCTTTTTTAGGACAGACCCCCGAGAAGGGAATACATAAGTCCAATACAGACAAACACGCAACAGCGGGAGGGCTCGCAGGTGCTACTGAAGGGGGACATGAGAATTATCAATCAATCAGATATAACTCTCTCCACAATTCAAACTCAGGTACTTATGAAGGGTTTGTCTTTTGTCCCAACTCCTCCATTTAACCACTTTGAATGAATTAAAGACATTAACCTATTTGGGAGACAACTCGGCTCTTTATACATTTTTCAAGGTGACAGACGAGAAAAGGGTCAAAGGACTAGGTTTCGATCCAAAAGAATACCATTGTTTACAAGATCTGGTATCACTTTTGGAATATAATGACTCTTCTAAGTGCTCTCGGGACCTCCTGTCCCTGGTTCACACAAATATCTGTTCTTCAAAATGTAGCATTTTTGGTGTACACAGAAAAAATATACAGTAAAGTTTACATCTTGTACAGTTGGATATATTCGTAGAGGTTAACATTTGCCAGGGTATACTGCATTACAACATGCTAAGTTGTTTACATGTAAACTCAAGTTAGCTGGGCTCCTGCTGTGGTGGACAAAGGTGAGCAAGGAGCAGATAACTTGGTATGGCCATCTTGCGGTTGGCTCAATCTTGAACAGTTCTTTTGATGGGTATAGTTTAGAGGAGAAAATAGTGAAAGAGTGGGGTGAGGGGAAGTGGGGGGCAGTGGGTATAGAAAAAGAAAAAGTGGTTGGAAGGGGGGTGGGGGTGGGGGGTGAGGGGCTTATGTGCCATGCATTATTAAAACCAGGAATTGACTGGTTCATGGGTGTGTACTATTAAAGGGTTCATATCGTAATAGGTCAACTAATGGTCAATTAAATGGTTAATAATAAGTATTTCCTAATAAATGGCTCTACCTAACCTCTATGTCATTAATAGTTAAAAGGGCTCCAAAACAGCTTTAGCTTAATGAAGCAGTTTTAGTGTATAGCTCTTGCCCCTGCAGTCTCACTGCTAAATCATTTGCCATTTAGAAGTTAAATCATTTTGTTTATGAACCCTAGTCACACCTCCCTGCATGTAACTTACACAGTCTTCCTAAACACTTCCTATAAAAGAGATCTAATGTTTAAACTTTCTTTATTGCACAGTCTGTTTAACCTAGAATATCTTATCTCCTGCTCTGTTAATAACCTCCTACCTAGATCATGCAATATCCTCCTCTGTTTGAATAAAGTTCAATTTACAGAGCAAGAGTTAAAAACTTCTTAAGCAAGCTAACATATTTGCAAGTGTATTTAAGGAGTTTAGACATTTTTTTTGCAATAGTAATGAACAATAGTAATGAAGCAAGACCAAAAATGATATAGAAATATAAATAATAAGCAAGTTAACATCTGATTGAAAATTAGATGTAGGCTTTGGGAGTCACAGCAAAGGAGATGTGGCTAGGGATGCATAATCAGAAAAGTTGCAGAGTACTGAGCAGTGAGACTACAGGGGCATGATCTATACACCACCACTGTTTTGATGCCTATAGTATCCCTTTAATAGTGAGTGTGCCCAAATAGTGTAAAACAAAATACAATTCAAATTAATTTAATTAAAAATATTATTTTACACTTATCCGGCAAAGTGTTGACTGAACATTCTATTTCTTCATTATTCTTACTTAAGCTTTCAAAATGACCAAAGCAATGAATCTTTCTGTCCTGACCTGATTAAATGAAAATAAGACATTTGTTGCAAAGAACCAATTGTAGTTATTGAGGAAAAAGAGGAAGGCACCAACTAACACACAACAGTAAAGGGCTAGCGGTCAGACGTATGCCTTCTAAATAATAAAAATATACATTTTTTGGTTGTTACGACTGTATAGAGAGGGGGAGCATGAGAGTTCTGCATGACATTTCAAATATCAGAGCAGGGACTTGGTTTATGGATGTCTTGTTGGTGACAGCTGGTGATCTTTAGCAAACATAAGCATATTATTATTATTATTATCATCACTGCTATTTATAAAGCGCCAACAGATTCCGCAGCGCTGTACAATTAGTGGAGAACGTACAATATACACAGACAAATACAAGAGGTAGAGAGAGCCCTGCCCGTAAGCTGATATCTAGCCATTGGAGCTCTTTTATACAAAGTGCTTGGCTAGATGGCCCGTGAGCTTACAATCTATATATATAGGTTGAATCCTATATAGGGAAGAAATGACACAGCATAGTGCAACACTGTATGTGTACAATGATTAAAAATGTGACTAATGGCCACTCACAATGGTATGAAGTATATGTGCCTTCAGTATTAGTATAGATGCTGCTCAGTCTAGGAATCAGGAAGATTTCTCCCTCCAGGTAATGAATAGAAATAATAGAGAATCCAGTTAGCAGGCAATATAAATCAACAGTATAAAATGATTTATTCACTCACATGGAAGTTAGCAGATATCAGCATAAAAAAGTCGTCCACGCGTTTCATACCGTTGTAGGGACTTCCTCAGGGACAATCAAATGATAATAAATTACAAGCAAACATAAGCAGCATGGTCATTTTAACAAAAATTTCAGAAAGTTTGACAGTCGTTTTTTCCTTTATGAATTTACACCAAAGCACACCTCAATGTAGAAAAGGAAAAAAATATCTTATGACAACAAACGGTAAAGGAAAGTTGAGCCTAAATTGCTGGTCCCTTAATTACAGGTTACTTGTATTAGATGGATGGGGTATCCTGACTAACATCCCTACTACCCTGGATACTCTTTCAAATGCATGTCTTTGTTAGAGAAATCACATGCTAGCTTGTGATATTACATGCACGCTCACTAACTCTGACATAGAAATGAATGGGAACACCTTGGGCATATACTAATAAAAGTGTGTTTACAGCTTAATTGTTCCAAGTGAGAGGAAAGCTATATTCAATGAGCTCATTCCATTCATTAGTAAGGGCAAACATTGCGAATACAGACATACAATTTCTGCATGTTATTTGAAATTTCACGCTGTTATAGGGGAGTGGCAACACTACGGCGTTATGATAGAGGGATTGTTCGCCATGGCAATCAAAAGTATACATCTAGTATCATGTATAAAAATACTACTACTGATAATAAGGATGTAGATCCCTGGATGATGTAGAACTCCCAGGAAGTTCTAAAATATCTTTTGGTCACCCCTATAATAATACATGTTAATATTTATTCATGATTCTCTATAAGATGCCTTATTCGACGTGTGCTTAGAATGTCTCTTTAAAGGGACACTATAGTCACCCAGACCACTTCAGCTCAATGAAGTGGTCTGGGTGCCAGGTCCCTCCGGTTTTAACCAATAAGAAGCAAACATAGCAGTTTCAGATCTTTTCGCTTGCCCAACACTTGAAATTCAAGTACTGACTGTTCATTTGCTACCTAAAATATCCCACCCCCTGTCAGGTGCCATTTTAGCAATATAACCAATGTTATTCACTTCTCCTGTCAGTGGTTTTAATGCTGTGGCTGATCAGCAGCTCAACAGTTTTACATGAAAGAAACTTTCAAATTGATAATTTTCCATCCTGCTGCAACATGGAACACCAACCATTCCACAGATCATGGACAATATTCTACCAGTGGCTTTACAATTCTCAATATAGCAAATGCATGTTGAAATAGGCAATACTTATCTAGCACACTTCTTTCAAAACAGGGTTCAAAGCACTTAGCACACTCTTTGCCATTGAACTGAACCTTAAACTGATCAATATATGTCAAGAAAAATATTCAATATTTTTAAAGGAGCAGTGAACCCAGTAAGGAATGTATGGCCGTTCTTGTTGTCATCCCTTAATACAACGTAGAAACTATCCATTATTACAGACTCAAAGAATAGGATAAGGCTTGGGATCAGTCTTAATAATTGTTTTATCAGCACATTAATGGCACTTACTGCATTATGTAAGCATGTACACTGGTCATTTGAGGTCTTCTTCCACTATTGCATTCATGTGAAATGTCACTAAGAACTCTTGATCCTTGGGCAATACAGTGATTCATGATCTGCATCACTAATATCAAACAATAGAATGTGGACATTACTTTCCTTTTAACTTCTGAATACATAGAGACGATCTGCTGTAGATTAGTCAGTATAAACATATGGTAGCATGGGTATACACCTGTCATACCTTTTAAATATGTACGGATACAAGACTTCACGTATTATTATGGCAGTAGTAATTAGTGCGAATCCAGTGAATTTTAACTTTCTTCCTACTTTGTGAACATTTTATTTAATTGATATGCAGTGTCAGACAGAGGTGTTTAATATGTGTATTCATTTCATTTAAACTGCAATATAATTATAATCCTTTTGTGAATCACATTTTCGGTGCAAGCAACGTAATCATGTTTCATTAAATAACATTTACAGTTTAATGTGTACTGTCTATGTACTAATTGGACACATGCCTACTGGAGAATCTTTTAACAATTACAGATTATAAACAAGTAATTGACTTAGTCAGCAAAGTACTCTTTATGAATTACTGTGTTCTTTTTAAGTAAATTAATTGGCTTAGGGATGAGGTTAATCTGGAAATCCAAGTCTCCCTTGGGCATAGGATGTTTAAGAGGGAGTAGCCATATTTCCACTTATTAAATTTATGTCGGTGTAACTTTTATGTGTGTTTATCTCTTTATATATCTTTGACTTTTCTTGCTGCTATAGTTAAGCAGATAACCCCAATTTAATGCAGTATTTTTCTGCTTCATGGAGAGAAGATAATCATCCAGAAGATCATGCTCTCTCTGCTCTGTACGACAAAATCTATTGCGAGTTATGATATACTTGCAAGATACTGTTACATTTAGCCCATTGTGTTAGGATGATAAAAGCAGCTGCATTTCAAGAAAGACCTCCAGCTATCCATTACAAAGAGATAGAAACATTTTATCTACTGAACCAAATGGTGTTTAACCTGCAGCCGTAAACACTTGGACAATCTTGGTTAGTAAGGAGTGGACAATGTAGTAGGTGGGGAGATTCTTAAATCTTCCTTGATGAGTGCACATTGGTAAATCTCTCTACTACCAGTCTCAACTTTTTTTTTTTATTATTGTTTATTGTTGCTTACCACAACATTGTTAGAGAAGCAGTAGTTTGCCAAAATAATACAAATAAGAGCAATGTTAAGTTCAAGTACAACATTACAGAGACTCTGTGTAATTGGTGTCTGATACCTGGAGGTGAGGTTTTTTGGGGGGTTACGGGGAAGCTTGGGCCGGGTTATTTAGTGCAAGCTATTGGGTGGCCTCGGTATGGGCAACTTAAATTGTACAGTTCTATACCGTGTAATTGACTCAGAGTTCCTTGGGCTAGGGGTCATGTGTGCAGAGGCCCTTAAAAGGACAAACAAAAACAAACTAAAATAGTGAATAGGATTGAGACTATGAGGAAATCAAAACAAGTAGAGTGATGTTGTCGTGTTGTCTTCCCTTGGGCAAGGCTACTATCCAGGGTCTAACCTGGTAGATGTTGTGCACCTCTTGTGCTGTGGGATAGTAGACTGGGCTTTATTAAATTTACGCCCCTGGGTATTGCTTGAGTGGCTGAGTGGTCTGCAAAGGTACAGAGGCTGGGGGTTGGGTAGTGTTGGAAGTCGGGCCTTAATGACCCTCAACAGTGGGTAAAGGACTTTATGTAAGTCAGGTGTCTAAAAGCATAGGAGACATTTGCAGGCATTGACTAATAAAGCAAGCAACATTATCTTAAAACTATATGATTGTTCAGGTTTTGACTGTAGTATGGATACCCGCTAAAACAAAAGTGGTAATTTTCGCCATGTCCCATTTATGTGGTGGCACTGGAGTGCCGTGCGGGCCAGGCCTGGCCATAGAGTCCTGCGGGAGGCCCAGGGTCTCTAGTTAGGGGGCTGCCTCAGTCAGATCATGAAATTTGTGGGTAACATTGCTGTGCAGGACCTGCAGCTTCCTCAGTGAGCGCCATCTGTAACGTATGTCTCTCTTTCGGAGTGCTGTCATAAAGGGTTGCAGGGATCTTCTACATTTTAGTGTTTCCCCTGAGAGGTGAGCATAAAATGTCAGCGACATATTCTCGAACGCTGTAGCGCTGACCAGGCCCCCTGGAAATTCCCTGAGATGACGCCAAATGCTGGGAGCTTCAGGAGCCGCACGGGAGGAAGGAGAGAAGGGAGTCAGAGTGGAAACTCTGACTCCGATCAGTCTGAGCCCCCACTGGACCCCAGGGAAGTCACCCTCCTGCACCTGAAAGGTAAGAAACAGGAGGGTGACTAAAACATTTTGTATATGTATGTATGTGTGTGTTTGTGTGTCTGTATGTGTGTTTGTATGTATGTATGTATGTATGTATGTCTGTCTGTGTATGTATGTGTGTGTCTGTATTTATGTCTGTGTGTATGTATGTGTCTTTGTGTGTGCATGTGTGTGTTTGTATGTATGTATTTGTGTTTGTATGGCTGTGTGTATGGCTGTGTGTGTCTGTATGTATGTGTGTGTATAAAAAATATATGAATACCGCACTCAATAAACGATTTTAAGTAATAATTAAACCTATGTTCAAATTTATAGTATTTATTGAAAAGCTTATAAGGATAATTCACAAAGTTAATGGTATTTCATCAAAGTAACACATAATTCATCTTATATACACCAACTATGTACAAATGTCTATCTAGACACAGTATCCTCCTATGTGTAATAAACAGTTCAATAAAAAAATGAAAATAATGTAACGAAATGAGAAAAAATGCAAAAATATATATATGAAAAAATATATAGAGAATCTATATTGAAAAAATGAAAAAATGGAGAAAAAAGAAAAAAGAAAAAAGATAAAAGAAAAAAGAAGAAAAAATGAAAAAATGAAAATATATATGAAAAAATACAAAAATAGAGAAAAATGGAAAAAAATGGAAAATATACAGAATGCTAAAGTCCTGAAAGGTACAAGTCCAGTATATAGTGCACTATATGTTTTGCCCACTATCTGTGGGTTGGTCTCACCAGTGTCGTCCACTTCTTTATGTAGTATACAGTAGGAAGATGCTGAAGTCTGTGAGGGATGGTCTGCATGGGAGGGATGGAGCGAATTCCTGGTAGTAGGAAGAGTGATAGCCACCCTGTATCCGCTGGTGGCTGGTCAAAACCTTATTTATGGAGAATGAAGTTAATCCGCTGCATCAGGCGGATACTGAGCCAGCACGGACACTGGGGCCATCGAAGGGACGCATATGTCCCGAGCGCGCAGCCCATGCAGCCCATGCCGATTTCACAAGGAAAGCCCTAAGAGTGACTTCAATTTCGCTTCTAACAGAGCCTGATGCAGCGGATTAACTTCATTCTCCATAAATAAGGTTTTGACCAGCCACCAGCGGATACAGGGTGGCTATCACTCTTCCTACTACCAGGAATTCGCTCCATCCCTCCCATGCAGACCATCCCTCACAGACTTCAGCATCTTCCTACTGTATACTACATAAAGAAGTGGACGACACTGGTGAGACCAACCCACAGATAGTGGGCAAAACATATAGTGCACTATATACTGGACTTGTACCTTTCAGGACTTTAGCATTCTGTATATTTTCCATTTTTTTCCATTTTTCTCTATTTTTGTATTTTTTCATATATATTTTCATTTTTTCATTTTTTCTTCTTTTTTCTTTTATCTTTTTTCTTTTTTCTTTTTTCTCCATTTTTTCATTTTTTCAATATAGATTCTCTATATATTTTTTCATATATATATTTTTGCATTTTTTCTCATTTCGTTACATTATTTTCATTTTTTTATTGAACTGTTTATTACACATAGGAGGATACTGTGTCTAGATAGACATTTGTACATAGTTGGTGTATATAAGATGAATTATGTGTTACTTTGATGAAATACCATTAACTTTGTGAATTATCCTTATAAGCTTTTCAATAAATACTATAAATTTGAACATAGGTTTAATTATTACTTAAAATCGTTTATTGAGTGCGGTATTCATATATTTTTTGTATGATATTTATTGGAGGTTATTTGTGGGGTTATACCTCGAATACCGGCACCTAACACGTAATTGAGTGCCAGCACACATTGGTTTTTTTGTATGTGTGTGTATGTCTGTCTGTGTGTGTATGTCTGTCTATGTGTGTGTGTTTGTATGTATGTGTGTCTGTCTGTCCGTGTGTCTGTATATGTGTGTCTGTGTGTTTGTATGTATCTGTGTGTGTATGTATGTGTGTGTGTTTGTATGTCTGTGTGTGTCTATGTGTGTGTCTGCATGTGTATCTGTTTGTCTGCATGTGTGTGGGGCCAACGTATGGGAGTGGGAGGGTAGATGTATGGAGGGGCTGGCGGGGGGTAGATGTATGGGGGGCAGGGTAATTGTCGTACAGGGGCCCCATGGTTTCTAGTTATGCCTCTGAGTGATACCATTAGAAGATAGGTATAACATGGAACGTTCTTGCAGTGTCAGGTATTGAACTCGCCTTGTGTACTCTAGTAAGAGGTAGTCAGGTCAGAGAGAGATGGTTGGTGAACCATAGAATTCCAAGTAGAAAACAATGTCAGTCTATGTTATCTCCATCTGACTGACTCCGTCAGCAATATTGATAGTTCAGGTACTTGAAGTGCAATCCGTTTCTGTATATACTATTCCTGTTTAACAAACATTGTGAAACCTAAAGGTGAATACTTGTGTCACAGAAAATACCAGTTGCTTATTGGGCACATATTATCATTCAAAACATAGTAACAGAGATCGGAGCACAGTTGCTTTAGGGCCATACTGGCAAAAAATAATTCCTGTTCATTTTCTGACATTCCTGACAAAGCAGCCCAACTTCACATTTTTAATGAGATATCACAAAACTGCATACTTTCAAGTACCAAGCGACAGCATGAGGGTCGCAGGATACCCTCAGACCAGGTGAGATGCGGTTAGATAATAGTGCCCATAAAGCCATGCATGCCACGGTGGAGAGCTGGAGGCCTGGAATTAGGGAATCCCTCTGGTCTAGTTTTTCAAGAATCTCATCAAAAGTACTGAGCAGAGTCTCTTGCGAGATAACAGCCGCCATTTTGGATCTGCTTGTGACTCTTAGCAGACCAGCTGATTAGTCTGAGGCAGAAGCCTGTGAAGCTGCTCGAGGAGGGAATCGGGATAACCCCTACCAGTCCAGAGGGGGCGGGGGAGGTAATCGAGGCTGTAGCTGGAGTCACAAGCCAGAGGATTAGGACTGCACAAAGATATAAAGTGCTGCATAAGTGATATCAGCCTGTTCACCAGAGTGTCTCCAGTTATACAAGATTATCTGGAAGTCAATTAAATCTGACAGGTCATTTGTAATAGTGAGCAGCATCGAGAAAGGACTGCTGCTCAAAACGTTTGCTGCTTTAACTTTGTCCTCAAATAAATTGTGGTAGCACCTGGGTGTGCACACCTATACTGGATGCCCAGGACTCTTGTTTGTTTTTTGGTTGTATATACACTGTTGGGACTTCAGTGTGGAGTCTCTGCAGCACAGGTCCAATTTTTCTTTGTTTATACTTTGAATTTTTTAGGAATTTTTTCCCTCTACCTCACCCTATATATAGTGTTACATAAAGTATGTACAATACTTACAACAAGCGTACAAGTATTTGAATTGAGGCTACATGCTTATGCGCTCTCCTCTTCTCCTTCTCTTCTCTCTAACTCTTCAAACTTACTAGATGGCTTGTTATACTGTTCACTGTCAATAAGAGTACAGGGTACTGTGAAGTAATGAATATACCTAGACACATTCCTAACACTGAGACATATATATATCTTTTTATGAATATTATATGAAGATGCAAATAAAACATAAGCAATTGCCCATGCTGTAACATAAGGGTTAATGGAGATTTTTCATTTATCTGCGTAGAATGTGGTTTCCTGATACATTAACTCTCCATATAAGTTAATATGTCAGTCGGTCTAGCTTGACTCTGCATATGAATAAGTTCATTCTAGGATGAACTCAACATGTAAGATGGTGTCCTGCTTCATCTGCATTCAGTCCAAAATTATGGATTTTACCTTTGATGTTTAAATAAAGTTTGCTTTTCTCAGAAAATTACAAGCCTCAGTTTCACCATCCCTCAAGAGTGCCTGGTATCCAGTTTCTGTCTTTGCAGAGAGAAATATATCTGGAATGCCAAACATGTGTCATTTACACAATAGCCAAAAATAAGTAGCCTAAAGAACTAAAAATGTGATGGTCTAAGTCCAAGGAAGTCATTGGAAGAACCTGACAATTTGTCTAGCTAACAAGCAAGAGGCAGATGTAGTGAGGTTAACGGAAAGAACTTTATATACAGGATAATTTACTGGATTTTTCAATTTAGTCCAGAATTAGGTCCAGATTTCAGCTGGACAGAATGCCACCTAAAATCTGGAACAAAATGTTCCAAAGCTGGGTTAAGATGCTTTAATAAGGGCCTAGTGGTGAAGAATATTTTTATAAACCAACCAACCAACCAGAGAGCTCTAAGGAGAACTCAAAGTTCGCAAATGCCTTCATCTAAGCAGAGTCCTTGGGTGGTGAAGATGTATTTATATTTCTGCGTTGTGGTTTTGCATTTTTCCATAGTTTTTTTACGCAGTTGTCTGGTACACACAGTTAATGTGTGTGTGTCAGTAAGTTTGTCTGTCATTAAGTGTCAAACCAGTGAGAATGTGTCTATCAGTGCATTTGTGTGTTTCCATGTCCTCTGTGTGCAAATGCATGCGTCAGTGTCCTCCGTGTGTGTGTATGTATGTGTGTGTGTCCTCTGTGTTTGTGTCAGTGTCCTTTGTGTGCAAGTGTGTTTGTCAATGTCCTTTGTGTGTAAATGTGTGTGTGTCAGTGTCCTCTGTGTGTAACTGTGTGTAACTGTGTGTGTCAGTGCCCTCTGTGTGTAAATATCATATGTATATTATCAGGGCCGGTCTGTTCATTGACCCGAGTAGGACCATGGCTCTAACCGATACTGTGGCATCTGGAGTGTGGGGCCTGGGCCACCTATTTGCACATATATATAGCGAGTACTGCTATATATATATGTGCAGTTCCTGACCCATGCTGATGTGTCCAATGAAGAGGGGCCCCCGGATTTTAATCTTGCACTTTTAGCAGCAGCATGTCCTCTCATCTCGCATGCTGCAACTGCGTTGCCACTGATTGCTCTGTGTGGGACACAATGAATGCCAGAGTGACTCACGGCAATGCTCTCATAAATCATGAGAGGAGGGGTTCTGATGCTGTTGGAGTTTTAATATCACACTGCTGGACCCCCTCTTGATTGTCCTCCAGCTCCCTATGTTTAACTTAACACCACAAACACACATTACAACACCAAAAACATGCACTACGCTAACACAGACACTGTATACACTGCTAACACCGCATTCACTATATACACACGGCATCCACTATACAAACTCTGCATCCACTATACACACACACTGCATCCACTCATACCCTGCTATTATTATACACACACACACACACACACACAGAATGCATTCACTGCACACACTGCATCCACTACACAAATACACATAGTAGATGGGGGCGTGTTTTGGTGCATGTGGTTTTGTTGTGGGGGGGGGGGAGGGGAGGGTTCTTATAGAGTCAAGAATACATGTTGGTATTCCTGGCACTGTAGTGTTTCTTTTACTAAATCCATTCTCCTTGTTTGATTCCTCTTATCCCCTTATTCACATTATAAATAATACAAGCTATTATTTTTTACCCCAGTCAGAATTAGAGGGCACTAATAATTCCCACCACTAAATCATACCACTGAAAAAAACTAAATAATTAAATATAAATATACACACACACTTATTCAAAGGTGGCAAGTGCCATATCTATAGTTTACAAATCAGAGTAAAGACAGTACTGTGGGGCTTATTCAAAGAGCGCTGGTGATTGCAGACAACAGCTAAAATCTCCACTGTTACCACAGCGACAAACTTTGGCATTTCAAAAAAGGCACAGCTCCCCTCATCTCCATGCTGAAGCTGTAGCTGGGGTTAAACAGCGCACCTCAAGGTTTCAGTACATGGAGTGTGAGGAAGCTGTGCAAGCAATGCAGATCGCCAGCTCTGAAACATATTGGCAGCACAGACAATGTTTCACAAGGTGCTGCTGATCCCCTTCTGTCCCCCCCTTTGCTATGCCCATGGCCAGCGCCACCGTTAGGCGAACTAGGCATTCGCCTAGGGTGCCAGCCTGCTGGGGGCGCACAACGGGATGTTTCTGCTATTAAGCTGCCCCCAGCGTCGGGTCGCACCTCAATGCACCCGAAGGTGGGGGTGCCGAGAGGAGCACTGTCACAGGGGGGCCAGGAGGTGGCCACCTCAGGGCGTCCCCGATGCAGAGCTAGGTAAGGCAGAGCAGGCACCCGCTTACCTTGATGGCAGGTACCTGCTCTGCCAGTAAATGCCGGTGAGAGAGGAGAGGAGGAGAACAGATGGAGCTCACAAGAGGCAAGGGAGGCTGTTCTAGCAGCCTATCATTCCTCCCTCGCACGCCCTCTGTGATGCCGGGAGCCGGAATATGATGTCATTCCGGCCCCGGCATACTAAACGGCGTACTGGAGGAGTGTGGAGCTGCCTCACACTGGACCCCAGGGAGGTGAGTGTTTGACTGTCAGTGAGTGAGTGAGTGTGTGTATGTGTCTGTTTATCAGTGAGTGAGTGTATGTATGTCAATGAGTTTCAGGACCTGCTCTGCTCTGTTCTGATGTCTGACCATGTCTTCTAGTATCCAGTACTCTTTTTACAATTCTTGTTTAGTTTTTCTTGGTTTTTCTGGTTTTCTATTCTATGTATGGTTTTCTTTATGCTGGGTTTTCTGGGTTCATTCCTCTATTCCGTTCCTGGAATTCCCAGTCTCTTGGATTCCTTAAATGTTTGTTTTATGTTGCCACACTCGTTCCTTTTCCATTAATCCCTTTTGTTTCAGTTGGTTCCTGCATGCAGTTGCTCCAAGTTCTCTGCCCCTTTCTTGCAGGTAAGTGCTGTGTGTGTTTTATTATTGTTTAATATCTAGAGCCTTACTGAGTTGGCTCTAAACTTTAGAGGCAGATACATCAATCAGATGTGGGTTTGAGTGTATAGGTCCTGCAGGCAGTTGCTCCAAGTTCTCTGCCCCTGAGGAAGACCTATTGCACTAGGTCAAAACGCGTTGTGCTTTATTTTTATTTTGTTTTAATAAAAGTACTTACCTTTTATCCATTTGGCAACCTGGTTCCTGACTTTTATAAGAAAGAAGACCTTAGACGTTTTCCAAGGGACCTATACACTCAAACCCACATCTGATTGATGTATCTGCCTCTAAAGTTTAGAGCCAACTCAGAAAGGCTCTAGATATTGTGAGTTTTTTCCAAGTTTTTTATATTGTATTTATATTCAGATGTATTACCCTATGATGGTTTTTTTATATCTACAGAACCTAGGGTTCTCATTTTATACAAGGATATCATCTACCGTGTGCGTAATCACCATATCTCCTGTTGTTTTATCTTTGTATGTAAGTGTTATCTAGTGACTATACACTTTGGTGATTTTTCTGTATGATGCACTGGTTTTATATATGATATATTTTTTCTTCAAATTTATGTTTTATTGTTTTAGTCAAATAGGTTTGGGGTACAGAAGAGAAGGTGGGAGGGTTAGTCAGGCATAAGTTACATCCAACGTGACATTAATGGTTATGCAACAGCACAATATAAATACACGTTGAGTGTTTGTTCCATTCCTGACATGAACATATGTATCATCGTTACCCTTGACAGTAAATTGCCAATAGCTAGATAAAGCTTTAGGTGTCACCTTGCTCCTCCCTTCTTCTCAAAAGTCTGGATGGTATGAACCTGTTTTGGGGGTCAAGAACCTGTGAGGGGGCTGAAATAGGAAAGGAGGGAATTGTGGGCGGGGGGGGGGGAGGGATGGGAGGAGGTTCGTGAGTAATACCTATGGACATTTGGTTGGTATCTTAATCCAGGTTCAATGTTATGGCAGGGGTATTTCAGGACTTGCTCCTAGTTATCGCTTCTGGCGGGGTTTGCCCGTGGCTGTGCCCTTTCTTTTATTCCTCCAAACTCTTTCAAACATTTTCTCCATGTTGCATCGAATTGTTGTATTTTTACCGAGGATGTAACTGCCATTCTCTCATATGTGTGAAATTGCTCCACTTTATCCTTCAACTGGTGTAAAGAAGGGCAGTCTTGGGATTTCCAATTAAGTGCTAGGAGATTTCTTGATGCTAGTAAGACCAGCGCCATGATTTGTTTTTGACCGGGGTTTAGTCCCCTCGGGAGCAGTAGCAATAGGCAGATTGATGCCGTCAGTTCAAATTTTGGGATATCTAGTGTGTCCAAGATTGATCTTGCTGCGGTCCAGAGAGGTTGAATGCCCCTACAGGACCACCACATGTGAAGTAATGTGCCCGGGGCTGAATTACATCTCCAGCACATCGAGTTTGTCGTGGGGTATAGCTGGTGAAGTCTGTGTGGTTTCATGTACCACCGGTACAAGAGTTTCCTGTGAGCCTCTATGTGTGAGAAGCACTTTGTCCATTTAGACAACCCGTTTAATTCCTGGAGCCACTCTGCGTCTGACAGGGTCATGCCACAGTCCTTTTCCCAGTGGACTTTGTGCGAATGCGGTTTTGATGGCATGAGTTCTTGCCAGGTTTTATAGCACAATGAGAGTGCTTTAGGTTTAGTAGGTGAGGACCAACATCTGTCAATGAGTAGATGTGGGGTAACCTGTGGTGGGTCTGTTGGGTTGTGTGGAGTTATCGCGTGTGCTTGTAGAACACTTTTCACCTGCAGGTATGAAAAGGTGGCTCGGCTAGGGAGTTGCCACTGTGATTGTAGTATTGGGAAGGGTGTTACTTTCCCGTCAGTCATCATTTGGGATATGTTTTTGATCCCTGCGTTGTGCCAGTCTTGTAGTGGTATGTCTGGTACTATTGCCCTGAGGGTCGAGATGGGCGATTTTGGGTGGAAGGAGGTGTTGTAGCCCATTGCTCCCATAAATTCGTCCCACATTGCTATCGTAAGTTGGGTGGTGGGGAGGAGATCATGTCGTTTCAATCTTAACTGTTTGGGCATCCATAGATATTCAATGAGGGATTGGTTACAGAATTGTGCCCTTTCCATGTCTACCCATTGGATTGTGTTAGGTGGTGCATGCAATAGAACACCTGAGGCCAGAATTGCTGCCCTGTAATATTGTCTAATGTTTGGTAGGCCTACACCTCCGGAACGGGTGGCTGTCTGTAGGAGTGCCATAGACACTCTGGGTTTCTTGCCCTCCCCCCCCCCCCCCCCCACAGATAAACGCGCTACATAATTTTTGCAGTGTTTTGCAGTATTGGTTGGGAACTTTGAGGGGAAGCATTCTAAAGACATAATGAATGCGGGGCAGGATCATCATCTTTTAGGCATTAATTTTCCCTAACCAGGAAATCATGGTATGTTTCCATTTGTTCATTTCTGTTTTTCAGAGCGGCAGCAGTGGTGTATAATTTAATGCTATTGTGGCTGAGGTGGAGTGTGCAACTTTTGTCCCTAGATATGTAATGGAGGTAGTTCTCCAGTCAAATGTGTATGTGGTGCGGAGGGAGTCTGTTTGGGTTTTTGTTAGGTTGATGGGTAGGGCCTGGGTTTTGTCTCGATTTAGTTTATAGTATGAAACTTTTCCAAATTGTTGTATGAGATTCAGCATGTGGGGTAATGAATGGGTGGGGTCCGTCAGTGCTACGAAGATGTCATCGGCAAATAGGGTTAGGCTGTACATCCTGCCTCGTATGGGAATTCCTTGTATGTCGGGGTGTAGTCTGATTTTACATGCTAGGGGTTCTAGAGCCAGTATGTACAGAAGGGGGAGAGGGGGCAACCTTGCCGGGTGCCATTCGTGATGGAGAAGGGGTTGGACAGGAAGCCTCCATGTGAAACTCTGGCTGCTGGATTGTGGTACAATGCCATAATACTTTTAATGGTAGGCTCAGGGAAGTTATATTTGTGTAGAGTCTTGGTCATGTACGCCCAGTTTAAGCGGTTGAAGGCCTTCTCCGCATCCAGTGCGAGGAAGAGACCCTTCGAACCACCCGTGTCAAGTGTTGCCAACATGTTCAGAATTTTCCTGGTGTTGTCAGAGCCTTGACGGCCTTTTATAAACCCTGACTGGTCATTGTGTACTACTTTGTGGAGGAGGGGGGCCAGTCGGTTGCTGATAAGTTTAGCATAAATGTTGGCGTCTCCATTAAGTAGGGAGATAGGCCTGACATTTTTGCACAGGTTGGGGGGTTTGCCAGGCTTGGGGAGGGTGGATATATGCCAACAGCATCTCATCTGGCAGTGCACCCGTAGTAGCACAGTGGTTTAGAAGACTTAGAAGGTGTGGCGTGAGGATGGTGGAGAATGTCTGGTAATAGGCATTCGTGAAGCCATCGGGACCCGGGGATTTGTGAGCTGGGAGCTGTGATATTACAGCTGTGAGCTCGTCTAGGGAGAATGGTTGTTGTAGCAGGTCTAGGTCTCCGTCTTTTAGTTTTGGTAAGTCGAGGCCTGTCAAGAAGTTGTCAATGTCACCATGAGTTGGTAAAAACATGTTAGGGTCATTTTTGAGATTATACAATTCACTGTAATATTGTGCAAACAAATCTACAACACTTTGCGGGTTCAATGTCTTCTTTCCCTTATTATCTATTAGGAAGGCAATCCTGGAGGCAACACTTCTCTCCTTTAATTGGGAGGCCAGTTTGGCACCTGCTCTCTTTCCATTGGCAAAAAAGTTGTGTTTAGCTTTGCGTAAGAGATACGTTGTTTTGGCTAGTTCTATGTTTTTCAATTGGCTTTGAAGGGCTAATGGTGTTTTGTAGGTGGTCTTGCTTGGTTCTCGTTTGTTGGAGTGTGTCAGTGTAGCGATTTCCGTTACCAGCGCGTTATAGTTTGCCAACCTTAGTTTTTTGGCTCGACTGGCATGTTTTATGAGACTACCCCGCATGACCGCCTTATGTGCTAGCCAGATCTGTTCTACAGAGGAGTTATGTGTCGTATTTTCAGTGAAATAGTTCTGGAGGTCTGTAGTGATCTGTGCAACTATGGAGGGATCTGCAAGAAGTGACTCATTTAGTCTCCACGTGCCTGTCCCTTTATTGGGGAATGTTTCCTTAATGCTAAGGCTAGCGTTGTGCAGACTCTGGCTGCTAAAGCCGTTCTTTGCCGCATGGTACCTCGTGAAAGCCCTATAGCAGTGGACGAGTCGGACTTGCCATCTAGTAAGAAATTAGTGTCGCCTACCATAAATACCTCCCCATATTTATACATGTCAAGCAATGCCAGAGTTGAGGTTAAAAATTCATGTTGGTTCTCATTAGGACCGTAGATATTAACTAATGTGTATGGAGTATTATTAAGGAGACATTGTAATATTAAGTATCACCCTTTTTTATCAGTTATCTTGCGGACCAAATAAAATACTGCATCTTTGCTTATTAAAATGGAAACACCCCGGGGGCGGAGCTTGAACTCGGAGCCGAGCAGCCGCATGCCGAGCGAGCTCCTGCAAAACCTGACACTTATCGGGGTAATACCCCAATTTCCAGCCTGAACGTGGGTATCTATATCCATAAACTCACCTGGGGACAAGCTGCTGATCACACAGACCCCACTCTCGAACCTCTGAGACGCAGTAAGCCCGCGGAGCCGAGCTGAGGCCTGCGAGTGACCGGGTGGAGAAAAAGGCGGCCGCTTTGTCTCCGAAATCTCTACACAAAGACCCCCACACAGGGGCAGGCGACAGCGGACGTGATGGGGCGAAAAACTAAAAAGCCCAAGCCAGACAGGCCATGGCAAAACCCGAGCATAGGAGACCTATGGAGACAGGCACGGATTGCGGTGAGTCCAAACATGGCCGCCCTTCATGATGAAGATAGCTCTGACATGTCCGATGATTTTTCAACCGGACTAGAGGTAGAGCCCCCACCCGCACCCGCACCAAAGGTCCCCCCCTCCACTCCCCCGCAACCTGACTCACCCCCGGTCACCATAGCGGTCATGAAAGACCTGCTGGCCGGTGTCCAACATGCCATCCAAGCTGATATGGCGAAAATACACACAGACCTGCAAGGCCTGACAGGCCGCATCAGCGCCCTGGAACAGGGATCCCTGCACACCAGCACGCACACCAAGCAGCTGCAGCAACTGGTCACTAATCTGCAGCTCCAGAATCTTAAATTTGAGCACCAATTCGAAGCCCTGGAGGACCAGCGAGGCTGCCAAAATATTAAGATCCGAGGGATCTCAGAAGAGATACCGGAGGAGGAATTACCTCACTTCACAAGACGATTACTCACAACTCTACTAACGGCTAAACAGGCCAAGCAGATAACCCCAGAAGGGATGTTCCGACTTCCAAGGCCTACTTCAGCCCCTACCATGCAACCCAGGGACTTACTGGTACGCCTTCCGAACAGCAGAGATAAAACAACAGTTCTGAACGCAACGAGAAACCGCTCGCCCTACCTGTTTGAGAATCAGTCGCTCTCATTTTATTCAGACCTCTCGCGGTCCACAATGGCCTGGCGCCGTTCCCTCCAGCCCTTTACGGCTCTCCTCCGGGTGCAGAACATCACATACAGGTGGAGGGGCTCCCGTGCACTACAGCTCTCACACGGAGACTCCCGGTACACCATCCAAGATATGCAGGGTGCGAGAGACCTACTACCTACACTGGGCCTCAGACAGGACTCCTTACCAACGACGGGTCAACTCAACATACCAGCTACTCCTGGATTAGGGGATCCGGCGACAACTTTACCATTCGTCCCCCGACGGCCTGAATCACGGAAAAACGCAGCAGCTGCAACCTGACGGGACTTTGATGGCTACTCAGGCCGCTCCTTGTCATACATGGGGCCCCAGGCCCACAGACTTGCCCATGACCACAGAGCGGCCCGACAGACACAGGGCCATCAAGGGAACTCGCATAGCGTTCTACCTCCCCCCCCCCCCCAGGGTTACCGGGGACATTAAACTTACATCTGACTACTAAACACTGGATTATCCACACATGCTAACCACGGATGAACCGCACACACCAAGCACAGGTGAAGACATGCCCCGCAGGAACACTAGGCATTGACAAGACACAGTAGCGAGTTAAGCCCACACACTAAACCTGCGTCATCCCATTCTATTCGCTAGTTCATGACCACAACTAGTAACTATATACGGCTATGCTCTCACTTAACTATCCTCTACTTCACGACCATAGCCGGAGACTTTCTACATATATGTTATCACTTAAATACTCTCTAATTCACGACCACAGCTAGTGACTGTCTACATCTATGATATCACTTAAATATTCTCTAATTCGAGACCACAGCTAGTGAATATCTACAAATATGTAATCACTTAAATATTCTCTAATTCACGACCACTGCTAGTGAATATCTATATCACTGTTATCACTTAAACTCAAAAATGTGCTGCCTTATTATAACCATGTCATTGTTTTATGCTACTTGTTTGTGATGCGCTTGATACAGCTGTCGTGGCGTCTCAAGCCTGTTTGTCACTCTTTGCACATGAAAAAATAAAGAATTAAAAAAAAAAAAAAAAATGGAAACACCCCGTGTTTTGGCTGTATAACAGGTGTGGAAGTCGTGGGGGAACCACTTGGAGGTAAATTTAGGTCTATCTTTCCACCTAAAGTGCGTCTCCTGGAAGAACGCCACTAGAGCGCCACATTTCTTAGCCTCCTGTATGGCCAACCTACGCTTGTTCGGGGAGTTAAGCCCTTTCGTGTTTAGGGACATAATCTTAATCACCATAATGTAGTTGTAAGGTGCGCTGTACTCTTAAGTATTAAGGACCCAGGGATTCGTTGTAGGTTGGGTATGGTGCAGATCTTGAGTATACTCACAAGGGAGGGGGGGAGTAACAGGGTAATAACTATATGCAATACTCCGTGTGTCACCGAAGTCACTTCTCAGTGACATGTGATTCTCTAGGTGACAGAGAAATAGGGCTACTGGAGCCTTGGGGGTATACCTCTCAGGGTTAGAGTATTGAGATCCTGATTAGTATGGGATCAACATTAGTCTGAGTCCGAGCATAGTGCATCCGGGTGTGATCCACCCGCCGCGGCTAAGACTTTCAGCCTTCTTGTAAACCTTTCAATGTATTCTAAGGTAGATAGCATTCGTACATAAAAACCAAAAACATAAAAGTGGTGTAAACATGTACGATAAGTCCATGTGGATATTGGTGGTGTGGCATCGGTCTATGAGCCTTTCAATTTGGTGATGTCTCCGAATCGGCCGCTGTGCGAGATGCTCTGGGCACTTGTGACCAGTCTTCGGAGAGCGTCTTTGGAGCCTGGGCCTTCGCTTGTTTTTTCCGAGGGCTGTTGGATGGGAGTGGTATGTTCCACTCTTGTAGCATTCTCTTGCCGTCGTCTGGATTCATAATGGGTTGGACAATGCCGTTTCTCAGCTTCGCGGTGAAACCCCACTTATAGGGGATATTCGGGTTGCCGAGGAGAGGTCTTTAAATAGCTTGATGTTGTTGTATGGTTCCGGCCATGTGCTGGTGGTTCTGGCCGTTTGCATAATCCTGTCTTTGGCAGTGAAGTGATGGACCCTGGTGATGGTGTCCCGTGCGGTGTCAAGGGGAAGTTGTTTGGGCTTGGGGAGCCGGTGTGTTCTGTCCAAAATTAAGTCAAATTCAGACAGGGAAGGGATTAAGGCCTTGAACCGGTCTTTGACATACCTGGGGAGATCTTGTGGTGTGATATTTTCTGGTATTCCCCTTATACGGATGTTGTTTCTCCTACTCCTGTCTTCTTGGTCTGCCACCTTTTCTTCCAGTTCTTTGATTTCATTTTCCAGGGATGAGTATGCATCTGCCATGGAGTTGTACGCCTCCACTAGTTCCTCTGTCCTGTCTTCCAGACAGGTAGTGCGTTCCCCCATGCTGTGTATGTCTGCTTTAATATCTGCAGTCATCTGCATAAGGTCTGCTTTAAAGGAGGTTTGTAGCTCTTGAATGATTAGCCTGATGGAGGAGTTTGTGGCTGGGCTTTTGTGTTCCTGCTGGCTGTCTCCTGCTTCAGAGCTATGGGCTGGTGAGTGCTGGCCGTCGGCACCATTTTGATTTTTCTGCGCGGTTTGCGGCCTCTCTAAGTGAGAGTTTAGCGTTTTTTGTTTTAGTTTTTTGGTAGCCATGGTGTACCCGTATTTACCCTTCAGTGTGTGAGTTTTTCGCGGTGTTTGAAGGTTTTTGAAGAGCTCCGGTTTGCTCCGTTCACATGTGCGGCTAGGACACGCCCCTATATATGATATTTTAATAGTTTTAGCGCCATCTTTTATCTCTGTTTTTTATTTTCTATTCCAGTCTTACCTTGTTTCTAGTACTGGATACATCTCAGCATATCATCTGCTCCTAGCATCCATATAAGCTGCAACAGGGTCTTGGTAAGTGGCCGAACAAACGGTTACCCTGCACCAGGCCCTACTTATCCACTACCATGCTGAAGACTCCTCATCAACTACATCAGGCACAGGGGTCCCGGTCTTGGGACAGCCACCCGTGACAGTGAGTGTGTGTTTGTATGTCAATTCGTAAGTGTGTGTGTCTGTTAGTGAGTGAGTGTGTATCTGTTAGTGAGTGAGTGTGTGTCTGTCAGTGAGTGAGTGTGTGTCTGTCTGTGAGTGTATATGTGAGTGAGTGAGTGTACGTCTGTCAGTAAGTGTGTGTGTGCCAGTGAGTGAGTGTGTGTCTTTCAATGAGTGTCTGTGTCAGTGTGTGTGTGTCTGTCAGTGAGTGTATGTGTGTCTGTCAGTGTGTGTGTGTGTGTGTGTGTCTTTCAGTGCGTGTCTGTCAGTGAGTGAGTGACATGAGGGGGCGGCAAAATGGATCTTTGCCTAGGGCGGCAGAAATCCTTGCACCGGCCCTGGGTATGACTCTACATAAACACACAAACTGCCTAAAACATACACACACAGAAAATGCATAATACACACACACACACACACACACATTAACACAAACTGTCTAATACATACATACATACATATATTCACACACTACCTAATTCATACACACACACACACACACACTGCTCAATACATACATACATGCACACTGCCTAATACATACAATACACATTGTCTAATACATACAAGCAGCCCTCTCATCCCTTACATGCTCAGGTGGGGGGCTGGGGACACTGAAAGCCGCCCATTACAAGGGACACAGGGCAGGGAGCAGCAGCTTCTGGGTGCTATGCCTTCACGCTTCCCTGCTCTTCAGAATCCTTGCCAGCAGCGCATCCCTTACACCAACCTCACTGGCATTTGTTCACGTGAAGGCCCTAAAGAGTGGCAGTAAAGCTGCTGAGCCCTCTTCCGAACTGAATTGGTGGCCGCAAAAAAAATAGAATTTTGGCGGGAGGTGGGAGGGAGGATGGCACAGTGGGAAACAAGGAATACTCTAGGAGGGCACTTGCTACCCTTTAGCGACACTTGTGGGAGGAGTGCGACAGATACATAGCATGGTGATAAGCAGGGGCAGCAAAATGCTGCCCCATCACAGTGCCTCCATTGGGACCTATTGACAGGCTGGTTCTGGCAGGAGTTAAGGTGTAGTGTGGTGTGTTAGGATAGTGTAGGGGTAAAGGGGAAGTCTTTACTGCGGGTAACAGTGGACCATATATGTATGTGTGTGTCTGTATATATATATTATAGATTATATACCTAAATTCTAGGACATTGCAATTTAACTTTTACTACACTCTACTTCCTCTAGACCCGGCCTGTCCAACCTGCGGCCCCCCAGATGTTGCTGAACTACAACTCCCATGATTCTTTCAGTTAAACAGATAGCCAGGGAATCATGGGAGTTGTAGTTCAGCAACATCTAGGGGGCCGCAGGTTGGACAGCCCTGCTCTAGACAATACATTTATCTGCACTGAACCCTCATTTCCTCTTGTTCCTATTTGTCTATAGTTATCATTACAGTGTATAATTATTTACTTTTTTCTGTTCCTGATACAGTTGTGAAGAGTATTTTAAATGAATGGTATATTATAGCAGTATGAAAAAAGCAAGCACATCTCATATAGTAGCTTTTTGTCCTTTTAGATTCTCCATCTGTTAATGACAGCAGTAGCAGAATGTTGAATGGAAATTAAATAACACTGCTCTACACCAAACTCTGCCTGTGACATTGCAAACCCATACACCCTGAAAGTAGAAATGCTGAGCTTCTGACTTTCACAAGAAACCTTATAAAAGTAATACACTGTGGAAGTGAAGCGAGACGTTGAGACACCGGCCCAGACAAGCCAGCATCCTCAAATCTCCTTCTTGGGATTATGGCAGAAGAACACACAGGACCAAACAAGCTATGTTTTGTTGAGAGTCAGGAAAAGCAATCAACAGAAAAAAATGTATATGATTAGCATAAGGAATAAAGCTGCAGAATTCTATAGCATAAATAAATGGCACTTCAGGATAAAGTCAAAGCACGAAGACTTTACAAAATCCAAGCATAAATACCATCTACAAGTGTCCTGATTTTAGGTTTCTGTCCTGCCTTTCCAATTTAGTCCCGCAGTCCCGGAAACATAACGCAACTGTCCTTAGGTAACATATCATGATTAAACACAAAGTGGGGGATTCAGCACTTGTAGATTACTGGTAACGTTCAAAGTCAGCTTAATCACCAAGTCCGGGGTCTCTCTTGTCTGGTAGAGAAAAATAAAAAAAACAGAAGGGTGGTGTAGTGCCTAATATGTCTTTGAAGATATGTGGAATGATAAAAAGAAAAACTAATAGTGTAGTATGTAAAATACAATTGGAAAAAAATGATAGAAATAATCCACTCACACTTTTTGGGAGCTTAAATGCAGCTCTAAATTTGGCGCTTGGGCAGAATGATCCCCGCATAGGGATATAATATCTACTGGGGCTGCTGAGCTGCTGGCGTGCGGGCAGCAAGTGAGCAGTCATCTCCCTGCTCAGCTCCCTCTCGCTCCTCTTAGTGATGCCGGAGCCGGAGTGACTTCATATTCCGGCTCTGGCAACCCTGCTGTGCGCACGAGGGAGCTGAGCAGGGAGATCACTGCCCACTGCTCCCTCGCCGCCCACGGCCATTTTTTAGAAATTTTGGTGGAACCCTAATTGTGTTCTCGCGGAACCCCAGGGTTCCACGGAACACCAATAGGGAAACATTGGCCTAGATCCTTGGTGGGGACATAAAACCACCTACACCTAATGGATTGAGCAAAACTTATTTTGCACCATTACATGCGCGTACATTTTTTAAAATCTATTTTACATCTTTTACTCCAGTTTTACAGTTACACACTCTTATGGTTTTCTTCTCTTCTATGTCTGTATACAGAGAGACACCATCACTACTTATATCCTAAAGTGGGGGTCATACCACTCCACGCTGCATTTGGGGAGCCAACGTTTTGGCTCCAAAATATGTGAGTGCACATTTATTACTCTGTTTTATTTTCTACTACTCTGGTCTGACATACTACACCATATTAATTCTTCTCCCACATCTTTATGAGGAAATCAATCTAGAGGAAGATTGCTTGCAGACCTGTGGACCAAATTTTATCCCTAGGCGGGGATCATTCTGCCCAAGCGCAAAAGTCGGAGCTGCACCTAAGCTCCCACAAAGTGTGAGTGGAATGTTTTTATCACTTTTTTCCAATTGTATTTTACATACTACACTATTATTTTTTCTTTTTATCTTTCCACATATTTGGACATATTAGGCGCTACACCACCCTTCTGTTTTAACATATCATGAGTGCAACAATAGAGGCACACATGCAATGGACCCCAGGACCATGAGAGAGCACTTCAGCATAAGTATCTGCTTGGTTCTGTATACAGGGGGCCAGCCTGGAGGAGGTCTGTCAGCCTGGAGTGCTTGACACCATGCTGACATGTTCACTCATTGGGTTGGCTTCACCCATTATGGGTGTCACTCTCCATGGCCTGACAAATGCTAGGCAAATTTGGCAATTTTTTTTTTACATATTGTTTTTTGTAAAAAATGCTTCAACTAATATCTAATGTCACAATATTTGTTTTTGCTTGTTTTGCTTTGTGTTCACTAATTTCAACATAGACGTAAGACCTCGGAATATCATTTGTAAACCATATGCTAAACCCTTGGCAATCGATAGATATGTTAGAGACCTACACACTACAGACGTCAGATATGTCACCAGAGACAAATATGTTCCACTGTAATGCTAGTAAATTCCAAGCTGTGGTTTATATGGATCAATAATAGAGTTGGTAACATAAACAACTAAGCTTAGGAATTTACAGTTAGTGATTCTTTACGTTTTAGTTTTCTGATAATTATTTAGTTAGAGTTTAATGATGTAATGACTATTGTTATTTGATTATTATGTGTAGAAACATCCCCTAGATCAGGGCTCGAGTCCTGCAGGAACGCGTGGGAACGGCGTTCCTGCACTTTTTCCACAGCAGGAACGCCGTTCCCATTACTAGTCCTGCAGGACCAAGGGCTGGCACAAGCGGCTGCCAGAGCAGGGGGAGCACAACTCCGAATCCCCTGCCTCTGACTGGGGACTCGGATTTTTAAACTCACCTCTCCCCCTGCAGTCAGTGGAGTCGTCCGGCCTCTCCTGATGATGTCAGTAGGAGGGGGCGTGACTTTCTCTGCTCTTCTCACAGGACCCCTGGGGAGCAGAGGAAGTCACGCCCCCTCCTCCTGACATCATCAGGAGAGGCCGGCTTACTCCACTGACTGCAGGCTGCAGGCTGCAGGTTCCAGATCCTGTCCCACCCCTCCTGGCCCAAGGTAAGCCTCAGGGAGGGGGGGGGGGAAGGCACTTTAGTTTTTTTTGTTTGTTTTTAATCCCTTTCCTGAGTCCCTGTCCCCCTCCCCAGTCCCTGTCCCCCTCCCCAGTCCCTGTCCCCCTCCTCAGTCCCTGTCCCCCTCCTCAGTCCCTGTCTCCCTCCTCAGTCCCTGTCTCCCTATTTAAGGCCCTGTCCCCCTCCTCAGTTCCTGTCCCCCTCCTTAGTCCCTTTCCCCAGTCCCTGCCCCCCTCCTCAAGCCCTGCCCCCCTCCTCAAGTCCTGTCCCCTTACTCAGTGCCTGTCTCCCTCCTCAAGCCCTGTCCCCTTACTCAGGCCCTGCTCCCTTCATCAGCCCCTGCTTCCTTCATCAGCCCCTGCTCCCTTCATCAGCCCCTGCTCCCTTCATCAGCCCCTGCTCCCTTCATCAGCCCCTGCTCCCTTCATCAGCCCCTGCTCCCTTCATCAGCCCCTGTCCTCTTCCTCAGCCCATGCCCCCTTCCTCAGCCCATGCCCCCCCCCTCCTCCTAAGCTCCTGTCCCTCTTCCTCAGCCCTGCCACCTTACTCAGCCCATGGCCCCTTCCTCAACCCATGCCCCCCCCCTCCTCCTCCTAAGCTCCTGTCCCTTTTCCACAGCACTGTCAACTTACTTAGCCCCTGTCCACCTTACTCAGCCCCAGTGCTCTTACTCAGCCCCTGCATACGAGCATCAGCCCCTGTCCCTCTTCCTCAGCCCCTGTCCCTCTTCCTCAGCCCCGTGCCCTTACTCAGCCCCTGCATACAAGCGTATCATTTTTTTTTGGGGGGGGGGGGGGAGGGGCGGGAGGGGGAGGGGGCGGGGAGTGGATCTTGGGTGAGTTCCTGCACTTTTTTACCCAGGACTTGACCCCTGCCCTAGATGTTTGGCAAAAGTAACATCCTCAGGACTTACTTAGAAACCAGAGTAATCTGAATGCACCTTTTATGGTTAAATACTTTGTCATTATTATTATTATTATTATTATTACTTGTGTACTTATCTTTGTATATTTATATTTCCTTTTGTATTGCACAGTCATGTTGCAATGCTGCTGCTCAACCCATGTGTTCCCTATTAAGGGTTAATAATTATGTAGTGGTTTAAAACAATACCCCTCTCTGTCTAATTCCAGGGTCCGCGAAACCCCCCCCCCCCCCAGATGTCGCTGAACTACAACTCCCATGATTCTTTGAATTACATAGATAGCCAGAGAATCATGGGAGTTGTAGTTCAGCAACATCTGGGGGGCCGGAGTTTGAGGAACCCTGGTCTAATTAGAGATTTTGTTTTACCTGAAGCTGAAAGTAGCAAGGTGAAATGTTATCACAGAACTCACCTAAGAGGTTTGCCTTGACATGACAGGTGAGCTTACATTTAAATGGCCACTGGAGTGATACTAGGACCTCCAGTTATTAAAATGTGTATAGGGGTTTAATATATTACGCAAGTAACTCTATTCTTTTTGTTTTTATTGTATATTTTGGATCTGATGTATACTATGGTCATTGCTGTGCCGAGCAGCAGTGGGAGGTAGAGTGCAGGACTTATTTCTTGTCCCCTCTCCCCTTACCTGTCAGTGAGTGGCGTCCTCTCTTCCTGATACGCCGCTCGCGTCCTCCTCTCCTCCTCCCAGCGGCAGCATGTATAACGCTGCACGCTGGGAGCCGGCACAAATATCTGAACGCCGGGGTTAAATATCTGAACGCGTTAAAGCTACAGTTAAAGCTACAGCACAATAATCACAGTGATTCTTTACTTTTTAGTTTTTTGATACATTACTTAGAGTTTAATGATGTAATGACTATTGTTATATATATAACAATAACAGTTTTGGTAACAAGAGAAAAACAATCAATCCATTTTGGCTCCAGGTTGAAGGTGGTTGCGATGTGCATTTGGGACATCTGAACCCAGATTGTTACTTATAGATAATAAATCAAATGTGAGGACTTCAGTTTCTATGTGTCAATGCAACAGATGACAAAGATAATTAAATGATTGTTATCGTTATGATTAACTTACACAGCAAACAGCAAAATTGGATATAAAGCACTTAGCTGATGTTCTCACAGTTGGACCAAATCATTGGCTAATAAATAGAGGCACTATTTTACAAAAGCAGATATGTGGCTTCTTCTGAGGATAGACTTGAGAGTATTTCATAACTACAATACCAGGCACAGGGTATGTTACAATCCAGCATCAAGCACCAATAACAGATCAATAATGTTTTCTGACTTCGGTCCAGAATTGTGCTATAGTTTTCAAAGCAATCCCCGTGGAAAAAAATCATGGACCATTTTAAGGCCAGAAAATGTTTTCAACTTAAAAGTGGGTCAAAGTCGGGATTTGCCTGCTGATCTTTCAATGTTGAACTCATTAGGTAGATGTTGCAAAGACAACAAAAAACTTAAGCATATGTGTTTTTTCTTTAACGTCGTTTAAAATGGACATTTTAGATAGAATGCACATATGCATGACTTATGCTCTAAATTTCACAATGTCATGCTGTATTTTTTGGTGTAATTTTTAAATGAGGAATCCTTAAGTAATGTTGCTTGTCCATTTTCTCAAGTCAGAGCAGGTGTTTATAGTATTCAGTTTATTTTACATGTTGATAAAAGTGTTATGTTGTGATCTGTGTGCTGATCTGTACAAATTCTCCAACTCAGATTAAATCAAAGTTTGTTTTTCAGTGTACTACAGTGCGTTTTTCTGAATCGTGTTTACATCTTGCCTCAAATGATATTCAGTGACATGCTCCTTCAACAGTTTTTTTGTATGATATTAAAATTTGTTCACTACATGTTGTGTTTAACAGAAAGACGTGTTTGGTCCCATGCAACAACTGATAGAATAGTGGAATAACTGGGTTACTTAGGTTTGATTGATCACTCATTAATCAAACGTGGGGTGAGAATTACTTTGATGATTTCTAATCTACTATATATGCATTTCACTTGCTGCCGATCTACACATGTAAAGTATTGCCCAACGGTATGTAAAATTGAAAAGGAAATTCATTAATCACAATGGTTCCTATGATATCCTAAGAGCGACTCATTAATTGATTTTCCTTTGTTAGCATATGGATTCTAATTACATCCAGGAAGCTCTTTCCATGCTGTGAAACCAGCAGCACATGAATTGTGTATTCAGCCGGTATAAAATGGTCAATTTGGAAAGCTTATATGGGGTGAAGAAATTGAATGGACTCCATGGCTCCCTACTGGTTCTTAGAAGGTCTGAGATTTCCTGCCCTCGATAAGCCCTCTGTATGACAGGCTATGGAATGGTAGAATGAGAGGCATGGCGGATGAAAGCCCCCTAATCAGTGATATTAAGTATCCCACCAACACATGGTTTGATAGAATAAGTGGGCCAGAGAGTGATGGGGCCCTGGCTGATGTTTCTTACCTTCTTCCACCGGGTTTGTTTCATCTGGCAAAGATGTTTGTGTAGAAGCAGAATTGCTTTCATTTTTTTTAAATTCTCTCCTTCCACATAGGACATAGAGACGACAACAAAGACAATTCTAAATATCTTATGATTATTGTGGGTCTCGTGTGCTATGCTTGATTTTTGTTATGTTTATGTATTTATTCTGTGTGCCCACTAGAACCGCAGGCAGCCAACATGGTCATGATTGGATTTTGTTCTCGATAACTCAGCAACACAGTTCTCAACTTTTGGAAGAATATTTGTGCCATGAATGAAATAAAAAGGAAAACATGAAGAATATACGAGCCATCAAAAAATAAACTCCTCTAAATGTATTAAATGGTCACACAGTATGTGTGTGTGTGTGTGTAAAGTCTGACCAGTTAATGAACTGCATAGTGTTTGCTATTTCTGTCATTGTCCCAGATTATTTTGTTTTCCTGGAGTTGAGTACGATGAACTGGCTGATTTCACTGCGTCCTGTTTGTTCAAGCCTGGGGATGTCATCATAGCACAATTTATGGCTGGCGTGGATGACCAGTATAACCACGTAACTCCCACCATTGGGAGTTAAATAACACAATTTTGTATTTTTCTGAGTTTTTTAAACTTAATCCTTAACCTATTGAATATGCCTTACTTGATAGTTTCAAAATGTTTTTTATTAACAATTCAGATGCAGATACATAGCTATATTGCTACAACTCTCAAAGCAATTTATTTAATTTCTCAATTGATCAAATCTAAACATTCAGTTCAAAAACTTGGGAAGAACAGAGTACCTGTCAAACAATTAGTATTTAGTGAATAGCCATTTATTTGTCTAATTAAGCTATCATTGTGACGAGACCAATCTCGCCACATTGCATTGGAGGAGCCTGATTGCCCGCTGTCACGATTCGGGAACCTAACACGCTAACAGGTCACAGAAAGAAAAAGGTGCTATACCGGTCCTTAGAATGGCCGGGTTAAGCACACTAAGACTAGTCAGGAGACAAGCCAAGTAAAGGGAGCCAGAAAACAGGAGAACGAGAAACAAGCCGAGGTCAAAGGTAAATAATCGGTAACCAGAGAGAGACGCACGAACAGACTGCAATACAGGTATCACAAGACCACAACAGGGCACTGAGAGACAGGAAAGGTAAGTATATATATCCTAAGGTTAATTCTGATTGGATAACTTCCAATCAGAATTAACAATCACACGTGGGAGATATTTACACCTCCCACTGTGATTATGGTACTGTGTCTTTAACGCTGGGTCGCGTGACCGACCCTGGCGTTCGCATAAAGGCGCGGGCTCCCATCGTGCAGCGTTATACATGCTGCCGCTGAGAGGCGAGGAGGAGGAGGACGCAAGCGGCGCCTGGAGCAGAGAGGACGCCGCTCGCTGACAGGTAGGGATTGCAGCCTCCCCTTACAGTCGCCTGCGGTGCCCTGACACCCGCCTGTTGCCTCTGGACTATGACCCCATGTGAAAGTCTTCCTTTCACCTGCAGAAAAGGCTTATTCGTGCCTTTCTGCCCGGCGGTCGGTAGATTCAAACGCACGAATGACTGGACCACCTGGGAGCTGGAGTGTGCCATCAATTAACCCCCCAGAAGCTGCGGTTAACCGCAGCTTAATTGACGAATACTGGGTGGCCTTTGTTCATTTGCCGAACACGTGGCGGCGGCCATTTTAACCCCTTAAGGACCAAACTTCTGGAATAAAAGGGAATCATGACATGTCACACATGTCATGTGTCCTTAAGAGGTTAAATTCCCGAACGGCCAGCTGTGTTCAGCGCCCAAACTATGGAACTGGAAACGGACATTTATTTGCGCGAACACCGCTGAGCCGTCAGCCTCCTTGCTTCTACGGTCGGTCATTTAACCGGATGCCTTTCATTCGGTAGTTTAAACCGTATGAACAGCATTTCCCCAGATAGCCATCCCGTGGAGTCTATTCGTATGGAGAACAGACTTTGTGAACACGGCGATTGGACTGTGTGCATAGGATCTGAGCGCTATTCGGTACTTTTGTGCGCTCAGATCCCAGCTATCTGGGGATTGGTTACATGTATATATTTTATGTGACAAATGTAATATTATATATTTAATTTTATTTTAGTGTTTTACTGTAACCATGTGGTTAATGGAGTTTTGCCTCTGTCCTTGGAGATAATTGGATTACTTCCCAATTATCTCCAGGATAGAGGGGAGGGATTGTAATGTACTGTGGGATTGTTTTAACCCTGTATGCCTGTGATTGGTTATTTTACCATTTGTGTCCCAGTCTTCCATTTGGTCCCCTAGGGGAGTGTCCACCAGGTGGAAGACCTGCATAAATACCGGGCAGGTAGTCCACATTAAACCAGACCATTGCTTGACCCCCAACACGGAGCTCTGTCTCGTCTTTGGGGGGGATTTACTGTATGCTGTTAGAGACTGATTGCCAGGAGTTCCTGTTCGTCTGCTAGCAGCTATTCGTGAGGTTCCAGTTCGGGAGTTTGGAGTGCTATTTTGTATGCAGTTCGGGAGTTTGGAGCATTCCCTTGTATTCGGTTCGGGTGTTTGGTGTTCTGCAGTAGCTGTGCCTGTATCTCTGGAAGGGGAAGATCTCCTAAACGGCTGTTAACCCCTTTTATGCCTGGGGGTGCCGTTACAATCATAACCAAGCTTTGATCAACAGAAATTCCCAGTTTAGTAAATAACACATTAAAGTAATATTTAGGTAGCGGTAGGTAGGCTCAATGCAGTTTAAACATATAAACCTATTACTGGATTTTTGTCTTCTCACGCAGGTACCAGGTCTTCATCATCATGAGCATATTACAGACATGCAAAACACAAAGGACCAACATAGGTAAAATCAAAAAGATTCAGCAAAATAACGAATAATTTAACTTTATAAATAGTATTGGTAACCCGTTATAGGAAAGGAGCTCCTTAAAATTACCAGAGTTGTTACATAAGTACCAATATCCTTTTGAATATCCTTTCGAAACTGTACTTGCAAACTTGTGTGATCAAACTGACTAGCATTATTTGGACAGCAATGTAAGTCAGTAATTAATTAATAGGGTCCTAATGGTACACAGTAATTCATAGCGCAACAATTGTTAGTGGTAAGTAGATTTTACTTAGGGTGATGCTTACAATGTAGTTATAGTTAGGGTTGAGGGTTCTTTTAGGGGTAACATTCCATCAATCGTTTTTGGAATGCTAGGATTTAGTGGTCTGTATTTCCTATTATTCAAACCCAGACAAAGCTTAGAGTGATTGGAGTTGTTCTAAGTTACTGTTGCTGTGAAGCTTGACAAGTTTTATAGAAAAAGCTTTATGGTGAGTTATGAGGACAGATGGTCCTCAATGCTAACCTAATACATGCACAGAATAGCTATATTATATGTGTTGTTACCTTTGTAGTAAAGAAAATGGCTCTTGGTACATTGCAAAGCATTTTAACTACCACAGCTGTTATAAAAAAGGAGAAGAAACTAGTCTCACCAAAAATGTACATGGAGGAAAGGGAAAAAAGCCAAGTGTCTGTGTCCTAAATATATCACATCCATGAGAGATGTGCATGGGGGAACATTTTTTTAGATTTGCTAGTTTTCGGATTTCCAAAATTCAAAAATTATCGATTTGAACTAAACTAAATTTGTCCAAAAAACGTGTTCATTTGCAAAATTCGGATGTCCATATTCCGTTTCCCTAAGGGAATGAATGAAAATGGCAATCACAAAGTTGCAAAGTACCAATTTAGAGATTTATCTACTAAACAAAAGAAAGAACAAAATGAAGAAAAGCACTTTGCTTAATTTGCCCTTTCAGTTTTTAATAGATAATTATCTAATTTTCTATCAAAACAAATGGATCCGAGATGAACCAATTTATTACAGATCAATTCATTTTCCTTTGATTCTGAAATTGCCAAATTATTTGAATTTCAGATAAAGTTCGATTTGGAATGAAACTAATTGGACATGTCTTGCATCTATGTATATATCTTGTTTGAATAACTTAATGTATTTTACAAAATTGAATTCGACCAGTTGAAAGGGATACCCAGAGCCACATTAATGATTGTGTTGGAGGGGTAATTACTTTCCTTTTCAATAGTGGTGCTAAACACATTTGAATTGTCCCCTTACTAAATGTATCTGGATGGTGTAAGGAAAGCAATTAATGAGTCATCCTGTGTTTGCTGGCACCTATCACAGTATGCTGTTGCTGCTTATTCTCTGCATTTGGCAGATCACAGACTTACATTGATGGGGCGTTACACATTTAAAGCAGAAATTACACCACAATTAGAAACACTATGCAATAGAACAACAATGGAAAGTGAGTCATAGGTATAGAGAAACCAAATCGATCCAAACAGCTTGTCCAGTTCCTTCATGTAAATTCTGTGAGTGGTAACTGTAAACTCATCCACAAATTAGGATACCCAACAGACCAATGTAAATGTATTTACAGATTAGTATTTGAAGTATACCGATCAGCTACAACATTAAAACCATTGACAGGCTAAGTGAATAACATTGATTATATTTTTATAATGGCACCAGTCAAGGGGTAGGAGATATTAGACAGCAAGTGATCAGTTAGTTCCTGAATTGTGTATGTCAGAAGCAGGAAAAATGGGCAAACGGAAAGCTGACTTTGACTTGGGCCAGATAGTCAGAGCATCTCCAAAATGGCAAGTCATGTGGGGTGTTCCCAGTATGCAGTGGTTAGTAAATGCAAAGTTGGTGAAAGGAAGGACAACCGGTGAACTGGCGTCAGGGTCATGGGCTCCCAAAGCTCAATAATGCACATGGGAGCAAACACTAGCCCGTATGGTCCGATCACACAGTATATGTACTGTAGCTCAAATTGCTGAAAAACTGAATGCTGGTCAATACAGAAAAGTGTAAGAATGCAAAGTACATTGGAGTTTTCTGTGTATAGGGCAGGGTAGCTACAGACTGATGACATCTGTCTTCCTCTGAAAGTTACTTTAATGGGAACATGAGCATCAGAACTGGACCATGGAGTAATGCAAGAGGTTACCTGATATGATGAATCATGTTTTCTTTTAGATCAAGTTGATGGATGTGTGTACGTGTGTAATTTACCCGGGGTAGTGATGTGAGCATAATGCACTATTGGGTGACGGCAGACCAGCAGAGACAGTGTTATGCTATGGGCAATGCGTTTCTGCTGAGACACCTTGGGTCCTGACACTCATGTGGATGTTCATTTCACATGTACCACCCACCAAGAGAAAGTTACAGACCACGTACACACCTTCATGGAAATGAAGTTCTCTGATGGCAGTGATCTCTTTCAGCAGGAAAATGCTCCCTGCCACACTGCAAAAAAAATTTCAGGAATGGTTTGAGGAACATGACAAAAAGTTCAAGGTGTTTCCTTGGCCTCCAAATTCCCAGATCTTAATCCGATTGAGCATCTGTGTGATGTGCAGCAACAAGAAACCCAACCCACCTTGCAACTTGCAGGAATTAAAGGATATGTTGATAATATCTTGGTGCCAGATATTGCAGGACCTGTTCAAAGGTCTTGTGGTAGCCATGCTTTGACGCATCAGAACTGTATTGGCAGTATGGGAGGGCATACGCGATATTAGGCAGGTGGTTTTAATGTTGTGACTGATCAGTATATATAAGCAATATAAATCAGCTCTATTGATATCCCAGGAATAAAGCATTGTAGCTACTTGTTCTATGATTTGAATGATTCTTTCTCTCCTTTAGTGGAAACTAATTGGTGTCTGGAGAGGTGATTAGTTACATATATTAACATATGATGACATAAAATAGTCAAGAATATTTGATATACGTGGATTGTGAACGGGAAGATTTGCATTGGACAGACTGGACAGAGAAGCAAGAAGTGCTTGGAAGTGTGAACATTTTATCTTGTGATTTGTTTTATATGATTTGTTTCTAGACATTTTCGATTGGTCTTTAAGTGTATTTATGAGATCTAAAGGAATATCATCTGAGCTTTGGAGACAAAAGTTATTTTTTTCTCTCCACTTAAGAGAGTTTTGATTTTCTGAAAATTTGGTTTATCTTTTGTCATAAATCTTATGCATTTTCTCCCTATTTTGTTTTATGTATTGTAATTAAACAACAATTAAACATTAAACAATTGCATTTAATTTTATAATTAGATTCTATTATTATTTTATAATTTAATTAAAAATAATTTAAAACATATGCTAACAGAAAACAGACAGCCTTTAATAGTAATAATAGTAATCAATGCCTGTTCTCAGTGTTCCTCTATATTCTAATTTGATACTTTCTTAAGGCCTCCTTTAGCAAAAAATATAATACAGATTTGGACCTGTTGCTCTCTATACCCAGAGGGATATCACCTAGACCTCACTAGAATGTGAAAGTGATCTTCTAGAGTTGTTGTACGCCTTGGCACATGTGAGCCAAATTTTGTTTGAGACCTTAGTGTGAATTAACTAAAGATAATTTATTACCAAATTTATCTGTTTCTCCTATATTCCATTTTAACAAATGTATCCTTATTAAAAACATACATATGATAGATCTACTTTCAACCCTTTTGACGCAAACACAATTTTGTCTTGAGATATAGTGATGTCGCGAACATGAAATTTGCAGTTCGCGAACGGCGAACGCGAACTTCCGCAAATGTTTGCGAACGGGCAAACCTGGAACCGCCATAGACTTCAATAGGCAGGCGAATTTTAAAACCCACAGGGACTCTTTCTGGCCACAATAGTGATGAGCCCCCACCCACCTGAGCGGTGGGTGGGGCCTCTAAATACCAATAGGGTGCGGGGATCTAATGTCCTCCCCCTGGTCCCCACCCCTGAGCGGTGGGTGGGGGCCCTAAACACAAATTGGAGGGGACCTAATGTCCTCCCCTCTGGCCCCCACCCCTGAGCGGCGGGTAGGGGCCGTAAATACCAATGGGGGGGGACCTAATGTCCTCCCCCTGGACCCCACCCCTGAGTGGCGGGTGGGGGCCCTAAATACCAATAGGGGGGGACCTATTGTCCTCCCCCCTGGCCCCCACCCATGAGCGGCGGGTGGGGGCCCTAAATACCAATAGGGGGGGACCTATTGTCCTCCCCTAAGCCCCCACCCCTGAGTGGCGGGTGGGGGCTCTAAATACCAATAGGGGGCGGGGACCTAATGTCCTCCCCCCGGCCCCCACCCATGAGCGGCGGGTGGGGGCCCTAAATACCAATAGGGGGGACCTATTGACCTCCCCCCGACACCCTCCCCTGAGCGACGGGTGGAGGCCCTAAATACCAATAGGGGGACCTATTGTCCTCCCCCCGGCCCCCACCCCTGAGTGACGGGTGGGGCCTCTAAATACCAATAGGGTGCGGGGACCTAATGTCCTCCCCCCGGCCCCCATCCATGAGCGGCGGGTGGGGGCCCTAAATACCAATAGGGGGGGGCCTATTGTCCTCCCTCGGCCCCCACCCCTGAGTGGCGGGTTGGGGCCCTAAATACCAATAGGGGGGGCAATTGTCCTCCCCCCACCCCTGAGCGGCGGGTGGGGGCCCTAAATACAAATCGAGTGGGGGGACCTAATGTCGTCCTCCCCCCGGCCCCTACCCATGAGCGGCGGGTGGGGGCCCTAAATACCAATAGGGAGGGGACCGAATGTCCTCCCCCCGGCCCCCAGCCATGAGCGGGGGTGGGGGCCCTAAAAAATGTCCCCCCCAGCTGACTAGGGGTCCCCAAACCCCTAGTCACCCCCTCTCCCCCCCCAAAAAAGGTCCCCCTACCTACCCCCCTCACCCTAAAAATTATGAGGGTGGAGTCAATAAAGCTAAAAACCTGTAAATAAATAAAAATAAACTTACCATTAGATGTCTTCTTTTTTCTAAAATCTTCTTTCTTCAGCCCCCAAAAAGGCCAAATAAAAAAACAATATAACTGTCACACTTTGAAAAAAAACAAAACAAAAAAAACGAGCGCTAAAAAAATTAATCCTTCTTCACCCTTCGAGGGCACGCCGCGTACTGAGCTCCGCAGGGCGGGTCAAGGCTTATAAAGCCTTGCCACGCCCTGCAATTAGGCTTAGAACACTCTGATTGGTTGGTTTAAGCCAATCAGAGTGCTCTGTGTCATTTTACACAGCGTGGGAAAGTTCTGTGGAATTTTCCCACGCTATGTAGTTTGACTCATAACACTCTGATTGGTGGATTAAGTAACCAATCAGAGAGTTATGAGTCAAATTACACAGGGTGGGAAAATTCCACAGAACATGACACAGAGCACTCTGATTGGCTTAAGCCATCCAATCAGAGTGTTCTAAGCCTAATTGCAGGGCGTGCCCTTGAAGGGTGAAGAAGGATTAATTTTTTTTGAGCTCGTTTTTATTTTATTTGTTTCAAAGTGCGACGGTTATATTGGCTTTTTATTTGGCCTTTTTGGGGGATGAAGAAAGAAGATTTTAGAAAAAAAAAAGACATCTAATGGTAAGTTTATTTTTTATTTATTTACAGGTTTTTAGCTTTATTGACTTCCCCCTAATTATTTTTAGGGTGAGGGGGGGTAGGTAGGGGGACCATTTTTTTGGGGGGGGAGGGGGTGACTAGGGGTTTGGGGACCCCTAGTCACCTGGGGAAGAATTTTTTTTAGGGCCCCCACCCACCGCTCAGGGGTGGGGGCCGGGAGGGAGGACAATAGGTCCCCCCTTATTGGTATTTAGAGTGCCACCCACCGCTCAGGGGTGGGGGCTGGGGGGAGGACATTAGGGCCCCCCTATTGGTATATAGGGCCCCCACCCGCCGCTCAGGGGTGGGGGCCGGGGAGGACAATAGGTCCCCCCATTGGTAATTAGGGCCCCCACCCGCCGCTCAGAGGTGGGGGCCGGGGGGGAGGACAATAGGTCCCCCCCATTGGTATTTAGGACCCCCACCCGCCGCTCAGGGGTGGGGGCCGGGGGGGGAGGACAATAGGTCCCCCCCTATTGGTATTTAGGGCTCCCACCCACCGCTCAGGGGTGGGGGCCGGGGGGGAGGACAATAGGTCCCCCACCTATTGGTATTTAGGGCCCCCACCCCCCGCTCAGGGTTGGGGGTCGGGGGGAGGACAATAGGTCCCCCCTATTGGTATTTAGGGCCCCCACCCGCCGCTCAGAGGTGGGGGCCGGGGGGAGGACAATAGGTCCCCCCATTGGTATTTAGGGCCCCCACCCGCCGCTCAGGGGTGGGGGCCGGGGTGGAGGACATCAGGTCCCCCCTATTGGTATTTAGGGCCCCCACCCGCCGCTCAGGGGTGGGGGCCGGGGGGGAGGACAAAAGGGCCCCCCTCTATTGGTATTTAGGGCCCCCACCCGCCACTCAGGGGTGGGGGCCGGGGGGGAGGACAATAGGTCTCCCCCTATTGGTATTTAGGGACCCCACCCGCCGCTCAGGGGTGGGGGCCGGGGGTAGGACAATAGGTGTCCCCCCTATTGGTAATTATGGCCCCCACCCACCGCTCAGGGGTGGGGGCCAGGTGGGAGGACAATAAGTCCTCCCACTTTTTTTTAGTTTAGGGCCCCCACCCGCTCAGGGAGGGGGGACCTTTTTTTTTTTTAACAGTGAGCAGCCACAGGCTGCTCACTGTTTAATAGACATGCCTCTACTCGCGAGTAGGGGCACAATTTACTAATACTAAGTCATTTTTACTTAGCATTAGTAAATTTGGCTGAAAGACCACAAAAAAAATAGGGGGCGGACCGAACATCGCATATGTTCGCCATCCGTGGCGAGCGCGAACACGCTATGTTCGCCAGGAACTATTCGCCAGCGAACCGTTCGGGACATCTCTATTGAGATATGATAGATAGATAGACCGATAGACAGATAGACAGACCTATAGATAGATAGATAGACAGACAGACAGATATATAGACGATAGATGATAGATAGCTAGCTAGATAGATAGATAGACAATAGATAGATAGATAGATAGATATACTTTAGATAGATAGATGTAGATAGATAGATGTAGATAGATAGATGATAGATAGATAGATAGATAGATAGATAGATAGATAGATAGATAGATAAAAAAAATTAAGACTCCAACTATCTTAAAACAGTTCCTAAAAAAAAAAAATATTTTCCTCATCTCCGGTGCCATCAATTTGTTCCACAACAATAGTGCTCTTTCATTAATTCTCATTATCACAGTTCCTAATCTGTAAAAGAACGACAGTTATATAACACTTTGTCACTGTGACACAGATACTCTGCCAGAGAAGTTGCTCAAAAGGTTTAAAAGCAAGTAAATCTGTGATCTTTAAAATGACATTGCACAGGGAATTTGTTTATTGAAAGCTGTCTGTACGACTGACATAGGAACAAACAGTGCCACTCATGTCTATCGGAGAGTATTAGTTATCACAGTATGCAAAGAGTAGCACGTCTTATTTTTTTTTCTTCAGACATCTGGTATAGCTGAGCTTATGGGCCCATATCTATCACCCCTGCCGAATGTCTCAGAGCTCAGTCAGAACACTTTGTTCTCAATGTTGTGCATTCTGTTCAATTCCAGCACTTGAGACAGCCAACTGCTTCTGTATACCTTGGAACAACCTGACTGTTAATATCAGCCAATCTAAAGCTTCACTTGCCTGGAGAGGAATCGCTCACCGAGATCAATATCACCAGGAATCAGGCTTGCTAACAATCAGATAAAAATTAAACTATTCCTGCTTTCACTCTCATAAAAGTCATCTCGATGGAATGCTTGGACCTGTCAAGATTTTCTGTTGTAATTACGGAAGTAGAATATGATGTTGTTATCATTATTTACAGATAACACACCAATATATTTCACAGGGCGAGTATCATGTTCTTCTAGTTAATTGACCGTACGTTATGGATATAAATAATAACTTATCATTCTACCTTCATGGTTTAAAACAGATTTGTATACCCTAAACAGCTAAACTGAAAAAAAATTCTCCACCTAAAGTTTGTCTGCTGGGTAAGTCAGTTGTCCCTCACCGCACTTTTCAGTTTAGTGAATGACTTGTCAGTATTCACCATCGGACAACTAATTAATAAAATCCTAGTGAACTAGTTGCATGTGTTGTATGTGGCATAGTTCTTTGCTCATATTAGCATAGATAAGCAGATTTATTATTATTTTTATGGATTTATATAAATAATATCACACTATCCCTGTCACCCATCTGCCCAGGCTAACGTCACAAGCTTGTTTCTGCTGAAGACAGTGGTATTTAAAAAGGACACAGAGGACACATAATATCACAGATTGAGACTGTTAAAAGCCATCTGTCAGAAAGCATGCTGAGCTTTTACTGTAAAGGAAGTTTGATAGACTTGCATGAATGATGCAACCCACATATTATTGTCCATTTGTGCATCTTCAGTGTTTATGTAAAACTAACATATTTATCTTCTTTACATAGCAACAGTGAACCCATAATTACATGATAATTTTATTATTTCAATTCCCAGAATGCATGATGCGTTTTCATTAAATTGCTATGCTTCAAAGATGAACTTGTCATTCTACCTAGGAAATGAATCTGGATTGGATTAATTTTTAAGCTCATGTTGATCCGTGGTATTTTGATAAAAAGTTTTAGAACTCTTTAACTGTTTTGTTTTTCCTGTGGCTAGTGTGAAATCAAAGCAAAGAGGCCATTGATGACTCCTTTCATTCTATTACATTTCATTTTCCCTAATTTAATTGTTTTCTTCACTATATCGATCTTCATAGATTTTCTCTTCTTGTTTTAATTGTCCCTTATTAACCCTTAATTTACTTGATTCCATATATTTCTTCCCTTTATTTCCATCCCAGTCTTGTTTCTGTGCCTTCAGTTTCAAGGCCAATTACCGCTTACCGTATTCATTTTATTTTCCTTATCACATATCCTTCCATTTCACACTTCTTATTTCCTTACCTTTTGATGATTTATTTTTCAAACTCACATTTTTATCATTTCAGGGGAAATGTCTCTTCCTGCAGATGCTCATAAAAAGGGCTATCAAAAAATATCATTGATAGAGAAGAAAGGTTTACTAATTTACCCAATACTACAGAGAAATAAACTTATTTTATGAGATGAACAAGCATTCTATTGTGGTTGGAAGCTCTGTAGACAGTATAAAAGCACTGGTGTTGCCCTATAGTTCAGCAACAATCTTCACGTGAAGATTTCTCCTTTTGTTAGGTCTCCAATTGAACTCCATAAAATAATCACCAATATGGTCTGAGAACTCCTAGCTTGTCTGTCATTTGGTCATAGACAGTGGCTTGAAGGCATCTTTTGGATTTCTCTAAATAGATGACCACCTTGATTGTTTTTTCTTGAAATGCCCATAGGCTTAAATATAGAAAGATAGAATGTAGAGAGCAGATGTTAAAGGTGAAATTTCAAGTTCTGGGTGTACTTTTAGTCAACCTATTTACGGTATTAATGATCTTGCAATGGGCACTGAAAGTCAAGACCCTGAGTAGTTGGGCAAGGCCTAGACAGAACAGGGACATGTGAGTGTGAGGGGGAGTGTATAGATAGGATGGTAAGGAAGTCTTTGAATGGTGGGAGGAGTATGAACGAGCAAAGGAGGTGGGTTAGTATAAATAGGTAGGCAGCTTATAGGATAGCAGCCATCTTAATTATCAGTTGGTAACAGCTTCCCGTTTTGTTTGTTTGTCTCTGTTGGCCTTTGTCAACCGTGGGTTGGACCAGTGGTCCGTGGAACGTGGATGGGTAGGGCTGTCCCTCCCCTAACCTCAGGTATAGTTATAGATAACAGACGTGCTCACCGAGCCAATAATCGGCTAGTGGTTAGCTTTACAAGAATAGGAGGCCCAGGAAAAGGCCTTGTGCTGATTGGAACAAGGGGGGAGGGTAGCTGCCCAAGGGAATGTTGTTGGTGGTGGTACTCAGTGATGGATATTTATTTACTGAGTAAATTATGTATATAGAATGTTTTATGTTATAAAGTTGAAGTTTAAAGATTTGTATATTTATATTTTAATAAAGCTGTGGCCTATTTTCTCTAAACGAGTCTGTGGTTTGTTTATTTCAGGCAAATAAGTGGTTGGGGTTTATAGGTGGGTAAGGGTTATGCCCATACACATTTACCCTCTACCTACGCACATGTCAGCGTTTGTAGATAATACAAAACTAGGTAGGGTAATACAATGTGAGTAGGATATTACTTTGATGCAGAGGAATTTAAACAAATTTGGCGACAGGGCAGCTAAGTGGCAGACGAGATTTAATGTCTTAAAAGTAGTTATACATTTTGGCTTGAGAAATGCACAAGCAATTTATATCAGAAATTGTTCAGAGTTAGGGAAAGCAATAAATGAAAAAAAGTTGGGAATAGGTATAGGCAACAGACTAAAAACATCAGAGCTGTCTTTAGACTTACCAGGAAGCTAGGCAAAATGCTAGATTGGGGGCCCCTCGTAGAGCTTTGGGCTATGTTCTGTGACTGTTGTGTGTGGTGACTGAGTGTTGTATGTATGTGTGAATGTTGTGTGTGTGTTTGTAGTGACTGAAGGTTGTGTGAATGGAGGAGGCTAAAAAAGAGATATATGGGGGTGGGGGATGGCTTCCCTATTGTAATAAAAAGATTGTTGCATTGTCCATTGGAAAGTTGTGCTGGACCATATGTTCTTGAGTGTTCCATACCAGACTGCAGATCCGGAGTTAACAGCACCCTTTTAAACAAAGGCAATAGAGTGCTCACCACTACCTGTTTGCACATAGCCTGTGGGAGAGACTGGGCTGTCTCCTGCCTTGGTGGAGGTTTTTTTTTTTTTCATTTCCCCCCTCTCCTGCTTATCTTTTGGTAGTAACAGTTGTAAACCCTGGTAGTCCAGTGGAGGGTAAACTGAGAGCAGAATCCCTTGTGATCTGGTGGGGGAATATTGTGGTCTGTATCTCTATAGGGTACAGAACACTTTAACAGCTCTATCACAGCCTCTGCACGGCATCAATGACTCAGTCGATGACTGGCTGTGGTGCTGTAAGTCATTGAGAAATATAGAAAATACTCCTAAAATATTTAAATTACTCCTAGGAGTATTTAAAGTATAAATAATACCCCTAGAATCTCCTAAAGTGATCTGCACCCAATAGAGGTACAGACCCCAATGTCCCTTTTGATCTCCCTGCCAGCTCAAAGAGGGACCACTCACAAACAAAGTTAGAGCTCTGAGCCCTTAGCAGACACATATGCTGCCTTATGGATAAGGCCAAGTACAATGTCATGTACAATGTCAAGCATAAAACACGTTACTAATTCAATGGATTATAAGATCAATTGGGTAGGGCCCTCTTCACCTACTGTTCCCTTATGTCAAACATATTTTGTTAAAATTGTTTGTCTTGTTTACCTATTGTACAATGCTGTGGAATATGTTGGAGTTATGTAAATAATTGTAAATGGATGAAAATAAATATTGCTTGTTTATAAATCAGTGGTATATCATCACATTGAATATATGATGCAATTAACAGCTTGTTGTCCAAGGATAAATGTGACTACAATTTTGTAATCAAGAAAGCATTTTTCACTATTCACAGAAAAAAATTAAATTGCTTTAAAATAGAGTGAATAGTGAAAGAGTTCCACACGCAACATTATTTTGTTTGGCATAGCTCCTCACCCCCCCATAAAACTTCTATGCATAGTTAAGAAAGAAGACAAATTTTGACATGGTCTGTTGAGCTTACTATAAATGGAAGCATTGTATTTTCCATGATCCACCACCTAACAGTATTGTATACGTTACAGGCCCATCACAGTTTGCCAATTACCTTGTTGTACTGTTTGCTTCTTTTAATACAGTAGGACTTGACCACAGAAGAAATGGCTTTATAGCCAGAGCCAAATTAAGATTAAGGTTAGGGCCACTTCCTAGAGCCCTGTGACTGATGTGTATGTCTGGTGCCTGAACTGTACATGTGTGTAGGTCAGTCTGAGTGTTTTGTGTGTGTGCATATATGTTCTCCCCCATGCCCAACTTCTTTAGGGGTGCCGTGGAGTGTGAGCTGGATCCTTGGCGGACAAGTGGGGGAGTATCAGGTACAGACCCCTTTGAGAAGCGCCAAGGGACTGCGTAGGTACCCTTAAAGTGGTCTGTGCCTGATATTGGTACGGGCCTCACTTCATGATATTCTCTCTGTAAAGTGAGGAAGTGCCTTGTTGTGCAGAGAAAACATTTGAGGAGTGCTCGTTCAGTGGTGAAGGTCCTCGCCCAGACAAAGGTCCAATGAGCTCCAATCTGAGCCCAGGCCATAGGCGACTGCCTTGGTTGCCTAACGGCTCTGTTTATAGCTAGTCTTGTATAATAGAGTACAGTTTTTTGTGTTCTACTGCATTATTTTGTAAACTATATGTTCTCTATAGTTAATATGATTTCACAATACAATTTAATTTAAATCCTCTATACACAGAAATATCAATATGTATTCATATGTATAAACACTTATTTAAATAAGAATATTCACATAGAAACTCAGACATATAGAAATATGTATGCACATATGCCTTGGAATTGAGAAAGGCTTAGAAAAACATGGAATAAATTTGTGCATTAAACCGTTTGTCATTTCTTTTTTTATCTTAACTTCAAAATAAATCACTTCTGACTCGGATTCCAGAAACCTCTCAAATTCCTGATCTGCATCAAATCTGAAAAACATGATTTACAAGCATTTTACATTTGAGGCAGAACCCTTATAAAATATTGCTATGTCACGGCAGCTTTTGCAAGGAGACCTTCATGTGTTAACAAGGTGGGAAGAATTCATAAAACTGATTTTATCGTATGTCTGGGAGAGGGGAAAATGGTTCATCTCCCGCCTCTTGGTGTTCGAAGGAAATGGCTAGATTAATTTGTTTTTAAACAGTGAGAACGGCATAAGCTGTTAGCAAATGGCAATACATACCTAGATATAGTTACAGGGTTTTGTTTTGTGGAAAATGGGATTTCTGGGAAAATTTACACCATGCAGGCTCTGAAACCAAGTGCTGATCCTGTATAAATCCAAGCACTTTCCTGAGGTTTAAACAGAATGTCTTTCCATGTGGATCTGGTTTGGTTTCAGCTATTTAGTGACTACTTCAGTATAATGACAAACAAGTTGCTCGTGAGCCAGTGGGAGAATTATATTCCTGGGCCAGCTGGATTATGTCTGGAAGCAATGCAATCGAACAAACTATGTGACCTTCAAAATAATACACATTACTGTACTAGCAAAACCTATAAAATTCTTCTATGGCACAGTAACTATTAAAATAAAAGACCGTGGAGCAAAATAAAGGCAAGGTGCGCTACTTCGAAAAAATAATAATTTTCATATATTGTAATGATGCTGATTGAGGGTTCCTGCTACACATATGTAGATCTACAGATAGATAGATAGACAGACAGACAGACAGAGACACATAGCAACATAGAATGTGACGGCAGATAAGAACCATTCCATCTAGTCTGCCCAATTTTCTAAATACTTTCATTAGTTCATTATCTTAAGTCTAGGATAGTCATATGCCTATCCCACGCATGCTTAAACTACCTTACTGTGTTAACCTCTACCACTTCAGCTGGAAGGCTATTCCATACAGCCACTAGATAGATAGATAGATAGATAGATAGATAGATAGATAGATAGATAGATAGATAGATAGATAGATAGATATGAGTACCATTAAATTGTGTGATGGTAACAACCCCTGGATGTTGGGCTAAGGTAACATCCCCAGGACGTACTTGGAAACCAGAGTAATCTGAATGTACCTTTCCTGGTTAAATACTTTGTTATTATTATATGCTTTCCTGGTGGCATCTCAAAGCCAGATTCCCCCCTCCCCCCAACTCATTAGCTGCACAGCTGTAAAGCGGAATAATTATATGTCATGAGTTGACTGACAGGAAGATTATGGGACCCTATAACTATACAGGGTTTCTATACAAATCTATACATTTGCTAGGAGTTGATACAATAAAGCAAAATGTAATTGTATGTACCTCAGTTTACTATAAATGTGTATTCAATGCCATGCACACTTTAGATTCTTCTTTCTTGGACAACTTGTGCATATATCTTTACTCTGGATTTAGGCAATCAAAATTTGAGTTTTACTACCAATATATAGGACTACGGGAGGTGGAATTATCTATTAAGGGGAAAAAAATCACTTTGTTAATCTTTTAGAGAGATCTAACCAAAGCCTGGTTGATTACACCCCATTTACACAAGTCAACATATTTGTCATTGTGTGTGTTCATAGCTAGAAGAAGACATTGAGTTTGTGGATTTATTTTTTTCTAGGTACTGTGGCATAGATCTCCAGTACAATACAGTTTCCATGTGTGCGGATTACTTGGGTTGGTCCTAAGTCAGACTCTATCCATCTAATGTAGCAAATACCATGGCACCCTTGCTACATCAACTAATGCTTTTTTGTGGCACTTAGAAGCCAAACTACACACCCTACTGCGCATCCTACTTACTTACTTCGACCAGGATGCAAAGTCCATGATTTCAAATAGTCCTACCATAAAAACAAGAGTAACTTGTGTATATAAAGCAATGCATTAGAAAGCTAAAACAAAACAAAGTACAGTGGGACCTCGGTTTACAATTTAATGCGTGAAAACCAATTAATCCATTCTGGAGGTCATAAAAAAGTAAAGATGAGCTGGCATGGAAACCAACCCACAATGCACAACACACAATAAAAGGCATGCAAATGATGAAGCTCAGCTCCCTACCTTTCCACAGCTTGAGAACTGCACCAAAAAGTCCCAAAACAACTGCAAACAATTTCCCGAATGGCTCCAAAACTCGATGCAAAAACCGCTCCAACACCTCCACACTCTACGCCACATGCTACCCACAGGCTCCAGCATGCAGGGGGCAGTGCTATAAACCTCCCAGGTGCAATGCATCCTGGGAAAACTTGCTTTGTATTGTGAAAAATGTTTGTAAACCGAGGCATTATTTTCGATGGATTTTCATTTGTAAACAGTAAACCGAGGTCCCACTGTATACACAGAAAAGTTAACAAATTTAAAAAGCATAAATATAGCCATTGAGCTTGACATAAATAATTATACCTGAGTGTGGTTTAGTAAGTTTTCCAAGGTGATGTGTAAATATGTTTCAAATGGAAACATTGACACACACTTAGTTTTACTTACATTACTCCATGTGGGCTTCACTAATTAGTCTTTGCTCACTACCCTAACACTTCGAGACACACCCTGTTGGGGCCTGCAAGGCTGATTGAAGTACACTTTGCGAAAAAATGAGTTCTTTGTAAAGCAATCAGTCTGGGTGTGAACTATTCCATTTAGTAATTGAGGAGCGCTAACTATTTTCCATCTCTCTCAGGTTGCTGTCAGAAAACTTGTCAAAAAAGGCAGGTTGTTTGATATACCTTGTTGGTCCTTTAAGTAATTTGAAAAACATCCTTCAGTGCTTTACAGTGATCATTGTGTCGGCTTAGTGCTCATATCCTGCTATGTAGATTGAAATATGTGTTCTCTGCTCTTGTGTTTCTAGCAATAAAGCTTTGGATAATTAAACTTCCATAGAGAGATGGAACCCCCAATTGCAAGTTAGGTATAGGGAGCTTGATGGGAGATTCGCCCTCTACCATGCAGTGTGTTTTCTTTATTCTTCTACTAAATAGAAGTTCTGTTCCTTGCTGTCATTTCTATGTTTTAATTTTGTGCCGGTGATAAAAAGAAAACACATCTGGAAGACTTATGTCTTATTCAAAGCAGACTGGCCATACAGCACATATTTTCATTCTTGCAAACCTAACAAAGATCTGAATTGCTCACATGCACTGCAAAGGATAAGCTCAGCTGGACGAGAAAAAACAGTGTCATGTCTAATTGGTCTTAATACGTGGACAAGAAGCAGAGAAATATGATGAAAGCAAAGGGACAGTCGCCATTTTTATTAATCAAAGAATGTAGCAAAAGCACAGATCATTTGTTAATCAAAATATTTTTAACAGCCGACCATTAAAGTTGAAATATAAATATGTATATTTTTTTTTATTAAATCTGTGATTCCATATACAATAATGGAAATACAGCAGACGATTTAGAACCCTGCCATTTTGCTATCCTTTTACAGTGAGTGTCCGGCTGCTTAAAATGTAAAATTTGAAAAGAAACTGCAGAATTAGAAAACGTCCAATTTCAGTGCCAGTTATGTTATCGCCAGAGTTATGGTTTATATACGGTAAGTTTTTTTGGTTAATAGTAAGGGGAGTTATGGGTTGGGGGACCCGGAGGTTATGGACGTTAGGTTTAGGAATTAGGGTCTGGGATAATGTCAGTTTAGGGTTGTATTTGAATTTTGAATTACATTTAATAGGTAGGAGTTATGAGAGTTCAGCTTTGGTCTGTAAATCCATTAACACGTTACATCCTTCATGGCACCAAGTTCAAAAAAAATAATACTCACAGAACAGAAAACCATTTATACTTGTCTGGCAAACAGTGAACTCTTGTACTCTGTGTCTGTACCTACTAAGATCTATTGGATTAATATAATAATACTGTTTTGGAGCCAATTGGGGTTCCCTAATATTGAAATGACTCTTTTTTGGTCAGTTTGGGTCCCCTAGCATTTACTTATTTTTCTTTGGTATCTGGATTTAGTAAGCCACAATATGGGTTTTACCACTAATCTGTAGGACTATGAGAGGAGGTGCAATTATCAGTTAAGTCAGAAAGGTCCCTTTCTTAATCCTTAAGACACAACCAAAGCCTAATTGGTAACACCCCTTTACATGAGTTGATGGGGTGGTTAAAAGTTGGGTTGGTCCTGGGTCAAATATTACACACCTAATGTAGAAATTACTTCTGGCACCTTTTTAACTACAACACATTCTTTTTAGTGGAACTATACATTTTGACAGGAGGTTCACATTTTGCATATTTTTTCTTACTAAACTCCAGCAAATAAATAACATAGGTATAGAATAACCAATAAGAAAAAAAGAAACAACCGATATAGAGGCCAGTAACTTAAGCACCTCCTCTTTCTTTGCTGCACCACTGCGGGATCAGGTCAGAGTTTTACTTTCTCTTCATTCATTGTGCATTATTCTAGACATTATTGTTTTTTTGTTCTCTCTGGGTGTTTATTCCCCTTTTACACTTGTCCCTGGGGTCCACCCTGTCTGTCTCCCTGCTGTGCTAGGGTAGTACCTGGGTATAGGCCCTGTTCCTTGGGTGTTGGGCCTCTAGCCTTGCAGGCTCTCTCTCTACACATGAGGGGACATTATTGGCCATCCTTTATTAACACATATATGCGAAGGGCAACTCACAGTAAAAGTTTAGTTGAGTTGCCCTTCGCACATATAGGTTAATAAAGGATTATCCCAACATCTTCTATTTTTAGTGCGAAGGCTCTCATCATATTCTAACATATACATTCAGTTAATTTGTATTTAGAGAAAGAATATTCAAAATGCTTGCCTACTGTCGATATTAAAATCAAATACACTAAAGCTAACATAATATTACATTTTCTATTAAAACTGTTTTCCAAACCATCAGTTCGATATGGTCAGATTCTCTGTTTTGTGTCATTATGGTGTGAACCTCGAAGAGTCGGCTTTTACTCTAAGGCATGTTTTAAATGGATTATATAAAGGTCCACTAGGTGCCTCCTTAAGTAAACAAGTTTGCATGTAGACTTTGCACAGGTTGTGATGAGGTGTTGCCTATTTTAACTGCTGAGATTAGAACTGCAATCTATTCCAAATCGCAGGTGCTCCCAGTTTCTAGGTGGGACTGTGTTGCATCGAATAGATCTTGACAGAAAGCAGCTGTGAAGGCAGGGCTAATGTGAGACTGGGGACTTGTGTTTACTCTTGGTCTCTAAGAGCCAGATTCCACGCATAGTATGTGAAAGGCAGCTTTCAATGCCAGGGTGAGGGTAAATTCAACATCCTGTTAACAATAAGCAAGTACATATTCATGTATACATTACATCCTTCTACAGCTGCACTACTGACAGGTATACAGTCTGAAGATTGTTTGACCTTCTCGGGTCACCACTTCCATTTTCTTCTGGAAAACCCAATACAAGACTGACTGAAACATTTCATTCAGGTACATTAGTATCTTAAGGAGCTTGCAAGCATGGAATGAGTTACGGGGCTATATGCTAGGGTTTTCATGTGAATAAACTGAACAGGCGCCCATACATGATGTGCATATATATGTGTGTGTGTGTTATGGGAAAAAAAAAACATTGATGGGTTCTTTAGACCTAAAAATGAGTGGTTTATGAAAGTCCATAGACGTCAGAAATTCAGATAATACACATATCAGCATTATCTATCTTTTATATTATATGTTTTTGTTTTTTTACAAGTCAATAATTCCTCTAATATTAAACAACACTGGGACACTCCCTTGTAAGCCTGAGACTGGTGGGAGTTACACTCCTGCCAGCAGCTGCTATTTATGTCAGTCTACAGACTTGTAGGTTCCTGCCCACAGATCTACACCAGACGTTAAGTGAAAGGTGGCTAAGAGGACAAATGCCCCTGGGCGCCGCCAAGCCAGGTGGTCTGATGCAGGGACAAATGGATTGGCCTACTGGAATGCAGAGAAATTTCCCGATAGGTCAACAAAAGTATGCAGACTGGGGCTGGTGAGAAGGTGTGAGGAGCAGCAGAAGCAAGAAGCTCCTTACAATGCAAAGAGTTGAAGGTCACCAGGATACATCATGATGTCATATCCTGGCAGCAAACGCTCCGAGAAGGCTAGAATCCCAGCAGCTAACAAGGGACATCACCAGCATCCAAAATTAACTCCTGTGCTAAAACTCCCGCTACTCCTGCTTGGCAGCAACAACTATAGTACTCATAAGTCTCAATACATAGGATAAACAAACAAAAAAGGCCATTAAAGAGTAAGGTCACCTACCAGGTCAAGGCAACACCTCTTAGGTGAGTCCTACACTAACAATTCACCTTGCTTTTTTAGGCTGAAAGGTAAAATCTCTAAAGAGCCAGAGAGAGGGGTATTTTTCCAAACTCCTACACACTTGTTAACGCCTAATAAGGAACACACTGTTACATGGCTGTGCAATACAAACACAAACATACAAAATGAAGCCACGCACTCAAACTTCTACTACTTCTGGGCGTCATCTATGACTATAGTACACATCAGTCCCAATACATAGAATAAAAACAAACAAAAAAAGAAGTTAACTGCACATTATCCCAAACCCCTATGCGCATTTAAATAACTGTAGTTTTTTTTTGGATACCTCAAATTTTAGATAGTGAGCAGATATATGGTGTCAGATTCAAACTCTATAATATATCCAACAAAGAGCACACTCATAGGATTTTTAGAATAAGCAAAATAGCTTATTTATTTTAATCAGGCAAGCTATGGCATACAGTCGACGTTTCGGTCCCATTAACATGCTGTTTTGTGAAAAGTTCTGTTTAAAATCAAGCAATTATTTTGTTTGTTCCTGTAAGTGTCTCATCCATGAGCATTCTTAGTTTCATTTTATTTTTAATTGTATAACTATGTACTAAGATGGCTCAATGTTTTATGGGGGGGGGGGGTTAAGGACTTGCACCTGGGTACCTCATGACATTGCTACCCCCCTGAACTACACAACATATACTACCAGAAACATGTGATATCTTAACACTCATGTTAAAGCTGACCATAAGATGCAATAATCATCCAGGAGAAAACCTTCCGAGAGGCACACCCCAATACCATCTTTCTGGATTAAGGAATTACCATATTTGAAAATCCTGGTGACCTTGAGCAAATTTGTGATAGTGAATACTTTTCTCCTCATTTATCCTCCGTTGCCTTTTTTTCTCAAAATTCTATTTCTTTCTCCTACTCGGTTTTTACCTTCATATTTCTCTGTAAATTTTTTCCTGCTTAGTACGCTTTTCCCTGCATTCCTCTTATCTGTTTGGTAGTAGGTCCTTTGGCGATGGATCCATGACTCTTGGGCATGTTGCTTGTTTTATTAGGATAACTTGATAACAATTGCATGAAGTCAGTCTTATCTATTTAGTACTATTCTTTTATGAAAACATTATTCTTTGTTTCCAGATTTTGAAGCTCACAGAGCAAGCACTGAAACAGAAAAGTACTCTGCATTGTACCTTCTGTCCCCAAATATTAAGACAATGTAAATAAGCAAATGACAGATATATTGAACAGGTCAAAACACACTCCACAACTTATTGAGAAGGAAGCATGTGTAATAATAGCCTTTATTAGGAATTTATTAACTGTGCACTGACTTTCCTATCATGTTTTTATTATTAACATATAAGATTTAGCATCTTTCACGTGCTGTTCATTAAAAATAATATTATAGGTACAGCAACCAAAACAGGCATTTTCAGTTCTTGGTTTTGTTATAAGAGATAGAATTGACTGTAACTAAATGCACAAAGCACCATAATCACTACAACCCACTGTAGAATGTTTTGATAACAGGGAAGACCTAACCAGGGCTGTCTTAGGGCGGGGCAAACAGGACAGCTGCCCTGGGCTCAGTTGTTCCTTGGGGGCCCAGAGCAGCTGCTTTGTGGGCACCGCGATTTGCGCAGCCCCTATGGACCGGGCGGTGCAGCTCCCGCACACTGAGGAGGCTCCCCGGGTGGCCCATGCACTAAAACTTAAACAGCACGACCGGGCCCCTTCCTGTTCTGCAGCCAGCTGGGAGAAAGTGACATCACTTCCTCCCACCAGAGATAATAGCCGCGCGGGAGGAGGAAGGCAGGGAGGAGGAGAGTTCCAGAGGAGAACTCCCATCTGCCTCAGCCTGACACTGGACCAGGGAAACCGCCCTCCAGGAAAAGGTAAGAACCTGGAGGGTGGCTAAATGTATGTCAATAGGTCTGTGTATGTCTGTGTGTGTGTGTATGTCAGTGTGTATGTGTGTGTGTCAGTATGTCTGTGTGTGTGTCAGTATGTCTGTGTGTGTGTCAGTATGTTTGTGTGTGTGTGTCAGTATGTATGTGTGTTTGTGTGTATGTCTGTGTGTATGTCAGTATGTATGTGTGTTTGTGTGTGTCTGTGTGTATGTCAGTATGCCTGTGTGTGTGTCAGCATGTCTGTGTGTGTGTGTGTGTGTCAGTATGTCTCTCTGTGTGTGTATGTGTGTGTCAGTAGGCCTGTGTGTGTGTCAGTATGTCTGTCAGTGTATGTATGTACGTCTGTGTGTGTGTCAGTATGTCTGCCAGGATATATTTGTGTGTCAGTGTATGTGTGTCTCAGTATGTATCTGTGAATGTTTCAATGTCTGTCTGTGTATATCTGCCAGTACGTCTGTCTGTGTGTATGAAAGTATGCCTGTGTGTGTATGTGAGTGTGTATGTCAGTATGCCTGTGTGCGTGTGCCAATGTGTCTGTCAGTGTATGTGTCTGTGTGTGTCAGTATATCTGTCAGCGTATGTGTTTGTGTGTGTGTCAGTATATCTGTTAGTGTATGTGTCTGTGTGTATATAATAGAATATCTCCCAATATAATCACGTTTTGAATGTGGACGGGACTCGGGAGGATCAATCTAATCTTCTTTATCCCAAAGATTTAACTTAAAGGGAAAAAAGATAAAAGAACATAGTGTACCACTTTAACCCCTTAAGGACACATGACATGTGTGACATGTCATGATTCCCTTTTATTCCAGAAGTTTGGTCCTTAAGGGGTTAAGGATATAAGAAACACTTTATTGTCTGCACTTACAAAATGCAAGAAGGTAAAAAGCCCATCAGATATTGTTGTGAACTTCTCAGTGGATCTCCAAGTAGAAATACAGGAACCCAGGTTGAAGAAACACGAACAAAATAAAACTTTAAAATACAAAATCAAAAGTCCGTAAAATAAAATGTTCTTGCCGCCCTACGCGTTTCGTCCTTAGACTTCGTCAGGGGCATCCGGCTTGTGTCCGGCTTGATGCCCCTGACGAAGTGTTTCTTATATCCTTAAAGTGGTACACTATGTTCTTTTATCTTTTTTTCCCCTTAAGTTAAATCTTTGGGATAAAGAAGATTAGATTGATCCTCCCGTCCACATTCAAAACGTGATTATATTGGGAGATATTCTATTATATATTGTGTTTTTCCTGAAGATATTGAGGAATCTTCATACTCGCATATATTATTTGGGTAATTTATTTTATTATATACATACTCACTTGTGTTTTATCCACTGGTACATTGTGTATAAGGTGTATACTTTTTTCTATATACAGTGTATGTGTCTGTGTATGTATGTATGTCTGTGTGTGTGTCAGTATGTCTGCCAGTATATATTTGTGTGTCAGTGACTGTGTGTGTCAGTATGTATCTGTGAATGTTTTAATGTCTGTCTGTGTGTGTATGTTCCAGTACGTCTGTCAGTGTGATTGCGGGTTGGGCGTAATTGGTGGGTGAGGCGGTGGGATGGGCAGGGCCCAGGGGGCCCAAGAAAATGCATTACCCAGGGTCCTAATCATATTATAGACGGCCCTGCATCTAACTTCTACTGAAAGAAGTGGTTTGACAAATTACTCTGGGAGGCTGCTAGAGCATCCATCTATCTATCTATCTATCTATATATCTATGTATCTATATATCTATGTATCTATTTATCTATCTATCATTATGTCTGTCTATCTATCTATCTATCTATCTATCTATCTATCTATCTATCTATCTATCTATCTATCTATCTATCTATCTATCTATCATTATGTCTGTCTTTCTGTCTGGCTGACTGACTGACTCACTGTCTGTCTGTCTGCCTATTTATCTGTCTGTCTGTCTGTCTGTCTATCTATCTGACTAGTTCATATTGTGTTTTCCTTTTCTTACAATAAACTGTTTAGACCTGCTCTTAAATTCAGGCTGTTTAGTCCTGTGGTTACAATGTAATGTTGGAAACACATTTATCATATGTGTTTCATATTGACGGTGAGGCCTGGTCACCTTCACTTACAAAGCTGTATTGTGCAAGTTATAACAAAATGTTGGTGACACTTACTCTCACATTTCCTAACCTATATTTTCCATTGCACGATTCACAGTCCAGATTTTTTACGAAGCAACCTTTAAATTCTTTTTTAAAAGGTTGCTTCCCAGGTAACACAGAATCCGAGAAGGAAGAGTAAATGTTAAGGAATGAAAGCAGGATAGAATCACGGACAAAGGCAAAGCATAGGAGGGGAGGGGGGGAGAGGCAGACAGAAATAGCAGAGAGGGAGTCTGGCACATATGCAGCTAACAGAGGAGAGAGGTTACATGCAGCTTGCTGAGTAATTCCAGCCAAAACATAATTAAAATGCAGACAGGAATGGATCCACATCAAACAGAGCACAGCACAGAGATTGTAGCGCAGTGCTTGCTTGCCACCTATAGTCCTTACACAGGATCAGAGTTTCCCTGATATAATCCAGACTGCAATCACCGGGCTGCAGCTCAGTATTTAGGGGTTACTTGGCTATGAATGCAGTATGTGTGTGTGTGTGTGTGTGTGTATGTGTGTGTGTGTGTGTGTAAATGAGGCAAAGACAAAACATAAAATTAACTAATTGCTGTCCGTTAACAGACCACTTACTTTGACCTGTTGAATGATTTCTTATTTCAAACACTCATAAAGTAATCACATCAGTAAAATGACTTGTGATTACATTCAATATTCACACATTTCCTTAAGAAAATGGTTACTTGGTTTTAATTAGTACAATGGTGTAACCTTCTGCTATATAAGTCACTGTAACAACTGGGTAAATGGACAACAAAGAGACAAATGGACTAGTAGGAGAAGCAGGTTCAGTAGGACGGGTCACTTTATACAGTTTTAAGAGCAGTGTGATTGCTGTAAATTCAGGAAAGATGGTTATTTAAAAAATAAATGTCAATACTTTAGCATAGGCCACCATCAACCTCTGGGTCATTTCTCTCATCCCCACCGGTACCTCTGTTGGTAGTCTGTGGCAGGAGATCAAAATGTTACAGTGTAAAAAATACATTGCCTTAGGATTAAACAAGGCATCTATTCTGTGAATGGCACTGTGGTGGTGCTTTCTATTACATATTTAGAGACAGAATGATGCCATGATGGTTAGATTGGCCCCATGTTGCAAGGACAGCAGACATGGTGTAGTTGCTTATCGAAGTATTGCTTACAGCCTAATAACAGAAACCCCTCTGTGCAGACCCTCTAGTGCTTAGATTCTCCGAGGTTACTGTCTGTGAATCACTGTTTCCTGTATATTATGTCTTTCTGCATTTAGCCTTGTATTCTCGTTTATCCAGTTACAATCTCTGTCTCAATAATTGGAAATATTAGTTTGCTCCCGTCCTGACCTCGTGCTTTGACCTCATATTAGACATTTTAGTACTAGCCCTGACCTCTGATTCATCCCTGATTATGTTATTTTCCCCTTTTTGTTAACTTCATTAGATTCAGCCCTTTTGTTCTCACTCCTGCTCAGATGGTTCTGCACTATGTCTATATTGTACGTCAGGGCAACCCGTTAGTGTACACCTCCTAGTCACTGACCCTCAGTTACAAAGTGTTAACATTTCCCATTTACTAGAGGTTTTTTTATTAATAGGGTTAAGGAGAAGAAGGGAAGGAGCAGTAGGTGGCACTTAGATACATGTTGACCTGTGCCAAGAGTGTTAAAAGCAATTACTTTTCCACTTTTATTAAAATCATACAAAGTGAGAATCCAACACTCAATGAATAGATCAATGTTACAGTCAGATTCAGGCTCGCTTGTGTCAGATGAGTGCAATGATAATAAATTCCATCTGTTATCAGCAATTGTCATACCATGTTTACAGAGAGCGGAAGCAATTCGGATATTTATAAAACTTACCTAGCAAAGCTATATATTTTGAAAATAATCTTTGGTCCGTTTATTTGCATCAGTTCATAAAACATTAGGTCATGTCTGATATGTATATATTTTCCAATTTCTTTATTAAAGACAGGCAATGCCACATCAATAAGTCATGCATAAAGCACAGCCAAGACAGAGAGTAGAATAGTCAAGGCATCATTAAAATGATTACAAATCAAAATTTGAATCAAATTAAAAGACAATAACATTTCTTAAAGTGGAAGAGTTTGAACCCCCCAGTTTTGTGTTCACACCCCAAATGTGTGTCTTTAGATACCAAAATGTTGATTGAAAAGATCTGCTAAAGTATCTAGGACCCCCTCATGGGTATGTGGGATAAGAGGAGACCTTGACCAAAAACAATTTGACTTTCCCATTCTTAGTGTGGGTTGTCTCCATTGCAAAGAACAGTAACATAAAAGATTAAACTGCCAAAATGGGTGTGCTTTGAGGGGGGAGGGGGGTAGGGCCGGATTAACATAGGGACTGGTGGAGCTGCAGCTCCAGGCCCATGCCCATAAAATAGGCCCATTGATTTAAAAACATTTTTACATTATTTTTTTTACACACTACTCTTAGGGTTTCCACCTGTCTGGTAATTTACTGGCATAGCCAGTATTTGAGGCTGCCTAGCCGGTGCCGATATTGCAGTCATACTGGCAATACAAATACTGGTATTTTTCTCAGTATAAACAGAGATTACGATGCAATACCAGCACTGGCCAGTAGGGTGTGGGAGAGGCAGGGATAGGAAGTTCCAGCATATCCCTCCCTGCTTATCTCTAGTCACTGATCCAAAGGGGAGCAGCTACTGAGAGTCCAGGCAGGAAGTGAGGGATGTGGGGAAAGGCTAAAGGAGACATGGAGGCACTGGGAGATATTGGGACACAGAAACACTACAGGGACATCGGGAAAAATGATAACACAGACACCTGGGGACACTGAGTCACTTGGGGACACTAAGAGATATGGGGACACTGAGACAATAAGGGACATTGGGAGACATTATGACACAGACACTTGGGGACACGGAGACACTTGGAGAGACATGTGGACACTGAGACATTAGGGACACAGTGTCTCCCAGCCAGTGTCCCTGGTGTCTCAGTGTCCCTGTGTCTTCAAGTGCCCCCTAGTTTCCCAGTGTCCTCTTGTCTCCCAGTGTCCCCATGTGTCCCAGTCAGTGTCCCCTAGTCTCCCAGTGTCTCTAGTGTCTCAGTGTCCCTAGTGTCTTTGTCTCCATGTCTCTCAGTGTCCCGATGTCTCCCAGTGTCCCCATGTCTCCCAGTGCCCCAAGTGTCTTAATGTCCCCATTTCTCTGTGTCCCCAGGTTTCCCAATGTCCCCAGTCTCCCAATGTCCCCCTTTCTTCTTCACTTACTACATATAGCTTTTCTCTGTCCCAGACCATGTACCAGGAGCTACTGCCACCTAGTAAGAAGGTAAGGAGACAAGTGGTAAAGCAAGTGCTAGGGGACAGTCTTTAGAAAGTGCTAAGCGAGTGCATCATTAGACGTATTCATCCCAAGCTTAGGGTGCTGTCTCCATAGTATGCCCTTAGTTGGCCAGCTTGCATGATTGGCAGGCAGCCTGACATGCATTCATGCCAGGCTGGCCTTCCAATTCTTTGGGCAAGTTTGACCCTCTTGGCAGGTTACGTGATGTGTGTCATTGCAACACCCTTTCACAGCGCCTATTGACTTCCTGCTTCACTGGACACTGCTGTTAGGGGTTATGGATTTACTTGAAAGATGCAAACATAAATTAGAGAGAGATTAGAATAGGGTATGTGCGTTCTTATAGCTGCTGTTTTCCTTCCCTCCAGCACCATCTCCATCAGATACATGATCCTTGGGAGTGTTTTAGTTTTTGGTCGATAAGATTCTGTAATTAGGCCCATCATAATTGTCAGCACCAGGCCCAAGGGGCTCTTAATGTGTCCCTTGGGGGGAGATCGTCCTTTCTTAAATTGCTTTGTATAGTTTTTCGACCTGTGGACGCATATGTTAAAAGTTAAGTTTTGGGACCTCTTTGATGTCCCACCCTGTAATTGTCAGAAACAAATGCCATAGTGCCCACTCAGCTGTCAGCGTGAAGTCAAGCACCAAAACATCCTTGCTAAAGGAGTGTATTGTGGCCTATAAGAGGGACACTGCAGGACAGTGCCATAAAGAGGTCGAGGTCTAACTCAGTCTGGTTACATTTACCACACTTGCTGTCTGTGGAAGATCATGTATGATATTTAAAAACGTACCTAGCAAAATTAGAATCCGAAAATCTCTTGGGTCTAATTATTTGTACTGATTCAAAAAAATTTGATTATGTCTTCCATCATGACCTAAATAAATACAGTATAAACATAATATTGTTCATATAGCCCTTTAAGTACTGATATTGCTTCCTCGAGAAACGGCCTCTATGTTTGGACTTGCTGCGAATGCAGAACTAATTAACTGTCAGCTCAACAGAGAGCCATTAAAAGAATATCAAAATGATTAAAATCTTTCCCCTGAATTGCAAATTGAAATTGTTTTATTGAAAACGCATTGCTAAGAACAGGTGCTATTGTCATAATATATAAATACGATACAGTATTTAGGCAGCTCGAAGTTGAAACATTTCATGTCAGGAACCAACCTCCCTGATCGCTTTTCCCAGAATGCATTGCAAGAGCTCCGGTTCACCTGGGAACCCATTTAGAGGCAGAAACATGCAGAGCAGAATTACTTCCCATAAAGGATAAAACTAAAAGAGTGTTCGTTTTAAATCCCAGCTGAAGCCTGAATGTGTTAAAGAGAACCAGCTGAGAGTTCTGTGCTAATGAGAAGCGCTGGTAACAAGCTGACCCTGTGAAGTTTACAGGAAATAACAGAGCAAGCAGAGGCCAAGGCATGGTTGTTGAATGCACCATACCTGCTATTGGGTCCTGGTGTTTAGCAGGTGGGGACTGGAATCAAAATGGAATAGGCAGGTGTTAAATATATCCAATGGGAGATACACAGGCCAAGATGTAGGAAAGAAAAAGGGAGGGGTGAGGCTCCATAAAAGTATTGTAAGCGATTATAGATGTTTTTGTATGTTTCGTTTTATAGGTTGTCAACTAACTAGTCATTACAGCACTAGGATTAGGAAATACAGAAACAGACACTGATGATCAAACTGTACAGTAACAAAACATCTTTTGAGGGCTTGCAATTCAATAAATTCAACCTGAAAAAAAACTTTATATGTGATGATTAGTGATGTCGCGAACACAAAATTTTCGGTTCGCGAACGGCGAGCGGGAACTTCCGCAAACGTTCGCGAACCGGCGAACCGGGCGAACCGCCATTGACTTCAATGGGCAGGCGAATTTTAAAACCCACAGGGACTCTTTCTGGCCACAAAAGTGATGGAAAAGTTGTTTCAAGGGGACTAACACCTGGACTGTGCATGCCGGAGGGGGATCCATGGCAAAACTCCCATGGAAAATTACACAGTTGATGCAGAGTCTGGTTTTAATCCATAAAGGGCAGAAATCACCTAACATTCCTAAATCACAATGGATATGGAGTGACACCTGACATATGACATATTGACACCTTGACATATGGATTGACACCTGTCCTCAGAGACCCTGATACACACTGACACAGAGCAGAATAGGGACTATTCCCCCTACATAGGGTCACTTGGCAGATATGGATTGACACCTATCCTAAGGATCCCTGATACACACTGACACAGAGCAGAATAGGGACTATTCCCCCTACATAGGGTCACTTGGCAGATATGGATTGACACCTATCCTAAGGATCCCTGAAACTCACTGACACAGAGCAGAATAGGGACTGTTCCCCCTACATAGGGCACTTGGCAGATATGGATTGACACCTATCCTAAGGATCCCTGATACACACTGACACAGATAGGGACTGTTCCCCCTACATAGGGTCACTTGGCAGATATGGATTGACACCTATCCTAAGGATCCCTGATACACACTGACACAGAGCAGAATAGGGACTGTTCCCCCTACATAGGGTCACTTGGCAGATATGGATTGACACCTATCCTAAGGATCCCTGAAACTCACTGACACAGAGCAGAATAGGGACTGTTCCCCCTACATAGGGCACTTGGCAGATATGGATTGACACCTATCCTAAGGATCCCTGATACACACTGACACAGATAGGGACTGTTCCCCCTACATAGGGTCACTTGGCAGATATGGATTGACACCTATCCTAAGGATCCCTGATACACACTGACACAGAGCAGAATAGGGACTGTTCCCCCTACATAGGGTCACTTGGCAGATATGGATTGACACCTGTGCTCAGGGACCCTGATACACACTGGGGGGGGACCTACTGTCCTCCCCCCGCCCCCACCCCTGCGTGGTGGGTGGGGGCCGTAAAAATAATGAGGGGGGGACCTACTGTCGTACCCCCCGGCCCCCACCCATGCGCGGTGGGTGGGGGCCATAAATCACAATGGGGGGAGGACCTACTGTCCTCCCCCCAGCCCCACCCCTGCGCAGTGGGTGGGGGCCATAAATCACAATGGGGGGAGGACCTACTGTCCTCCCCCTCCCCTACCCCTGCGTGGTGGGTGGGGGCCATAAAAATAATGAGGGGGGGACCTACTGTCCTCCCCCCGCCCCCACCCCTGCGTGGTGGGTGGGGGCCATAAAAATAATGAGGGGGGATCTACTGTCCTCCCCCCTGGCCCCCACCCCTGAGCGGTGGGTGGGGGCCCTAAAAAAACAATAAGGGGGGACCTACTGTCCCCCCCAGCCCCCACCCCTTAGTGGTGGGTGGGGGTCCTAAATAAAAATCCCCCCCACCCAATCAAAGGTGACTAGGGGTCCCCAAGCCCCTAGTCAACCACCCCCACCCCCAAAAAAGTTACCCCCTACCTACCCCACTCACCCTAAAAAATAGTGAAGTGGGAATAAAATAACTAACCTGTAAAGAAAAATTCAACTTACTATTTGACGTCTTCTTTTTTCTAAAATCTTCTTTTTTCAGCCCCCAAAAAGGCCAAATAAAAAGCCATAAGAACCAACGCAATTAAAAAACAAAAAAAAAAAAAAAACGAGCGCAAAAAAAATAATCCATCTTCACCCATGGAGGGCTCCGCGCAGACTGAGCTCTGCAGGGTGGGGGAAGGCTTATAAAGCCTTGCCACGCCCTGCAATTAGGCTAAGAACACTCTGATTGGCTGGTTTAAATGACACAGAGCACTCTGATTGGTTAGGTTCCAAGCCCACCAATCACAGTGCTCTGTGTCATTTTACACAGCGTGGGAAAGTTCTTTGGAATCAAGGTCTTTCTCAATTTTTTTTCCTGTAGTAGAATAAAATTGTGAGTGGTACCATGATTTTTTTGTGACATTGATTGTTCTTTATCTTTACAAATTCAGGACATGTGGGAACCTTTATTGTTTCTTGCTGTAAGTTCCTATTTTTGTGTGACTGGAAAAAGGACATATTTTAATAAATGTTGTTATTTCAGGCTCTATAATATGATATTTTAATTTTATTGTAGAAATTTATATTTTTTTAAACTCTTGTTAATACGGCAATAGTTTCAATGAAATAACTGCATCTGACTCTGTTTCAGTGTCCACTTTGCCTATTTGCATTGAAAGACTCCAGAACCATTTCCTGTTTACTCACTGTTTTCTTTTCTGCCAAGTATCATAAATACTGTTCATTAATCAGGGCTTATTTTAAATCAAGGTCTTTATCAGTTGAAGTACCGGTAATAATTCCATTCTTTATATTAGTTTCTGTTTTGTTCCACGACTGTGTAAATTTTTATTGCTAAACCTCATGACCATTTTTTTGTCTTTGGTCAATTTCTTTGTCTCTTTCTGCATGTTCTTGCTCTACCTTTTGTAACCCTGGAGCCTTTGCAAAATGCTTCAAATAGAAGATTGACACAAGGAATATTTTACTGACATCCTACAAATATTGCTTCCTACCTGTCCTCCATTACTTTCAAATACTACTATTGGTCCAAAAATGTACAAGTCTTCACGTTGCTCTTCTCAACACTTACAATGTCTTCCCATCCTTTAATTTTTACACTTACATCTGCTGTTTTTCCCCATTCATTGCCAAACTTCCTCCTACTGTTATCCCTTTATTGGCACAATGCTCCCTATTGTCTTTCGTTCATTGTGACACTGTTGTTTTATTCCTTTCATCGCCATACTACCCCATATACATTTTCCACTTTATTGCCAAACTGTCCTCTCCAGTGTGTTTTTCATTATTGCCACACTTTTCCCTTGTGCATTTTTCCCCCTTCACCATATTGTCGCTGTGGTAAACTGTATATCAGATTCTTCCTGTATGATATGTCAATATCAGTCACAATGTTAATGCTGCATAATGCTAAATCTTACACATCGTTACTGTTTTATCATGCTCTATCAGGCAAATGGTTACTTGAGTTTGTTATATGCCTAGTTCCTATTAAAATAACAATAATAATAATTACATTTGCGATTTTTATAGCGCTTTTCTCCCTGTGAGACTCAAAGCACTTTACAAGTACACAAACATAAATACATAAAAGTTAGGAGCTTCTGAAGGTCAGCTGAACGGTCTCAATGCCTAATGGAAGAGGTGTTGTTGTTTTTTAAAGACTGTAAGGACGGCGCCTCTCTGATTGCGCATGGTAAAGAGTTCAAGAAGGTGGGGGCAGCATGGCTGAATGCCCCGGAACCTGAGTCTGTCTTTATTCTTGGCACTGACATCATCCGGTGGAATTAAGTGTTGTATCCAGGCTTTGTTTTTCAGATGAAAGTAGGCAGATTTTATTATGGAGGAAATCTGCTGTTTAAATGATAGTCCAGAGTCAATCAGCACTCCAAGGTTTCGTACCTTTGATGAACTGATGAGTTCAGAGCCTCCAAGCTCTAGGCCAGTTGGGTGATCATGGGATATTTTTGTTGCCCAGGGTCCCCTCACCAAGAGTAACTCTGTTTTGTATGGGTTCACTTTAAGCCAACTATCATTCATCCATTCTATGAGGTCTGCTAAGCAACTGTTGATGTGGCATGTTGGGTCTGTGGTATCTGGAGAAAAGGAGAAGTAGGGTTGTATGTCATGAGCGTAACAATGCTAACCTTGTTTGTGGTTTTCAGCTGAAGGTATCTCGTAATGGAAGTAAGATGGTCCAGTGGAAGTATATTTCAATCCGTTGTGTATCTCAGTTTAGTAATGCCATCCGTTCAATTTTGATAAATCCAGTTGTGTGATATGTGGATTCGATATTGGTCCTTGAAATATTTCTGATGGATTATGAGTGTAAGGAGGTTAAAATGAAGATCATTCCTGGAGAGGTCAGGAGCCTGAAAAAAGTATGTCAGCCAGCAGGGGTGCCTATATAAATAGTAAATCCCCTTATTATGGCCTCGATTTAATAATTTTGAATAAGCTTTTTGAATGATTTAAAATTATTGGTTAAACTTTTAAAATTATTCTTTTTCAAAATATTCAAATTTGAAATAAAATACAATCAATTTAAAACAGATCAATATCCTAAAAATATAAAAATATAAAAATGTTTTTCAAATTTTGATTAAAAAAACATTAAAAAAAATATTAAACCATTTAAAAAGCTTATACAAATATATTAAACTGAGGGCTATATTAGTTGAAGTAATAATTCTATTCTTAATATTAGTTTCCGTTTTGTTCCACTTTTTTTTTTAATATATGAAATGTGTTTCTGTACGACTGTGTACATTTTTGTTGCTAAGGTTTATCAAATATCCTTACAGAAATGGCTGTAAGAGAACCTACTCACTCGGGTCATGTTTATGATAAACATACCGCAACGTCCTTAACCCCTTCATGACAAGGGATTATGCATCTCCAGTTATCTCATGATGGTCCTGACACATAAATGTTCTTTAAGGAGGTGAAACCCATTAATGTCTCTAAGAATCTTTGCAATATGTAACCGTACATCTATATATAAAAAGGTTAAGATAAAAGAAGTCAGAAATGCAAGAGTTAAACCATTCTTATAAACACAAAAACTAAATGTGTTTGGGTCCCAGAGCGGCCCTAACGGATCACATGCAGTATCTGACAATGCTGAGCTCAGCTCTGAAATCTTGCTCCACCTGAGGCTGTCCTGGGGGACGCTTAGTCATAATGATGTGCTAAACTCACACAGGCAGAAGCCAGTAAAAGAGCAGAAACAGAGGTAATGGGGAGTCAGCAGCTTGGGAAAAGCTGAAATGGCTTGATGGAAGGATCCCACTGAATTCTTCTGTTTTTAGCACATTAATGAATGATACCGACATTTACTTTTTCAGTTATGGGCTCTACCAAAAATAATTATTCCACAAAGATCACACTAAACCAATTTCTTCTATAATCAATAACATAAGCTCAGATCGGTTTGGGGTTTTGCCACACTGATATGATAAACACAGCGATAGTTTAATATTTATTTATTTTGTTGCCCCTAGTCCCTGCAGGCCAATTTGTGAAGAGGCCAGCCTTTTTACTGATATTTGAATTCTCAGCTCTATTTAAAATGCCTGATTTAGCACATCTGAAAGGTCATCATATTTTTCACATTTATATCCTGAACTGGTTTCTTCATGCATCTGCTATCGAAGTTGATGCCACACATCTCTTGATGATACCATGACATTCTTTGTGTGAATAGTGACATGCCTTTCTTATTTAGAGGGCAGCAAACTCCTTGCAGTCCATTGGCAACACAACCCTCATAGTCTGGATGGTACTTTGTCTTTCGTAGTTCAGATAGTGTGTACTGTCTCTTATTCTGGATGGTATAAGAAATCTACTCCTTTGGATGTTGTAGTCTGTATAGCACAATGACCTCTGCTAATCTGTGTGATAACAAGCCTTTCTTCTTTGGGAGGCAAAAAACAGTTTTAATCATATATTAGTTTGCTTAGTATCATATTGTGCAGTTACCTGTGAATTGTAGCAGCATTTTTCCAAACCCTCTTACATTTAGGCAACAAGATTGACGTGGTCCACCACTTATGTCCTTGCCCTCCCCACTTTGGTGTTAATTGTGATGCAGAAGAACAGTGTCTATGAAACTGTGCATGCATGAGCATGGATTTATGTAACTGTATCTATGTTATATATAAGAAAATTTAATACCACGTTTCTAAAATTTTCTAGGGTATTACTGGCAACCATGCAATGAGTGCCCTGTTGAAGGTCTGTCTGGAATGCAAAGTGTTAACACTGATAAAATAAGTGGGTCTACTTATGTTTGGCTAATGTTTTCCTTTACACAACCAGAACCGAAACCGTTAGTTTGCAAACCAGGCTTGTTCTTTTCCTAGTCACAGTAATAGCATAGCGCTCAAGTCTGCAGACTGAATGGATTGTGCAGGCTCATAGACTTAACACCAGTGTCATTTTTTATATTGTGTTATGCATCTGGTGATTTCATTTTTCAACTATTCAAAGATATTGTAAGAGGCCTTTTAATAAGTCACTAAAATCTGTTTCTTTTTCCCTAACCGCAGGCTTAAATCAATGTGCAGAGCTGATGCAAAGTATATATTATTTTAATGATAACCTGCTGAGCTATGAAGCTGTTAGTCAGCTCTTGAGTGGATAGAGTAGAGAGGCGGCACTCAGGGGTCCCTATTTAGACTTGCCACGTGACTGCATGAGACTGATCGTCTGACCACTCTCATATGATTAAGGCTCTGCTACTGGGACAGGCTGGGGAAAAGAGAGCAGGGATTATGACATCATTTAAGTCCCCAAAAGAGCAGGTTCAGTTGAGGCTTTGTTTTATCTACAGAATGCAAGGTTCTTTTCTTTAATGAAAAGTATTGATTTAACCGTTTGGGTATAACATTCATTAGGTGACTGTGTCAGAATTTTCTGTAATGTACTGGCTTGGTATAGCTGGCTTACAGAGTAAAATAAAAATAAATAGAACTGCTCGGCCATGCATAGACTGGGCTATATACAGTTTATACAGTAGTGCATAGACAATGACACTCATATGCAATGAGAACACCAGAGAAATCTGGGTAACTGTAAAGATTTTATTAACGACTCGGAACCCAGTGTTTGGACAGTGTTTCTATATTACATACTCAGCATGCTTTAACCTAATTATTTCTTCAATATAGTTAGCTGACTTCAATGGATCATAAAAATGGTTAAAATTCAAAGAGGCCAAGCGCAAAAGGTTTAAGGCTTGCATGTAGTCATGACAGGTGCATAGTCGTACCCTTGGGCATTAAGAACAAAAACCCCAATACATACCCATTAATGCACGGACATCAATATGTTAGGTAAAATTTTGTCCACGGCTTTTAATTTAATATCAATTTTAATACAAAAAGTCATTGTCAAACAAACCCTATGACACAGTAAATAACTAACCCCCCACAACATTATGACAATGACAATGACCCCAATGTTAACAACATAAAACCATAACAATATAACAACATAAATAACATCATGAAACATAATAAAGTGCAAACAATTTGCCTCAATGATCCAATGTAGGGGTATACTGAGATACCCCTATACCTCCAGGTTCTGAGCCACAGGCCAGCTCGAAACCTACCATACCAACTTGTCTGAATGATCCAATGTGGGGGTATACCAAGATACCACTACAATCCCAGGTTATGAGCCATAGGCCAGTTTGAAACCTACCATACCAACTTGCCCGAATGATCCTAGTAGGGATATATCAAGATACCCCTACACCCCCAGGTTCTGAGCCACAGGCCAGCTTGGAGCCTACCATACCAACTTTTAAACCACATACCAACTTTTAAAAACACATAATTAATTTAATCCCTAATAACAACCTATTCCACCCACCCAATTTACCTATCGAGTCCCCCACCGCTGTGACCAGATGGAGGATAACAGCATTAGAATGGGAACATTTTAAGATGGCTGCCCTACATGTATCAGCCTGCACATCCCAGGTAACTAGCCAATCCAAACACAATAACTCTGAATGCTAAGCTGTGCTGCTCCATGGTCTACAAAATGTCAACTTAATGGTGCGCTACTCAACTTCCTCTTTTTCTAAACAGTCCTTGAGTGCTTGGTCTCTCTGTATGCTGATCTTGAGGGGATTGTCCATTCTGACTTTTTGGTAATGGCTTGTTGCATTGTATTGGTGGATTGCATCCTGTATTGTATATACCTGTAACAAAGGGTTAGGCAAAGGCTGTTTAACTTGGCCAAGGTATGCAATCACATGAATCAGAATTTAATTCTATTTTTGGCACATGGTACTCTAACATGTTTCAGTGACATTCACTACCAGGGTAGGTGAATGCAATAATATATTAGTGTAGCATGTTAGTATGTATGGATTTAACTGTGCATTTGATGAGTGTTCATGTTTGTCTATGTAGTTGTGCAGTATGTGAATGCAGTTAAACATTAAACTATAGTGTGTGCAAATCAGTGTCTTTATGTGTTGGTGGGTTCAGATGGAGGATAGTGTTTTTGTCTATTGCAAGAGTGTGTATTGCAGGTGTGTATGTGTGAATACAGTGTTCTATTTGTATGTTGTAATTGTGGGCTCCGGAATGCATTTGTATTGTCCAAATCCTGTGTCTCTTTAATGCCTATCTTACGTAAATCTCTCTAGCACCACCCCTTCAGTCCTATTTAAATCCTGTAGAAAACCATAAGCAGTTTCTGTTTTGCATGTTTTTGAAATGCACAAGATATTCTTTTTTCACATACTCTGCTGCATTGTCGTAAATTATTTGATTAATTTACTTGTTTTTTTACATCCAGTAGCAAACTCCTTGAAAATTACTTGACATTTCGCTTCTCATTTTTGCTCATAGTTTACCTATGTGTCATTTGTATGGAGTGTCAATGCTGTTGGCTTGATTACTGCTCAAATGTGTGTGCATGTCAGCAGCCATTTTAATAAGCTCATCAGATATCTGCTCCTGCATGAAAAGAATAAAAGCCTCAAGTTGAAATAGTTTAAGAAGCAGCAAAAGAAAGTAAAAAAAAAAATCAATGAAGCTAAGTTGGAGGTGCTGGTAGATGGAGTCTGCCAGCATTTTGATCAGCTTGGGCCAATGGGTGCTGACAGTTGCCTGAGATTAATAGCTAACTATGGATAAGGGATGTGGATGGTTGCCTAGGGCTTATGAATGTGGATGTATGGCTGGTATTACGGGTTATAAATGAATGGCTGGGGGGTTAAGTTAAAAAAAATTACACCCTTTTTATATAAATCTACTCCCTCACCCATCTTTGTTGATGATGTTCCTGGATAATAGTGTCCAACATGTGTTCTGTTCAGAAAGACCCCTGTTTAACTGCGTAGCACCAAAAACCATTTTTTTTATGTTTAATTTATTTTAAAAGCGCTCTTTTCCTTCCTTCATGCTATCTTTTACCCTGCTTAACTGTAAGTCCTCTTTTTACTTCTCCAATTTTGTTTTTTTCTCCATCGTCATGCATTCTTGTGTGTGTATTTCTCGCTGTGTCTCCCAACTTGTTTGTCCTCTATCTCTCTCTATTTTTCTATTTTTTCTGTCTCTTTCCATGTCCCCTAATATGTAATTCTCAATCTCCTCCAGTATGTGCAGTTATCCCCTCCCCCCCCCCACCCCCCACCCCCCCTGGTCTCTCTCCATCTATGTGTGCCTCTCCCTTATGTGTCTATTTTCATATCTCCCTTATGGTGTTTTTCTATCAGTCTTCTGTATTTTGTATCTTTGGCTGTGTGTATATCCCTGCCAACGCCATCTACATTTTGACTTTGACACATTACTCTGTGCTCAGAGGTGTAACTAGAAACCACGGGGCCCCCCGGTATAAAAATTGCCCTGTGAACCCTCCAGCCCCTCGATGTGTATTATTATCCCCCTCCCAGCCCCTTCATGTGTCTTATACCCCCCCCCCCCACAGCCCTACATGTTATTATTATTTTATTATTTATATAGCGCCAACAAATTCCATAGCGCTGTACAATGGGACATGTGTCTCATTACCCCCCCCAAGTGTCTCCCTCTAGCCCCTTAATGTATCTTTACCCCTGCAGCCCCTCCATGTGTCTGTCACCCCTGCAGCCCATCCATGTGTCTCTCTCTCTCACAACCTCCATGTGTCTCTCACCCCCTCCCCTGCAGTTCCTCCATGTGTTTCCCCCCTGTATATATTAGCTGTGGTCGTGGTACCCATTTGGCAGGAAGTGCCCTCTTAGTGAGAGCTTGTACGCACTACACACAGGCAGGAAGGGAGCAGCACAGCACATCGCTCCCCTCCTGACGGTAAGCCTGCAGTCATGGGCCCCAGGCCGGTGTTGAAGCACACCGACCCTAAAGGTATGTCGGCCGGCTGCCCACAGTCGCAGGGGTCGCAGCAGCAGCCGGACCCCCTGGGGATATGGCCTGGTCACCTCTGCGACCCCTGCAATAGTGGTAGTTACGCCACTTTCTCTGCTTCATTTACTTGTAGAATGAGTGACATTAGAGAAAGTAGAGTGGTGAGTGCATAAGCAACATTTCTGTATTGTTCCTGTCTCAGTTTTGGAGTGTTGAATATTTGATACATACTTCAATTGACCATGTTTTCTATATTATGTGCCAAATAAAATATAATTTGAACAAGAAGCGAGTGCAAGCATTGCAATTGTATGAAATATGGTGCATTTATAAATTAGTCCAACCTAAACCACACAACCTATTATTTTATTAAAACTGTATTATATAATCATGTCTCTGAGCCTTACTAAAGGGTGATAGACAATAACACAAAGCTATGCTGGAGGTGTTGAGTTATAGTTACCATTAAATGCAGAATTCTACATTTCTTTACAGTTCTTTACATATTGCCTTTTAATTTTACTAGTTTGTACCTTTGCTAATTCTACATCAAAGTTGCCCTGAGGCAACAGTGTATAATAAGGATATTCTCACTGCTTTTCATATATATTATAAAGATTTTTTATTTTTTTCCTACTTAATGACTTTGCACCTGGGAACTTCTTAAAATCACTCGTACAATATATGTTGGATATGAAAATTAAATCAATACATGTGTTTTTGTGCTGTACAAGGTGATAACCCATGGGGTGAGTAAGAAGTTAGTAGCCTACAGATATGAAGAAGTATGTCACCGATCCCGAGAGCTTGCATTCAAAAAGGACAAAAGATGGAGAAAAAAGAAATAATGAATGGATAATAAGCAATATATTTCAAAGTCTATATATTGATGTTTTAGCAAAACGCTCATAATATTCAAACCTTTTGGTGAGAAAAAAACAATTCACAGTAATTAATTAGCATGAATGTTTGCATTATTAGCTTTTGGGCATAAAATAAAGGAATTAAGGATTCCCAAGACTCACACAATGCAAATACAATGAACAATGAGAAACATGCTTTAAAAGCAATTAGCAGAATTTACAAGCATCCTTCGTTAACCCCAGCACTGCTGTTGGATTCCTTCATAATGCTGAGCTACTTTGCAGTCAAGGGGTATAATGTATGACTTATTTGCGAGCAGGCAGCCAAGGTTGCTGGGAGAAATTACACTGTTGGACCAAAAATATCCCATTAATAGAGAACAGATAATAGACTTAGTGATGGCTCTCTAGCTAATCAGCATTGATCCAGCTGACCTTGCCCATTTATTTGCTTGTGCTGAGATCTGGATACAGATCAGCATTAATCCACCTTCTATGTGAAAGTGATTCTGAAAGGGCTATTTCTGTCTAACCTATGGGAGCCTGGGTCAAGCATACTCCACAGAGTAGAGCTAGTTATTGAGATGGTAAACAAGTCAGTATGAATTTATGTATTTTTGATGTGACATCTTTGCCCAAAATAGACAAAAGCAATACATTCTACTGTTTCTTTTTTTTTCACACATCAATCCAAAGTCTTTTCAACATTGTCAGAAATTGTTATATTTCTCATATATAAGATTTGTTAAAATGTCTACTCGTGTGTGGTGATGAAGTTTACTGCATATGCTTGGGAATACCTTATTTTAACTGCTTCACTCAGTTTTTTTTTTTAATGGAGTGCACCCTAAGCATATGAATAGATAGATTTATATTTGAAGAGCCCTAATAAGTCAAGAAATATGTTGTTTTTTTTCATTAAGTCATCAGTCTTTTCCAGAAGTAGAACTATGTTGTAGCAGTGCTCTGATGGAGATACAGGCCAAAGTGACTGACAGCACAATCTCAAACTGCCTAAGTGAAACTGACCGAAACTGTCCCTGCACAACGACAATGGCCAATGTAAACTAGAGCAGCACATTTGGGCCTAAAATGACAATCATGTAGGGTCTTCCTCACCTAACTACGACACAGCATCGGAGTCAAAGATCCTGTTTTAGCTCTCTGAGACAAACCCAGCCTTGGAGAAGAAGATACTATACTATTACTATTGCAATAATAGCAGACTTTAGATACGTTACCACAAAAATAAGTGAAGATCTGCAGGCCCTGGAAGAGAGGACATATCATTTGGAAAACAAAATGGACAGGCTGTGTTCTGCACATAATGAAGCCATCAACAAGGTAATGACAGTGGACTTTTATAAAACTCTATACAATCTAAAACTGGACTCACAAACATGCAATCCAACTGAGGAAGACAATTCTAAATCCTTAGAAGGGGTTCTACTACTCACAATGAACAAAGGGAGGGTTTGGGATGCACCATAAAAGAAGGGAAAATGTAACAAGCAATCAAGGGCATGGCAGCACATAAAGCTCCAGAGCCTGACGATTTCGTCAGAGAAACTGGAACTATCCCTACAGAAATGTTAACAGCCAAATCAAGGAAACCACCTACCACTTGTACCAACTTCCAACCCATTTCCTTGCTTCATGCAAATCTTAAACTATATGCAAAAGTATTAGCATGTAAAATATGCCCTCTTTTACCCTCTTTGGTTTTCTCTGAACAAGCTGTCTTTTCCCCCAAACGACAAGTGTCAGATAACACAAGGTACACACTCAATTTTCCCCAATAATTCATCAACAGAGCTTGCCCAGTGTCCTTGACGCAAAAAAAAAACTTTGATAGGTTACATTGGAAGTATATTGACTACACTTTACACACATTTGCCATACCATCATCCTTTTTTAAAGCAATTCTCAGCCTCTACCCAAATCCCTCTGCTAGAGTATTAAACTCTTGTCTTGTTCCATTCGTGATATGGAATGGGTTGAAGTTAAAGCCTGAGTTTAATACTCTAGCTGAGAGATTTGTGTACAGGCTGAGATTTGATTTAAGAAAGGATGGTGGTATGTCAAATTTGCGTAAAGTGTAGGCCATATACTTCCAATATAACCTATACACGGCCCTTTCTGCGTCAAAGACACTGGAATAATTTATCTATTAAATTAATCATTAACATTATAATAAATAAAATTATTGAAAGTCCAGCACTCCTCCAATTATGAACAAAAACATGTTTGATTAAAAGTTTACTGTAATTAATGCACTAAACAGAATTCTTGTAAACAATGGCAGAAGTCCTGGACAGTTTTTCTTTTTGTGAATTTTGTGGCCTTCTTAGTTAGACAGGGATCTCTGCAATCTCCATTAAAATTGGAGTGAGTGTTTGCTGCTTTTTTTTTTTTTTGTAACTTTGATATTTTGGCCCAAGTTTCAAGGCATTTGTTAATTCACCGTTTAGTGAATACACTCGCTAAGTGTTATTAATCAATATTAAACTGCATCCAATTGACCCCAATTGCCAACCACTTCAGGATCACCTTATTCCGCAGGGGAAAGTGTCATTGTGACCTGATATTTTGATTTTCACAATGACATTTCTGAGAGACATTTATATTCATGAAGATAAAACCCTGGTGCATAAAAATATACATATGTATCTTACACATAAAGGGATCTGTAGATGTGCGCAAATATCCTCGAGTATCAAAATCTAGTATAATTTATTGCCCCCTCTGGTGGAATATTTCATAATATTTTGTGCCTACAGTGAACTTTATGGAAATTCTGAGGTATCCAGTCTTGTAACAGGATATATTGTGTGTTTTTTTCAGGAAACACTATCCAGCTAGACTTTTTGCCACTGTTTTTTCTTGTAGCAGTTCACTGCAGTACTCTCGGACTCTGTGCAGATTTTTGCTTCACATTGGTAATTTGTTTTTTAATGAATAACAAGAAATTTTGTTATCCACTTCATAAGTAATACAACGAATCCCACTGCCACCAGTTATGGCTTGCTGACCTCAGTAAATAAATATTCTGTATTCATCCCTTGAGGTTGCTGAAACAGATGCCATTTGTGGACGGGGTCCGCAAACGCACTAGCCTAGTCACGTTACACGTGCCTGAAATTCCAGAGCTGATCCCTTGGGTAAGGCAAGCACTAGACAAGCTCTTAAAATATAACTGCCTGAATAGCAAAGCCTTTCTGCAGACAGAACGAGAAAGTGCAATTATCCTAATTAATTGAAATAATTAAGATCACAGCTGGGGAGCCACTGGAAGCCATGACAGCTGCATTCACTGTTTCCCTTATAGAAACGGCAACCTTGAATCTTGATGAAGGGATCTTTATATGGCCTTCAAATGCTAGGCTGGAGTCCATATTGCCTCATGGCTCAAAGCAGTTATCATTTGTTTAAGATACCATAATTTTAAATATAGAGGATTATTGTCATTTCAGTCGTAGGCAGAAAACATATGACATCTACCGTACATTATGTTTTTGTCCTAGAAAATAAAAATATATATATTTTAGGAAGTAGAACATGAGATTGACATTGTAAAAGAGGCCCTTAAAAATTGAACCAGAACCAGAACTATCAAGGATGTGCTATATGTGGAGACACAGTTAGGAATTTGCCATCCATTGATGTCCACAGTACTGTCCACATTGGGGTTTATTAACTGATGGTTGAGTTAGACCAAAAAATATTTCTGTTCAAATCTCTCAGGACCTCTATATTCTCAAATGTGAAACATTGACAAGTCAGGGAGAAATATTGAGGGGCCATTTTGGACCCCGCCAAAGTTAATGTAATGAGCATTAGAGATTTTTTTGAGGTATTATTTAAGATCAGCAAGTATTTCTGTTCCTCGGCCAAGCATCCAAGTTATCTGAGACACAAATTGGTCCGGTTCTGGGAAACTCGAAGATGCTTACAGAGCACTTAAACTATTGTGGGTTGTTTTTCTTGAATTTCACTGGGTTTTAGCCAAGCTCAGTGGTTAGTGAACGTGGATATAAATTAAGGGAAGTTGAATTACTGTTGGGAATGAGTTGAGTGACAGAATGTTGGGTGTGTCTAGAGGATGATACTTAGTTGAAGCGGATATTCTAAACGGGAAAATGTAAAGCCATAGCTCACTGCAGGTACACGGTGCCCTTGGATCAAAAAAGTAGAGATGGTGTCTGTTGATCCCACTCTACAACTATATGTATTATAATGGCTTTTTATAAATGATAATATTCTTAATAATAAGATTTCAAGTGTACAAAGAAACAAAGATGTTTTGAGATTGAGGATATGTAGCCCGAGCTTAGTGTTAGGAGCTATGGTCTGGAAGTAGAATGTAGACTGTGTAGTGTGTACGTAAAGGTTTTATTCATTAAAACAAACAAAGGCATATCTGAAACAGTTATACCACCGAAAAAAGTTTTAAAGCGCACACTGTAAAAATTCTTTAAAATACAATAAAACGTGATGGGTCTCTTTCTTGCTAGAACCCTAAATCATATAAAAACAAAACAGAGGCACCATAATTCAACCTGTATACATAAATATAACAGTGATACAAAAAAATGGAACACTCAGACTTTACATTCGTTAGGTAGATTGCACCTGAGGAAGACCTCTTTTAAGGATGAAACGTGTTATGCAAATTTTTTGTGATGTTTTAATTACTATTTGGAATAAACAACTTTTATATCATCTATTTGGTTCTTGGTTCCAGTTTTTACTTGGAAAATGTAAGTTTCCAGCGATACACCACTACAACTATCCCTATTGTGGATGACATGCCTTTACAGTTCAAGTGTGAGTGTTCCATTTTTATTGTATCACTGTTATATTTATGTATACAGGTTACACCATGGTTCCTCTGTTTTGTTTTTATATGATCTGTGGTTCTAGCAAGAAAAAGACCCATCACATGTTATTGTGTTTTAAAGGTAAGGCATTTTTACATTGTGCGCTTTGACACTTTTTGGGTGGGATTTCTGTTTTTATATAAGTGTACTTGGTGACAATACACTTGGAGTGTTTCTAGGCTGCACTTGTATTTTTTTTTTTTTTTTTTTTGAGTGACAGATATCCCTATTTTTTTTTCCTTTTTTCATATCAGAGACAGTGCCAGTGGAAACCTTCACTATGCCAGTGGTGCAGTTTATTTTTTCCCTCAAAGTTGGAAGACAGAGCCCATTTTGCTGCCATAGAGGATATGAGGAGATTGTGGATGGAAAATAAAGACTGTCTTAAGTATCAAAACATAAATACAAAGTGTCATTTAGATTCTAGAAAATAAGCAGTGCTGAGGGATACAGATACAGACAAAGCTGTGGGGGTGGGGGAAGCAGTTCGGAAATGAAGAAAATAACTTGATGGTGGCTGGCAGGGGAGATGGAAAAACAGATGTGCCATGAAGGGGTTGGTGGGAGGCACCGCTGAATGAAGAAGATATTTAATCTATAGATCCGATTTTTTAAGCTGAATCTGCATTTTGAGATCTGAATTTTGTTGCCAGTGAATAAGCAGCTTTTTAGGGCAATCGCCTGCCTGCGTCTGTGCCAGCATATTCTGCTTCTCTCAGCATCCATCTGCTGCCCGCCTCACAATGCATTTGACATACGCAGAGCCTCCATGCTGACTGATTCTCATATGCTTCAATGTAGAATCTTAACAGGAAAAGGTTGAGAATATTTAGTTTTTTTTAAAATTGTATGTGATTATCAAAGATGACAAAGAAACCGTGAGAAGCCACTGAATGCAAAGGGACATCGTTAAAATATGCAGTAGACTGTGATTTTTAAAGGGAAGAATAACTGAGACCATGGCTACCAGATATTTTTTGACATATACTAGAAATTCTCCATTGCCGGTTCTTATGACCACTAACATCCACAGGGTTATACATTAAACTCAGAATTTTGGGGAATTAATTCCGAATGGCAAAATTGAAATGGAGCATTTTTTTTTTGCAGCTCAGCTATTTTTATTATTTTACCTCTTTTACCCAGTTTTGCCATTTAGAATAAATTCACGAAATGTGTAGCTTAGTTATAACCCCTGCTAGTGTACCAATTTATAGGAGCAGCATTATTCACCTTTTTTATTATGAATAATTTTAAGTGAATCATTTTTTATAGTTATCATAGTTTACAAGGAAAAGTGAAGCAAACTGGTTAGGTTGACTTTGTCTAAATGTGGCAGTGATGTTACTGGGATGGGATACCTGATCACTTTTTCTTGGTTTGGTCAGAACATTCTCATTAGCAGTAAAATAAAATTTAAATCATACCATTCACAAAAGGCTTTCTATAGTTTTTTTCTATATATTTTATTCCATAATTTGTTTTATTGATACACTATATTTTATTTTATTCTACTTAATTTGTATAAAGAAATTACTGTTGCATCTATAATGCACTTAAACTACATAACATATATTCACATTTGACATACAATGTAAACTAATGCATTAATTTGAAAATGAATGATCATACACTAGTTTATAGAGAACCGAACAAAACAAACACTCTGTGTATGTACTGTTTTTCCTGAATGTGCAAACATCACATGGCCACACAGAACAAGGTACACTTGGAGGTGGGAATTAGCCTTTGCTTACCTAGGTAATGAATTGGCATCATAGATAGCCAATTAATATATCCAAATGGGGTTTTTATATATTGTGTTTTGTATCATTAAAGGTACACTATAGTCACCAGAACAACTACAGCTTATTGAATTTGTTATGGTGAGTTATGGCTGTGTGTGTGCTGGGACCGGCACTGGCGGCATTAAGTAGGCCCCACCGGCCACCTCACGTGCCCGGCGGTGGGTACGGACCGGCAGGCCCATAAATGCCAGGCAGTGTGGTGGGAGCTGCGCTTGGATTTCAGGCCCCCGTGGTCGGCGGGATGGGCCTAGGTTGCGTGACAGATGCTGGAGACCCTGGTAGTCAGGATGAATATCAGGCGGAGGCTGGAGCTGGTGCGACACAGGACCTGGCCCTTCGAGGGCCCGACAGTGTGCAGGCATGTGGGAGTTCTCAGCAGGAAGCAGCAGGCCCGACGTGGTGCTGCTGGGGGATGTAGCAGGGCCTTGTCCACTTCCTGGCCTTGTGCAAGGGCAGGTGGAGGTGCAGTGGGCCCCTTGGGTGTGGGGGGCAGCAGGTGGGTCTGTCAGACTGCACCTTGGGTGGCGCAGGGCCCGCTGTTGGGAGGCAACGCAGGCAGGCAGACCTGAGGGGTCGCGCTTTTGTTAAGGATCCCTGGGCAATGGGGCATAGGGATCGTACAGGGTCACGCATGGTGCGGGGAAGGTTGAGCAGTAGCAGATCCCCGGGTGCCATGAGGAGGCACGTGTCGAGTCCAGCTGCTGGCGTCGGTCAGGTCATGGCTGGACCTGAGGGCAGGGTCCCCAGGGGTGTTGGGTACATGCCTGAGGTGGCATCAGACACCAACGGTTCCTCTGGGGAGTGCTCGGTGGCTTTGGGGCATGGATCTAGGTGCAGGTCGGACCGGGAGTGGAGCAGGAGTCCCAGGGGTAAGGCCAGTGGGGCCTCGGAGACTTATCACGGCCGGCGGGTTCAAGGAGCGGGGGCGGGACGCCAGGAAGGGCTCACGGCATGCCCAGGGACACAAGGGTAGGGAGAGCATGGAACAGTACAACCGGTCCAGGCATTCTTCCTCTTGTTCAGGTCTGGCAGTAAATCGCATTCTGGATATTCCCAGCATCGGGTGGATTTCATGGTTGGCGTGAGGAGAGATGTGGCGGAGCATTCCGGTTCGGTTGGACCTCAAGGAGCAGCCCCGAGGCCGTCGTGGGTGGAGGGCTTGGTTGGTGAGTCAAGCCCTACTGCCTATTCAGTTTCTTTTTTACAATCCATTCAGCACCTAATTGAGGCTTGGGGGATGGGGGGTACACATAGGTCAGATGCGAGTCAGGTTTGGGCTCCGGTGGTGGGGCAGAGTAAGCACTGCGGGCTTCGCAGTGAAAGGGTCAATTTCAGGTCCCCTCCCTTTGGAGGACTATATTGACATCAAAGAGGAGGATAAGAATGACACCAAAAAAGAGGAAGAGGAGAAACAGAATGGTATTGTAAGATCCGTAAGCCGTTCGGGAACTGGCTACGGACGTTTTGTATACTGGCCAGTGTGATTGGCGAGAAGTCTCTGGGGACTTGTTCTTCCTTGTTCTGCTATCTGGATGGGATCTGGGAAGCTTAGCGTAGGTATGGGGGAATGGCGGGGTGGAAATACGACAAGCAGTTCCGCCAGTGGTTGGCATCTAATCCAGGGATGCAGTGGGATCAGATGGATCTCCCTCTGTGGATGAAGCTGATGATGGCTCAGAGGGCGTCCCCCTTTCAGCATGCGGCTGACACAGGGGGTCAGTCCCCCACGTCGGCCTCTCAGAAAAAAGGGTTTTGCTGGCTCTTTAACAAGGGCCAGTGCAAGTGAGGCGCTGCCTGCAAGTACAAGCATGAGTGTTCCGGATGTGGGGGCTCCCATGGCCTGCACTGATGTTTCAAAAAAGAGAGGAGCGGACGTGCGCCCCGGGCAGCACCTGTTGCCTCGGGGCCTAACACCGGTGAATATAGATGCGATGCCGCCGTGGCTAAGCCTCTACAGTAATGTGGGTGCAGAGTTGTTTCGATCTGGTTTTACACATGGTTTTGTTATACTGTTTCGGGACAGAGAGTTTGCTTCGAGCTTTTGTAACTTGAAGTCGGTAGGGGAATTTCCGGAGGTGGTTCGGGAAAAGCTTTTCAAAGAGGTTTAGTTGGGGCAGATGGCGGGGCTGTTTGAGGACATCAGCTGTTGCACCCAAAAGGGGCTTCTGTGAATGATGACATTGCCAGGGAACTATGCACGGTCTCATATGCATCATTACAACCGAGTGATCATGTTGGTTAAGAAGGCCGGGCGCGGGGGGTGCTGATTGCCAAGGTGGACATCGAGGCTGCATTACAGCTGTTACCCGTCCACCAGGAGTGCCATCACCTGCTGGGGTGTTTCTTCGAGGGCCAGTACTTTGTGGATCTTTGCCTCCCGATGGGCTGTTCCATCTTGTGCTCATATTTTGAGAAGTTCAGCACCTTCCTGGAATGGATGGTTCAGAAGGAATCGTGGTATCGGTCAGTGGTGCACTGCTTGGATTTTCTCTGTGTGGGCCCAGCTGATTCTCCGGTGTGCCACTATCTGCTGTGGACAATCAAATGGGTGGCTGGCATGTTCGGGGTGCCGCTAGCGGCTGGCAAGACTGAAGGCCGAACGAAGTGCCTCAGTTTCCTAAGGCTGGAAATCGACTCCCTGTGGGGGGAATGTCGTCTTCCCCAGGAATAACTCCTGAGGCCACAGGAGGCGGTGACAGAAGTCCATCGGTCTCAGAAAATCACTTTAAAACAAGTGCAGTCGCTGATAGGGAAACTTAGCTTTGCGTGTCGGGTGATCCAGATGGGGCGGATTTTCAGTCGCAGTCTCTCATGAGTGATGGCGGGGGTGCGGTCTCCGCACCATTTTATTCGGATCTTCAAGCCCATGTGGGTGGACCTTGATGTCTGGGACACCTTCTTGGAGCACTGTAATGGGACGATATTCTTTCGCAAGGGAGCGGTGTCGGCAGCGAACTTAGAGCTGTACACGGACGCCTCTGGCAGTGTAGGTTTTGGGACTTATTTCAGGGGGCGGTGGTGTGCTGAGACTTGGCCAGTGGCCTGGCAGGGCAGCGTAACTTGGCCTTCCTGGAGCTCTTCCCTCTGTTGGTGACTCTATCTCTCTGGGGTGATCTCCTCAGGGATCGGAAGGTGGTGCTCTACTCGGACAACATGTTCGTGGTGCACGCAGTTAATAATCTATCTGCTTTTTATGTCCCAGTGGTGTGCCTTTTGCGTTGCCTCGTGTTGCTCTGTATGTCACTCAACTTGGTGTTCTGCGTGTGCCATGTGCCAGTGTATTTGAATGGGATGGCTGATGCTCTGTCTCGTTTGCAGTGGTCCCGATTTCAGAAGGAGGCATCGGAGGCGATGGCAGATGGTCAGGAATGCCTGGGGAGATATGGAGTCTCGGAACGGCTTGCTTTGGAGACTTCTGAGGTCCTCATTGGCCCCTGGTACATGGATGGCCTATTGTAAGGTTTGGGGTGCTTGGGATTAGTCTGGGGTTCCAGGTTGGACGCTCTGCTCTGGTATGTCTTCCGACCCTTGGCCAAAGGTTCATCCACTGCGATTGTGGATCGGCATATGTCTTCGCTCACGTTTTGGTTTAAGTTTCGGGGGTGGGAGGACTATACCAAAAATGGTATAATTTGGCAAGCCTTGAAGGGTTTCCAGAAGGGGCACAGTGTCCCTGACACATGGAGGTCAGTCTCGCTCGACTTACTAGAGGGCGTGGTGCACAGGGCTTTGCTTCAATGGGTATGAGGCTGGTTTGTTTGAAGTGGCATTCCTCTTGGCTTTCTTCGTGGTGTTTTGGATTGGGGAACTGGTTAGCTTGAATCAGGTTGGTTGTTGGGGTGTTCAGCTTTCCGACATTCGGTAGGCGGCGGATAGGGTTGTGGTACATCTCCGCCGGTCCAAAACGGATGTTTGGGTTTGGGGTATAGATGTCATGCTGTATGTTTTTCCAGGGTCTCCCTTATGCCTGGTGGCTAGTGTTGCTTGATATTTGGGATGGCGCCCGGCAGTGCCGGTTTCCTTTCTGATGGTAGGGGCGGGTTCCTTTCTGATGCACCTTTTCCTCGCTTTCCCGTTTCCAATTCATACGGGTCTTTTGGCAGGTTGGGATTGCGGTTGACTCAGTTCGGGATGCACTCGTTCCGTATAGGAGCAGCCACTAAGGCAACTCAGGCTTGGGGAATGAGCTGGTCAAGCATATTGGACGGTGTGGAATCGGTGAGGTTCCGTTCCTACGTTTGATTGGAGAAACTGTTGTGAGCAGTAGCTCTTGGGGGTTTGCCATGGTGGGAGCAGTGGTTGACAATTTTCTTTTGCTTCCCTAGGTCATTCCTTTATTTTCTGGGCCAAGAGGAGAGCTGCAGTTCGTTTCCGGAGTCAGCAGCTGGGCTTTCCTGAGGACTGTATGTAGTGAGGTCCTAAGTATAGTAGCTGGGGGTAGGAGGCCAGATGTGTTCGTGCTGCATGCTGGCCATAATGACCTTGGGCTTATCCCCCAACAGCTATTAGTTAAGAGAATGAAGCAAGATATGAATAGGATTAGGACCTGGGTCCTGGGGGTTCAGCTGGTGTGGTCGGAGACAGTTCCCCGGCTCTGTTGGTAACATGCACAGAATTCGGCAGCTGTGGGGCGCTGCCGAGGGAAGGTTAATGGGTTGGTGGCTAGTTTTATATGGAAGTTAGGTGTGGTTGTAGTCAGGCACAGGGAACTGGAGGTCATGCAATCTTGCTATTTAGAAAGGATGGAGTGCATCTCTCAAATGTAGGATGCAATTTGTTTAATTGGGGGCTGCAGGAAAGGCTGGTCAAGGCTTTGTTTCTTCGGGGTGGCGGACCTCAGACAGCTTAAGGTCTGATCTTGTGGCAGGCTGGTATAAGAAGGTTAAAGGGGCAACGGGCCTGCTTAGGGAAGAGAAGAGCAAGAGTAGTTAGTTGGATGATTAATATGGTTGGTTACCTGTTGGTAAGATGTTGGTGGGTTTCGAGCTTGTTGGTAGCTCAGAACCCGATTGGTGTAGGGGTATCAAGGTATACTCCTGGCAGGATCGTGTGGAAAATATTGGATCTTGTTTATGTTATATTTACGTGTTGTTATACTATGTTATGTTATATATTATGGGTCATTGCCTTGTGATTTGATATGTGGGGAAGTGATAATGGTGGATGGCTGAGGATTTGGGGTGGGCAATGACTTAAAAAAAATGATTAATATGTTATTATTATTATGATTATTATTATGATTATAATAAAATTAAAGCTGTGGACATATTGACCCATACTTTAAGAGTGTCAGTGTTTTATTAGGGGTGGGTTGGTATAAGGTAGTAGACAGCGCCTCCTGCCCATATGGCGACAATGCATCTGTCATGTAGCCCCAAGAAGAAAAGCGTAGCTTAGCAAAGGGGGCCTTGACAGGGGAGCTTAGGGTGAGCTTGATGGTGATTGTTGGGTAAGGGTTTAGGGGTTGTGCTGATATAAATGTCAACCATTTTAGAAATCCCCATTACTAATTTGACTTACCAGGCTGAGTTGGTCCCTCCCTCCCATTATGCATGGGTTAAGTCTTGCCCGTATGGTCACAGCGGCGGGCTGGTATAAGGAAGGTTGAGGGAGTAACGGGCCTGCTGAAGGAAGAAAAGAGCAAGAGTACTTAGTTCGCTGATTAATATGGATGGCTACCTGTTGGTAAGATGTTGGTGGGTTTCGAGCTCATTGGTTGCTCAGAACCCAGGTGGTGTAGGGGTATCAAGGTATACCCCTGCCAGGATCGTGTGGAAAATGTTGGATCTTGTTTATGTTATATTTACGTGTTGTTATACTATATACTATGTTATTTATTATGGGTCATTGCCTTGTGATTTGATATTTGGGGAAGTGATAATGTTGGATGGCTGAGGATTTGGGGTGGGCACTGACTTAAAAACATTATTAATATTTTATTATGATGATTATAATAAAATTAAAGCTGTGGACATGTTGACCCATACTTTAAGAGTGTCAGTGTTTTATTAGGGGTGGGTTGGTATAAGGTAGTAGAACAGCTCCTCCTGCCCATATGGCTACAATGCCGTGGTCATGTGTATGCATGCCTTAATATGATTTGGCTAAGAAACTCTTTATTTATTTATTTTTTGCAGCTTGTGTGCAGTCCAAGAAAAATAGATTGATACGATGGGTAAAATCCTGGTTCAAATAAGAGAGAGAAAGTTTAATCCACTGCACATGATATTTCTTTTGCAAAGGTATGGATCTTCTTCCATACATCTTGAATGTTAGTATAAGACAATAAACAATGACTTGTTCTTGGAGAGACACATTTGTAGTTTATCTGGTAAGGACAAACACATTTGATTTTGTAATGGGTGGTAACATAAGTCATGTGTAATATTTTAAGGATCATTTCCACAAATGTGTTTTCTGCAAGAAATATGTTTATTTTTAAATTTGTGTCTAGAATATCTTGAAGTTAAGTACTGGGTAAACCAACCCCTCAGACTGCTAATGCTATTATTTAAATATTTATTTTGCGTGTGAGTGAGGATACTAATATAAGTTATCCAAGTGGGGAATGGCAGTATTTTGTCCTTGGATCCAAGCAGCACAATGTCTTGGCCATCTCTGATATGAATCCATAGATAAACAGATTAATAATACAAAACTTCAATTCTGGCATTGTATAGTGAGCTTCAGGTGATGCCCAGCTTTACAAACTGACATTTTGGATTGTATTAATACTTTACATACACCTGGTCCCAGGGCCGGACTGGGGATAGAAAGCAGCCCTGGAAAAAAAAATCTATGCCAGCCCCATAAGTCATTGCGCCACATATTGTTGCATGTAATATGTCTTACCACCCCATATGATTGAGTAATATATATATATATATATATATATATATATATATATATATATATATATATTGCCTTTTCTAATATAAAATAATGGTCCTTTCAGAGTAAAACATTTAATTATACAGTAAGCATACTCACATGCAGATACAGACAATCTCACTGACACACAGAAGCTCATTGATACACAGCCTCATAGACAAACAATATCACTAATATACATAAGCTCATTGACATACAAACACAAGCTCACTCACTAGCAGGCACACACACACACATGCAAGCAAGCGCACTCACTAGCAGGCGCACACACACACAGCTTAATGTAGTGGTTCTGGTGTCTATAGCCTGTCCCTGCAGGCTTTTCAATGTAAACACTGACTTTTCATATAAAAGGCAGTGTTTTCATTGTTTCCTAGTGACAGACACTCAGACGGTCACTAGAGGTGCTTCCTGTGTCAGTGCGGATTGGCTGAGATCATCAAGCTTGATGATCTCAGCAGGGCCAGTTGAGGGGAGACCAGCACGCCGTGAGGGGAAAAAAGGTGAGTAAAAACACTATTTTTAAAAACACAGACACACACATACCATGACAGACACACACACCTTGACACACCTGCACCATGACACACACACACCATGACAGACACACACACACCGACCATGACAGACAGACACACACCATGACAGACACACACCATGACACAGACACACACACCCAGACACACATACACACCATGAGAGACACACACACACCATGACAGACGGAGACACACCATGACAGACGGAGACACACCATGACAGACAGACAGACACACACCGACCATGACCGACAGACACACACACACACACACACACCATGACAGACAGACACACACACACACACCGACCATGACAGACACACACCATGACAGACACACACCATGACAGACAGACACACACACACACACACACACACCATGACACAGACACACACACCATGAGAGACACACATACACATCATGAGAGACACACATACACACCATAAGAGACACACACACACACCATGACAAACGGAGACACACCATGACAGACAGACACACACACACCATGACACAGACACACACACACACCATGACACAGACACACATACACACCATGAGAGACACACACACACACCATGACAGACATACACACACACACACACACACACCATGACACTGTCATGCCTTAAACCCGCCTGGTATCTCCTCGTACTTCCGGGTTTAACGTAGCTTAGCCACACCCCCTTTTGACGCGGTCTTCCTACTTAATGCGACCGCACCAGCTGATAGACGCTGGATTATTGAACTGCGTACCGCACTTACTAACCGGCTCAAGACTTCTCTGCGAACACCATATGTTACCGGACCGGACTGGAAGACTATTCAAATCCCCTTCATCTCTCCTCGTCCACGACTAGTGCCTGAACTCTCTTCAACCTCTCTCAGGAAACAAACTCCTCGGAGGAGAGCTTGGGAACCTGTTTTCCTACTTCTGGAAGCTAAGTAACATATAGCCTCTGTGATAAGAGTTACCATCTCTTAAGCCTTTATTTCTTTTACCAAAGTCTGCTATCAAGTTATCAACCAATCCAGGTACAGCGTTCCTCAATTCATATTATTATTCAAGTTCAGCTGCACCTGTCTTACTACTGATAACTTCGAATTGAACAATCTCTTATAACTGCTTCCCATTTAACTTGTTTACTAATATAACAGACTCTAATTGATTCAGAACCTGCTCACTGCAAACTGAATGCAACCTATTATTATTTAAAGATACAGTACCTGTAATTCTGGAACTGAAGTCTCAGTACCTTCTAAGTGTCTTAATAAAATAACGAAGTCCTAAGAAATCTGCAGTTGTGTTCCTCATCAATTAATGTAGACGTGACAGACACAGACACACACCATGACACAGACACACACACATGCACTAACACACATAATTGGTACCTGTGTGCAGACAGCTGTCTGGGCTGGCGGCCGCAGGGTGAGCTCTTCTGACGGTGGCAGGGTGAGATCTGAGGGCGGCCGCAGCGTGAGCTCTTCTGACGGCCGCAGGGTGAACTCTGAGGGCGCTGTCATATTCCGGCCGCGGTCTCATTCAACAGCGCACGAGGGCGGCGGGCAGAGACAGAACAGCCAGCTCTCCCTGCGGCCGCCCTAAGAGTTCACCCTGCGGCCGCAGGTCAGCCAGCTGTCTGCCCGGCCCCAGGTGCCGACGGCCCACCGTGAAATTTCCCGGTATCCCGGTGGGCCAGTCCGGCCCTGCCTGGTCCTTATACCTGTACAATCTGCATCCCTCCACAATAGTCAGACTCAGTTCTACCTTATCTTTCTGAATTATGCCTCAAACTTTATCTTGCTATAATGCATCAATCCATGCTACAATGCAGTGACCAGATGCAAAATAACACAAAACAATAAATAGATGAGTAAATAAATAAATATTTTAAAATCGAACTTCATCTGTTATTTGGCAAGACAATATGCAAGTAATAACAATAATAATTGTGAAATATATTTAAATGGGTGATTAGTGACCCTAAGTCAGTGATATCCACATAAGTCCATCCCTACAAGCGCGCTGTCTTGGCGTCATATTTGACTCTGGTCTCACCTTTGAGTCTTTGAGCCAAGTCCTGTAGGTTCCAACTCAAAAACATAGCCCGCATCCGCCCCTTTCTTACGCAAGATGCTACCAAGGAGCTTGTCCATGCTCTAGTAATTTCCCGCATGGATTACTGTAACCCTCTCCTGATTGGTCTCCCCAAAAGCCGTACTGCCCCGCTACAGTCTGTAATGAATGCTGCAGCTAGACTGATTTTCCTATCCAGTCGGTCCTCTCACACCTCGCCCCTCTGCCAGTCCTTACATTGGCTCCCTGTATCCTATAGGAGTCAATTCAAAGTGCTAACCCATACATTTAAAGCACTGAACAATTCCAACCCCTCTTATATCTCTTCACTGATCCAGAGGTATGCCCCTCCTCGTACCCTCCGCTCTGCCCGCGACCACCTCCTGACCGCTGCTCGCACCCGTACGGCCAACTCACGCTTGCAGGACTTCTCACGGGCGGCTCCTCTCCTATGGAATAACTTGCCTACTGCCATCAGACTCTCCCCTAGTCTTCAATCATTTAAGAAGGGCCTTAAATCCCATCTCTTCAGGAAAGCGTATGGCCTCCCAGAGTAATCTCTCCCTTACATACCTGTCTCTTGCTCTCCTATGGGATAGTGCTTTGCTCTCTCCTCCAGCTCTGCTTCACTCCTACTTGATATTCCCTGTCCTAATGTTTCTAATACCCCACCTCCTATAGACTGTAAGCTCATTTGAGCAGGGTCCTCTTCAACCTATTATTCCTGTAAGTTTTCTTGTAATTGTCTTATTTATTGTTGCATCCCCCCCTCTCAAAATATTGTAAAGCGCTACGGAATCTGTTGGCGCTATATAAATGGCAATAATAATAATAATAATAATAATAGGTCCAAACTGAACCCCGTCCTCCATAAGTCTTTTTCTATGCCACTGGCAGAACTACAGGGGTTGCCAAGGTTGCAAATGCTTCGCCATGAGCTGGCCGGCTGGCCACCTTTGGCTCCCCCTCTCCCCCCCTCAGGTAAGCACCTGTGCACAAAGTCAGAGTAGAAAACTGCATACCCAGATAGCAGGTGCCTTTTCAGCCCAAACATGCAGTGTCAAATGTTCAGGGGGATGTAGGCGTTGGTGAGGGAGCTGTAGTCTTCGTGTTCTTGCTGTTCCCTTGCACACCCTGCGGCGATACCAGGAGCCGGGTTATGACGTCACTCCAACCCCAGCATCACCACAGAGCATGCAAGGTAGCTGTTCATGAAAAGCTTGAAGACTAGAGCAGCCCTACAAGGTAAAAAAGCTGGATGGACTTAAATAAAAATGTAAAAAAATCGACAATCCAATTAAATAAGCAAAAGTAAGTTGGTTGACAGCCATAGATATGGCCTTCTCTGGCCAAGAGCAGGGGGTTTGAGCTTAGCTGGTTATATTTGTCCTATGGACTAAATGTTTGGAATTGACACACTTGAGTTAAAAGGACACTCCGGGTGGATTTGTATCATCATTTGTAGAGTACTTTCTACATAGCATGCAAATAGTGTTAAAGTAAATAGTGTTGAAATATACATTGTAAAGAAATAAAATCCATTCTTTTCAATGGGTATCTATAAGGCACTATGAAAGAGCAAGGAAAAAGAACGGTAAAAGGAAAAAAATCTCCCTCCGCACTTTTACACATTTTTGTATTGTAAGCCTATCTTGGATACTTTTTCAAAGCTTGACTACTGTATTATGGAATATCTATTTTAGTAATCTACCTAAAAATAAATATGTGTATTTGTAGAGCATCCTAAAAGGAAGCATTTTGTACATTACAAAAAAAAAATTGACCCTTTTCTCAGAGTAAACATTGCAGGTCATATTGATCAATGCAATCTACTCTAAATCCAATTTATTGACCCCTGCAAAGACGTTAAGTACAGACAGTGGCAACTTTTGTTATCCATTTACCTCTATTTGGAAGCTAAAGTCTAGTACAAGCATACCCAGTATAAAAACAAACAAACAAAAATCCCAGCACAGAAATTAATTAAACAGTTTATCCATTTCCATTTAAACTCACTGAAGCTTAACACATATTCAAAAACAACTAATCTTTTCACATTCCATGACTCGTTATTCATAACACACGCTCTCACTTGTGCCCGAGGAAGGGGGAGAGAGTTTACTGGTTTCCAAACAAGGTTTTTGATATTAATTTATCTTTATGAACACACATACAATTTTCCTATTTATTATTTAGCATTTTTTGCTACCAATACAATTAAGTTGTTTTGTCAAATAAAAATGTCAAATAAAAGTAAAATTAAATAACTTTTTCCCTTTACACATCTGCTTTGTTAGTCTATCTCTCTTCTTCTCTCCCATTGTCCCATTAACTTTAGTATTCCTATTAAAGGGACACTGTAGTCACTATAATCAATTAGTTATGGTGTCTGGAGTCTGTGAGTGATGTCTTCTACATCCTTTATCTTAGCATTTCACAGGGAGGTAGGGTTCCTTGAACATCCTCCACTTTATGTCATACCGAGTCATACCAGGCAGTGATAGGCTGAGAGAGTCAGCCTGTGCTCTCCCCATGCCAGTAAGAATGGGCAGTGATTGCCAAGAGTGCCATCTAACATGCTTATCCTATCACTTTCTGGTATGGTGTGAGGCGGAGCTACTCTCCATCTAGTCATTCGGATACAGGATTGAGGCATCCCTGTGAAATGGTAAAATAACAGGTTGACAGGGATGTAGGAAGAGACAGTACCAGTGGACTTGAGGCACCATAACTACTTAAATTGGTGTATTCTTTTAAGGAAATTGAATACTAATTTATATGTATCCTCAAATTTGGACACATGGAATGCTGAACATGCACATCAAATAAAGTTTTCTTTTTTTTTAAAGTCACAGAATAATAATCATGTATCTTAAACACGATATAGTATAAGAGGGTATTTAAATATTGTATAGTTACATATTTTTATTTTATTTCGTTATCCATTCATCCATTGCAAGAACATTTGGTAACTATTGGTTTAATATTATTATAATACATTGTCTCTTTGAAAACCTTATACAGTCTCCAAATAATGTGTACCATTGATAAAAATGTGCACATATGCATCTCTTCATTATAAGTAAGGTATCGGAACTTAATTTTGGAAATGCAATTGTATGCCAAAAATTGCCAAGTAGCATACCATTAATTTCCCTCTTTCTTCTAGCTTCTTTTGTCAGTGCATGTGGAGTACAGTTTGTCAGCTTGCAGGGTAACATCATATACAGCCCATCAGCATGACGCTGCGGGAATGGCACGAGTACCAAAGGGAAAATGTATTTCTTTGCCTGGTAGCCAGTAGAGGATCATCGGAGCAGGTAAGTGAAACCTTTTCCTCTATTCATTTTGAAGTGCAACGCAAGATAAACTCTGTGTATACAAGTGGTTGGGGAGCATGGCAGAATACTGCTATTTGTGTATACACAGGTTTGGGCGATAAGGGGTTAATTTGGAAGCATAGGTTTTGGCCACTGACATTACATGCTGTATTATTCTAGGTCCCCTGCTGTGAATTAACCTTTGAGTAGGTGTTTAATGGGCAATAAGTCTTTACAGCTTCATTAATACTTACTGTGTATTTGAGCTGAACTTACAAAGATATCATCCCGTGAGTAGTCATCAAACTCCTTCCAGAACTCTGAACCATATTGTTAAAGAAATCTCCCAAAAAATCTCAAAATGTATTTCCGTGTCATATATGTATATACATAAAGTATATATATATGTTAAGATTAATTGATATTGATATTGAGATAGTATTGATCTATGATTTATCTTTCATTTGGCATTAAAGGAAAGAATAAAGCTATTATAGCATTGTTTAAACAGAGGTGTACAGTGGAATTGTACAGTGATAGTCCCACAGGTGTGTACCAGATAGACAGGTTACACATTAAAGAACTAATCAATAGTGATGTCGAAAACATAAAATTTTCGGTTCGCGAACAGCGAACGTGAACTTCCGCAAATGTTCGCGAACGGGCGAACCGCCATAGACTTCAATAGGCAGGCGAATTTTAAAACCGGGACTCTTTCTGGCCACAATAGTGATGGAACAGTTGTTTCAAGGGGACTAACACCTGGACTGTGCCAGAGGGGGATCCATGGCAAAACTCCCATGGAAAATTACATAGTTGATGCAGAGTCTGGTTTTAATCCATAAAGGGCATAAATAACCTAACATTCCTAAATGTGACAGATAAAGATAAAGATAGGCGGGGGGTCCTAAATAATGTGTGGGGGTCCTAAATAAAGATAGGGGGGGACCTACTGTCCTCCCCCCTCGGCCCCCACCCCTGAGTTGTGGGTGGGGGCCCTAGATAAGAATGGTGGGGGGGACCTACCATCCTCCCCCCCCGGCCCCCACCCCTGAGCAGTGGGTGGGGCCCTAAATAAAGATAAGGGGAGGGGGACCTACTGTCCTCCCCCCTAGCCCCCACCCCTGAGCGGCGGGTGGGGGCCATAAATCACAATGGGGGAGGACCTACTGTCCTCCCCCCGCCCCCACCCCTGCGTGGTGGGTGGGGACCATAAAAATAATGAGGGGGGGACCTACTGTCCTCCCCCCGGCCCCCGGCCCTGTGCGGTGGTTGGGACCATAAAAATAATGAGAGGGGGGACCTCCTGTCCTCCCCCCTGGACCCCACCCCTGAGCGGTGGGTGGGGGCCCTAAAAAAAACAATAAGGGGGACCTACTTTCTTCCCCGGCCCCCACCCCTGAGCAGTGGGTGGGGGCCCTAAATAAAGATAAGGGGGGGACCTACTGTCCTCCCCCCCGGCCCCACCTGGTTCAAGCCATCCAATCACAGTGCTCTGTGTCATTTTACACAGCGTGGGAAAGTTCTTTGGACCCACCATTCAGAGTTTTCTTAGCCTAATTGCAGGGCAGGGCAAGGCTTTATAAGCCTTTCCCCGCCCTGCGTAGCTCAGTCTGCGCAGAGCCCTCCATGGGTGAAGATGGATTATTTTTTTGCGCTCGGGTTTTTTCTTTTTCGTCTGGTTTTCTTTTTTGCTCTCGGGTTTTTTATTTTATTTTAAGTTCGACAGGTATGATGGCTTTTTATTTGGCCTTTTTTAGGGCTGTAAAATGAAGATTTTAGAAAAAAGAAGACATCAAATTGTAAGTTTAATTATTTTTTACAGGTTAGTTATTTTATTCCCCCCTCACTATTTTTAGGGTGAGGGGGGTAGGTGATAGTTGGATTTGGATGGGGAGAGGGGTGACTAGGGGTGGGGGGGGGTGACTAGGGGCTTGGGACCCCTAGTCACCTTGATTGGGGGGGGATTTTCATTTAGGGCCCCCACCCGCCGCTCAGGGGTGGGGGCCGGGGGGGACAGTAGGTCCCCCCTTATTGTTTTTTTAGGGCCCCCACCCACCGTTCAGGGGTGGGGGCCAGGGTGGAGGACGGTAGGTCCCCCCCCCCATTCTTATCTAGGGCCCCCACCCACTGCTTAGGGGTGGGGGCCGGGGGGAGGACAGTAGGTCCCCCCCTCTCTTTATTTAGGGCCCCCACCCACCGCTCAGGGGTGGGGGCCGCGGGGGAGGACAGTAGGTCCCCCCTTATTGTTTTTTTAGGGCCCCCACCCACCGCTCAGGGGTGGGGGACGGGGGGAGGACGGTATGTCCCCCCGACACCATTCTTATCTAGGGCCCCCACCCACTGCTCAGGGGTGGGGGCAGGGGGGAGGACAGTAGGTCCCCCCTCTCTTTATTTAGGGCCCCCACCCACCGCTCAGGGGTGGGGGCCGGGGGAGAGGACAGTAGGCCCTCCCCTTATTGTTATTTATGAGGCCCCCACCAGCCACGCAAGGGGGGGGGGGAGGTTATTAGGTTTGTTTTTTTACAGTGAGCAGCCACAGGCTGCTCACTGCTTACTAGACATGCCCCTACTCGCGAGTAGGGGCATATTGTTTACTAATACTAAGTAATCTTTAGGTTACTGGCTATAGGGGGGGGTAATCAGGGCCGCCATCAGGGCATGACAGCCATAACAGTTGTCATGGGCCCGGCGGTCCTGGGGGGCCCGAGCCCCACATACTGCTGCAGTAAGTAATGGCTAAGCTGGGGAGTTAAACAATCTCCCCAGCCAGCCTGCACTCAGCAAGGGGCCCACACAGCCATCCGCGGGCCCCTGCTGCTCCTAATCATGTCCTCCGTGCAGGGCACACTGAGGGACAGCTATAGGGCCCTCCCAAAGACCCCACTAGGCTGCCCCTCAGTGTGCCTGTCTCAGAACACAGCCTCACTGAGCTGCCTGTAACACTGCTCAGGGCAGCTCCGTGCGGCTTGTTTTGCAGGAAGTGACATCACCAGTCACAGTGAGCTATGCAGAGCTGCCCTGAGCAGACTTACTAGCAGCATGATGTCAGCATTGTGAGGTTCCTTCAGAAGAGGACCACCAGAGAGGTAAGATTTGGGAGCCCCTATCCCCCCCCCGCTCCCACTGCATCCCCTACCCCCCTGCTCCCACTGCATCCCCTACCCTCCCCCTGCTCCCACTGCATCCCCTACCCCCCCTGCTCCCACTGCATCACCTACCCCCCTGCTCCCACTGCATCCCCTACCCCCCTGGGCTTCCACTGCATCCTCTACCCCCCTGGCTCCCACTGCATCCCCTACCCCCCTGGCTCCTACTGCATCCCCTACCCCCCTTGCTCCCACTGCACCCCCTACCCCCCCTTGCTCCCACTGCATCCCCTATCCCCCCTTGCTCCCACTGCATCCCCTACCCCCCCTGGCTCCCACTGCATCCCCTACCCCCCCTGGCTCCCACTGCATCCCCTACCCTGCCTGGCTCCCACTGCATCCCCTACCCCGCCTGGCTCCCACTGCATCCCCTACCCCCCCTGGCTCCCACTGCATCCCCTACCCCCCCTGGCTCCCACTGCATCCCCTACCCCCCCTGGCTCCCACTGCATCCCCTAACCCCCCTGGCTCCCACTGCATCCCCTACCCCCCTGGCTCCCACTGCAGCCCATACCCCTTGCAGCTCCTACCCACTGCAGCCCATACCCCCTACAGCCCCTACCTCCCACCTCCCTCTGCAGCTCCTAACCCCTGTGACCACTGCAGCCCATACCCCCTACAGCCCCTACCTCCCACCTCCCTCTGCAGCTCCTAACCCCTGTGACCACTGCAGCCCATACCCCCTTCAGCCCCTACCTCCCTGCTCCCTCTGCAGCCCCTACCTCCCTGCTCCCTCTGCAGCCCCTACCTCCCTGCTCCCTCTGCAGCCCCAACCTCCCTGCTCCCTCTGCAGCCCCTGTTCCCTGCTCCCTCTGCAGCCCCTGCTCCCTCTGCAGCCCCTACCCATACCCCTACAGCTCCTACCTCCTTGCTCCCTCTGCAACCCCTACCTCATTCAGCCCCTTCCTCCCTGCTCCATCTGCAGCACCTACCCCTGCTCCCACTGCAGCCCCTACCTCCCTGCTCCCTCTGCAGCCCCTACCTCCCTGCTCCCACTGAATTCCCTACCCCTCTGCTCCCACTGCAGCCCTTACCTGCTGCTCCCACTGCAGCTCCTGCGCCCTGCACTGTGCGCAATGGTAGGGTTTCGCTTTTGGTAGTGGCTAGTGGGCTACCCAACTGCTCCCACTGCAGCTCCTATTACCCTTTATACATCCTGTCCCTCCTATTACCCACTACATCCTGTCCCTCCTCTGCACCCACTACAGTCTCTATTCCCCCCTGTACCCTCAGCAGCCCCTTCAACTCACACCCTTTACAGCCCCTTCCTTTCGGCACCCTCTGCATGCACAAACATAAAGGGACACTATAGTTACCAGAACAACTACAGCTTAATTTATATTATACAGCTTAATGTAGTTGTTCTGGTGAGTATAGTCTACCACTGCAGGGTTTTTGCTGCAAAGACTGTCTTTTCAGAGAAAATGCAGTGTTTACATTGCTGCCTAGGAACACCTAGGCGCTTCCTGTGTCAGTGTTGCAAAATGTGCAGCACTGACATTCAACATCTCCATGCTCTGCATGTCGACGCTGAACGCTTGTCATAGAGAAGCATATATATATATATATATATAGCGATTTTCGCTATATATATGTGCACAGAGGGCCCCCTGCTACCTGTACGATGAAGAGGGGGCCCAGCAGCACACTCTGTCCTCCTTTCCAGCTGCTCTCTGTCTAACTTTCCTGCACCCTGCCGCCAGTGCTTTGCCACGGGTTACTATGGTAACGCTCCGCACAGCACGCAGGCCTGTCTCGTGAGAGTTAGTCAGAGAGGAGCTGGAAAGGAAGACGATGTGTGCTGCTGGGCCCCCTCTTCAATGTACCGCGGCTGGCTCCCTCCACCATGCCACTGGATCAACAGGAAATGCGATCTCCCCCCTCCCTGGCACGGTAAGAACCAGGGAGGGGGGAATAAAATTGAAATATACACAAATAAATAAAATAAAAAATACTCCCCTTCCCCCCTATTTTACACACACACTGAATCCTTAGAAGCACACTCTGCACTACACACACACACTACATTCACTCAACACACTCTGCACTACACACACACACTACATTCACTAAACACACTCTGCACTACACACACACTACATTCACTAATACACTCTGCACTACATTCACTAAACACACTCTGCACTCACTACAAACACTACATTTACTAAACACACTCTGCACTACACACACACACACACACTACATTCACTAAACACACTTTGCGCTACAGACACACACTACATTCACTATACACATTTTGCTCCACACACACACACTACATTCACTATACACATGTTGCACTACACACACACTACATTCACTAAACACACTCTGCACTACATTCACTATACACTCCCTGCACTCACTACAAACACTACATTCACTAAACACACTCTGCACTACACACGCACTACATTTACTAAACACACTTTGTATTACACACACACTACATTCACTAAACACACTTTGCACTACACACACACACTACATTCACTATACACACGTTTCACTCACTACAAGCACACTACATTCACTACAAACACACTACATTCACTATACACACTACATCCACTACAAAAACACACACTCTGCATTCACTATACACACACCTACATTCACTACACACACACTCTGCATCTAATGCATGCATGCATACAAACATTACATACATTACACAAAATGTACAATCTGTATCCACTATACACACTGCATCCATGACACACATACTGCATCCACTATACACACTGTATCCATGACACCCATACTACATCCACTATACACACTGCATCCATGACACACATACCGCATCCACTATACACACACACTTCATCCTTGTGGGCGGACTCGGGGCTGGCCCCGGGGGCCCAGATCTTGAGCTGTGTCAGGGGCCCTAAAATTTCTGATGGCAGCCCTGGGGGTAATGTATAATAAACACAGGTTACTGGCTATGGGGGGCTAATGTATAATAAACACAGGTTACTGGCTATGGATGGATAATGTATAATAAACACAGGTTACTGGCTATGGGGGGATAATGTATAATAAACACAGGTTACTGGCTATGGGAGGATAATGTATAATAAACACAGGTTACTGGCTATGGAGGATAATGTATAATAAACACAAACACACAAAAAAATGAATGCAGCTTCAGAATTAATCTAAATTGTATGCTGTCTAGGAGGTGGGAGTGTCTGGGAGGGAGGGTCTGCTGCTGATTGGCTGGAATGTGTCTGCTGACTGTGAGGTACAGGGTCAAAGTTTACTCAATGATGACGAATAGGGGGCGGACCGAACATCGCATATGTTCGCCATCCGTGGCGAACGCGAACATGCTATGTTCGCCAGGAACTATTCGCCAGCGAACCGTTCGGGACATCACTACTGATCAACTGTTCAACTTGTTATCCTTCTACTTTTACATCTGTCGATTTGTTTCGGTATACGTACCAGACCACTTCAGTTCACTGAAGTGGTCTGGGTGCAGTGTTCCTGTTCCCCATAGTATGATATATACTGTGGACAGCACATTTGCCTGGTCCTTTGAATAAGAGACACAGGTCTAAGATAACATAGTAGATTTGCAAAACCTTGTTGTCTCTGAATTGGTTAAAATTAAGATTGTAGGAGGAAGACCTGAAGAATGATTACACTTGTACAATTCACTCGGTTTATTGCATCACGTCATAATACACAGGTGCTACGAGCCAGGTGCCAAAAGCAAAGTAATGTCTAGCCTTGTCATTGTACTGGTAGGGATTCATCTTAATCCCTTTTCTGCCAGAGGGGATGGTGTACACTCAGAACTGACACATACATTGCATTTTTTTTTTAAAATGAAACTACTTTAACTGTATAAATATATAAGAATTGGAGATTTGTTTCAGTCCGATCTGCAATTTGTCTGAATTTGGGATGATTGGATGACCAGTTGAATTCTGAAAATGAAATGTACCAGAATCACGAACCATCTGAAACTTGCAATGACTGGACATGTTAATTTTAAATTCTTGATACTGGATTCCCCCCTAGAGTGAAAAAAAGATGATTGACAGTCACTAATAGTGGTTTTATTCACAGACCAAGGGAGAAATGAGGGGGTTAAAAGGAGAAGCAGTAAATAAAAACTCATGTACCTACCTATCTATCTATCTATCTATCTATCTAGATATATTTTTTCCTGAACCAGTTTTTGCTAGTGAATTTCTGGCAAGCCAAACTGACATACGGCTGAAAATCAGGTATCCTGAAAATGTTTCTGTTTTTTGGGAAAATGTCTTGGCCGAACTGAATGTTCTCTGTGTGCACAATTCTAATATTTATTCCTGTTATCTCAAAGAAGGCAGAATGAGTGTTATAGTTAAACATCCTCTAGTATTGTGCTAAGAGGTTACCGACCTTTTGGCCAGTAGATGTGCCAGAGGTTGGGTCAGATCAAAATAGTATTCATTATCTGACTTTGTAGATGTATTGATTGAGGGAAAGGACGGTAAAAAAAAAAATTAGCACAATAATGAACTTGTCTGGTAAGTATCTTAGCAAAACAATGTCACAATCGCTTGATGAACTCATAGGCAGAAAAGCGGTCCATGCATTGCATTAATACCGACCTTTTGGCCAGTAAATGGGCCAGAGGTTGGGTCAGATCAAAATAGTATTCATTATCTGACTTTATAGATGTATTGATTGAGGGAAAGGACTGTAAAAAAACAATTAGCACAATAATGAACTTGCCTGGTAAGTATCTTAGCAAAACAATGTCACAATAGCTTGATGAACTCACAGGAAGAAAAAGTGGTCCATGCATTGCATTGATAGTACATAAGATGCTTCAGCTGCTTTCAATATTTTATTTATTTCACTAAACATAATTTTACCGCCAGTCAAAATTCGAATTTTCATCTCTGTCATATTTTCCCATGTAAGTCTAAATTCTACAGGCTCTCAGGAACTAAATCCCACTAATTCCAGGGATTACTGCAAGATCTCAGGATTGAGTGTCTTATTCTGGCAGAATATAAATTCTATGAGCTGCTGGGTAGCTCTCTTCATGCACCTACCAACAACATGCAGACCATGTAGCTGTCAGTGAACAGTGCACAACAAAATTCTATTTTATTTTTTTGGATTCAGTTATTTTCCTAACTAGATTTCACACGTTGATGGGATTTTTGGCCAGTTGTGTTTAAAATTTCTCATGCTTTTCCTTGTCAGTAGCCTGCAATGACCTTATTATAGCTGTAAAATCTAGGAACATGTTAACTGTAAATGATAAAAGTGTAAATGCAGACAGACAGAAAGACATGATGTCAGACTTCTGTGAATGTAAACAGATAACAAACGGAATCCACTTCCATCTGGAGTTTCTAAATATACCAGGTCTCTATTCCTTCTAGTCTTGCTGGTCATGAGCAGCAAGTATCGTGCCCTTTGCCACCAACACTGTAAGTAATATGTGGCAGATACGGAAGTGATAGTATTCTTTTTAAAATGCCCGACTAAATTCGGTTTCGAGTAATACAATTCATTTATCAGCAAACGAGAAAGACTGCCATGAAAAATATAATTGAATCCTTGTGTTTTGCCTTCTGAGGTTTCTTTTCCTCTTTCTTATAACGCCATAACTCTTTCATCTTCTTATATTCTCCATTACTTGTGTTACAGCTGGGGTTTATTCACTAAAATCTGAATTGGAGTGAATTGAAATCTATACGGCAAACTTCAGGCTCCACTTCCCACACTGTAAACAGACCTCCATTGAAGATTTCTTCTTCATATCAGCTAATTTATCAATTTCAGGTATCGTTTAGCTAATGTACAGAGATTATTGAATACACTGTTTTATGTTCAAAGCATCTCACCTATCGTTCTACTATATCCTTCTTTCTTTGGATTTTGTGACTTTCAATATAAGCTTATTTATTTTTAGCAATACCCCTCTGAATACATTTTAATACTCTATTATGCTTATTGCACTGATCACATTCCATCCATGTGTCATTAATCTGACATGTATACTACATTCCCACTCTGAGTTACAATAGCTTGACAAATAAAAAACCTTAAGAGAAATTGAAATATTTCTGGCTGTGGGACAACGCATTTTGAAATGCTTTCTTGCTACTGAAATATCTTGGACCTTTTTTCTGAACTACTGTAAGTACTTGACTGCGAGATCAGAGTTATTGTGCTTTTAAAGAACAGTGAGTACAACCATAGTGTATAGCCAGCCGCTTAGCCTTGTTCTCAGATGCACTTTTGTACTCCACATTACATTAAAAATCTATGTACGACTAATCTGAGACATCTAGTACATGTCCATTCTGAGATATAAACCAGTTATTTCTAAAACATTTCCTTATCGGCAGGAAGAAATGAAACCTTATATAGCATTATTGTTATAATGGAAGGAAAATGATTTTAGATGGAAAATTTCATTTTCAGTAGTTTCTTATTGTCCATGAAGCTGCTGATATAAATGAGCTTGTTACATTTAAAACAGCAATTTTGTGTGAAGGCAGATGACTCACATAATGATGTTTCATGGACAAGTAGTTATTGATGATATGGTAAAATGATATTACATGAAGCAACACTGTGTCAACGTCAGTTGTCTGTGCGTGAACAAAAAATTACTAGAATTGAATTGTGGCGTCATGGCATACTGAAAAGAAAAATCTTAAAATAATTCTCTTAAATTTCTTTTTGGTTTCTCCGTGGATGGTAGAATTCACTGGATCTTATGTTTCTGTTCCATTTTCTTGGTCTGGAATTGAAGCAGTCCTTTTCAAAAAAGAGGAAATACCTAACCTTCACTAAAACACCAGCAAAGGTTTAGTTGGAACATTTCAAAAGATATATTTTAAATTTTGAATGAGGATAAAAATATGAACACCAAACATTCTAAAGAATGTTGAGATGCATTGGCTGATCGGGATAACTAACTAAAATGAAACATGGTAATGAAAAATGTATTACTTGGTCCAGATCAAAATTTCTAAGTATATCATTTTCTATATGTATACACTTAACTGCAAATTGATTTTTTTCAATATACAATACAGTTGTCACTTTATAAAAACCTGCTATATGCAACCCTAAGATCTCTATTTGCTGACTCCTCTTAGTATCACTAATCTTGGAAACATAGAAAACCTTCCAGTTTTTATCCAACAGTTCTTTTACGTGATACACTTCTCCAAGGTGGAAGATCCTTACTAATTTGTTTATAAAACAAAACAAAACAAAACTACACAACAATAAGCCAGGCACTCAAACTCCCAGTACTCTTGGGGGGGCAGCAATGGCTATATGTTCTTCAGCCCAAATACGTAGAACAGCTGTGGAATAAGTCAAGCGGTTTGACTATTTATCCTGAGAGGGCGCAAGGGAACTCCTATCACGCTGTAATGGTTATGGTGCTTGGAGCGTTTGTTAAGTGTCAGCATAGCGTTAGGATGGGTTTGTTGGCCTCTAAATCTCTAAACAATCAAAGTACATATCACTAGAAAGATATTTTGTTCACGTTAACAAGCCTTTAACTTAAAAAAATATAGGCCAAAGTAGATGAATTAGAAAAAAAATTGCTATATTTACAGGCTATTTTGGTCTAAATGTTAAATTCACTTTTATTTCTTGACTATTCATACTTTAGTAAATAATCCAAAATGTCACCCCATACTGGAGGATAAAAAATAATAAATACAATGTTCCTATCATGCTTTAGCTGTATTGTGTGTGTGTCTCAGTAATTTACAGCTTGTTTTGCCTTATTATCGAGCTCTTTAAATTTTTCGATAATTCCTACCTCCCTACATTTTATCCACAATTCAAGAGCACTTTGAGTTCCACAGTGAGAAAGAAGCATATTAAAATTATTGTTGTTATTATAATTAGGTTTTTATTAAGTCCAGCAGACTTGTGTCAAAAAGTTCTAAAGGAACGCGGTGGGGGAGAACGCAAGCAATGTCTTATTTTAAAAAAAGAGAAGAAAAACACGCTAGATCTTGCGGTCATATTCATAGTTTCTGGTAAGCTTACAATAAGCATGTTATGTTTCTAATGATGAATCTGGAAAATATTACCAGAAAACGAGTGGAAAATTATCAAAAAATGTCTACTTACATTTGACAAAGATTAAGCATTTTTTTTGTAGATTTTAGGATATCTGTAACAGTTTACAATACAATTACACTGTAATATATTATTTACATATACAGATAGATAAGCAATCCTGTTTCCTAAGAAGCTATCATTTAATTAAATCTCACTTCTCATTGGTAGTCGGTGGGTTAAATGTAGCATATCAGCGTCATATCATTAGTCATCATTGCCTTTGGGGATCTTGCTTATTACACCTCCTCTAATAATTTGAATGTGTCTGTGATCTATAGAGTGAGGCTTTGCACAAGCAAATTTCAACCAGATGTCTATACTTTGCCCCAATTAAAGTAGAACGAGGAGGTGAAGCAATTTATTAACTGGAAATGACGGTGCTTGAACTGCAAGTGGGATATAACCTTGTGAATTAGCACAATTTTTACTGCCTATTATTAGTTATGTTGAATTCATATGGTATATAAGGGCAGTTTAGGAATGTACTATAGAGAATACACAAATTCTATTGTTTTCTCTTTCTCTAAGTGTATATCATAAAGCCATTAGTTCTAGGATTCCCTTAATCTTAGGGCACCAGTCTGCCCAAGATTAATGGGAGTAACACTCCTGAGCAGAAATTACTATATGCAACTGCTGCCATTAATTTAACCCATTTACCAATAATAACGGGACACTATAGTCAATAAAACAACTTTAATTGAATGACGCAGTATTGGTTTATAGATCCCGCCCTTGCAGTTTCACTGCTCAATTCTCTGCCATTTAGGAGTTAAATCACTTTGTATATACAAACTTACACACACCTCCCTGCATGTGAGTTGCACATGCATCCCAAACACTACCTGTAAAGTGAGATCTAATGTTTAAACCTCCTTTATTGCACATTCTGTTTAATTTAGAATTTCTTATCTTCTGTTGTAACTAACCTGCTGGACCTTGCAGGAGTCTACTGTGTGTAATTAAAGTTACATTTACGAAGTAGGGGATTTAAACTTCTAAAGTAAGTAAACATCTGAAAATGAATTGAAAATGAAATCATTATTTTCATACAGACTGTATCAGTCACAGCCAGGGGAAGTGTGGCTAGGGCTGCATGGAAAAAAACAAAAGAGATTTCACTCCTAAATGGCAGATAATTGAGCAACGAGGTGATTGCTGCTTATCTATTGCTTTTTCCACAAGAGCACCTGATTGTCCTAGGAGGAGAGAGTATAGTTGATGGATCATTTGTTACATGGCCTACAGTTGTAGCAGAGCGGCTTACCATCCATTTTTTTATTCTACTGATAACATCAGAGATACAGAAATCTCTAGAAAATACTTTGGTGAGTGGGGGTGAAGCAATAAAGGATCTGATATTCTTCAAAGTGACAGAGGTGCTTTCAGATATTTTATATAAACCTACTGACTTAGCTCCATGGATGTTCCTCCACTCCAAGCCAACAGACCCTTTCACCACTCTGGACAACATAATTAATCTGTAGAAACACTCTCAAGTTTATTCACTAATCTGGAAAATCAAAGTGAATTCAAAGTGAGTTTAAGAACAGAGTAGCCAAGTTTAAAGCAAAGTTGACTTAGACAATGTTTCCAGTTCGGCTATTTTGACCTTAAATGTACTTTGAATTCTCACTTTAATAAATAACACTGTTTGCCTGCTAGACAAGCTCTTGCTACATCAGAGAGAACAATTAACCACCATCCTGATTGGTAATCGTCCATAAAAACACAGTACGTGTGGTGACGGCCATAATCCATTGATCACTCCAATCATATCAGATGTGTAAGTTCCACAATGCCCATCGCATATAATCTATGCGTACTGACCTATTTGGGGGTGCTTGATCTTTGAGGAGGTCCCCCTTCCATTTTCAATTTACTTTTCCTTTACATTATTCTTTTGGTTTTGTTTCCATGTCTACATATATTAAAAATGTACCCCTAATCTACTAAATTTAATCATACATTTTTTTTTATCATGCTGTCTCATTAAATAAAATGAAATAAAAAAAGAGATTCTGATATTCTTACAATTTATGAATCAGAAAAAATAACATATTTGTGAAATCTATCGACAGAGCTGAAATAGGTCTATTCGTTATACCCAACCAGAATCCAACTGAATTCAATGATAAGGGTGTTGAAATCTGCTTTTCTTTGTTAAGCTTGGAAAGGCATTGTGTCTGTTATGTATCAAAGAGCAACATAGCCAAATCTCAGAGTTCTTCATCAAGTTAAATGGATTTTAATGTGGCCGAAATCAGCAGGGCACTTTTGTAGCTTGGCAAATCGTGAACTTATGGAGTTCAGCCCGAGTACAGAGACGTTACTGCTACCTTACTCAGTAACTAAAACTCAGGGCTTAAAGAAGACAGTCTAAAGTTATGTTAAAAAGGAAATATAAACATAGAACAACTCATACCAATTTTAACTTAAATCGAATTTAATTGACCATAATCCTATAACTGCAGACAAAATATCCATAGGGAATAAGGTAAAAAAAACAAAACATATTTTTTTACCAGTCACATAATCAGCGGAGTCACTCAAATGGCACAAACATTTTAAGTAACATGACTTCATCCAAAACCTAAAGGAATCATTATATAATTATATAAACAACAGGAGCAATATTGAAAATGATGGCTAACTACCCATATTGGATTACTGCCTTCCCTACACTTGGATTTTGTCTAGAAGTAAGTGTTTCCCCATCCAAAGCTCTGCTAAATATATCTATGTTTTAAGTAAAAAGAGAAGGTTGTTTTTGAATTTTCTAGCAGAACTTTGACTTAAAGTCTATGGAGAATTAATGAGGAAGTATCTGCAGAGCAAACTTTATCTTGCTTAAAGAAAATCTACCATGTTGAGCCATATAGAAGAAGGGCACATCATAGAGGGCAGCAGATGGACCAGTCATTGAGGGCACAATATGACTAGGGGCACACAGAGCAAAAGGAGAGAAGGAAATAAATATTTAACAAACAAGAAGGTGGTGGCATTCATGGCAGAGAATTTGCCCATAAGGATAGAAAACCAGAAATAAAGTTGGTACGAAATAGACAAACAATTATTGGAAAGAAAATTTAATTGAATAAAAAGGAAAAAGAAAAAATAATAGATCAAATTTCACCAAAGTAGAGAAATTTATAATTGAGCCAGTGGAAGATTCCATGGAAATGGAATGGCAGATGGAAAGGTAGCATAGAATTTCAGATTATCCTGGCTTTAGTAAAGGGATAATCCTAATTTTAATAATGATAGGATGTAAGAATATATAGCAACCAATCGAAACAATGGGAATTAATATAAGACCTCCACACAGGAAGGAAGAACCTCCTCTCCTTTGATGAAACAAACAATATAGTAACAGCAGACTAACAACAAAATGAGTAACATCATAACATCAATTACCTAGGATAATACATGGATAAAACATCCCGTGCATGAAGAGGTCCATAGTCTGTTATACTGAAAAAAGAAGAAAAATACATGAAAGGAAATGTACTTCAAACTATGGATTTGAAAATAATGGAATGATCATATATAACGACGTCTTGCTAGCAGTTGTAACATGTAAACGTATGTATGTGCTTAGATCTAACAAATTAAGTTATGACTAGAATTACCATAACAAATACATATAAATATAAATAACTATAATAGAAATTGATACACACAATACAACAATAGGTCAGCGCTAATCAACAAACAATATGTGGACAGGCAGCAACCCTAACAAAAGAAATCCCTCCAAACTCTTCGATAAAACAAAAGAACAGTACAAAAAATTAAGTAGGGTTTGCCAATGAAACTAAAATAAAGTCTCACTAGAACAGCAGGGGAAGGTCACAAGTACTTGGGAAGACTCTTTTTCAGGGATGGGTACGTCAGAGTGGCTCAGGATATTCATATATATATATGGAGAGAAGATGGAGATACGAAGGCAACCAAATAGTGCTCTAGTGTGAAGGGCGTACAGCGGTATAATCCCCGCTTATGGGATATGCAGGGAAAGTGTGTCTGTCGACACAGTCTGGTTATCCAAGGCTCCAATAAAAGACAAAAAGGCAACAAAGGCTATTAATATAACAAAATACAGTTTAAGATATATAACATTATAGTCAGAAGTCTAGAGCAGAAAACACTGCTCTATAGGTAAAGTGTTAGTGGTATGATCTCCACCTCAGATTGGTTTTAGTACGGGAACAGTAATATGCCAGGGAAAAATAAAAAAGTTCAAATAAAATACAATAAAAAGAAGATTGGCACAACTAAGTGACCAAAAGACTTTTATTGATAAAATACACAATATAAAATAACCATTACGAGTTTTGCCATATGTGGCTTCCTCAAATGGAATAAAAATAGCAAGCTAGCAAACTAAAATTGGCACCAAAAATGTAATTAGCCAATCAGGAAATAGAGTATAGAGAAAATATCAAACATAAGTGGAAATTATATAGTTAAAATATATGGGGATAAAAGATGCTATGTGTATAAGCACAAACATTAAATACATAGGAATTTGAGTATATGAGTTGGTCATGTGACACGGAAATACTGTGTTTTACAAGGAATCATGGGTAATGTAGTTTATCCGCATATAAGCGTTGCAGAAGGGGGCCGGACTCAACAACGGGCTGGTATGTAGTAATAGCACATGCGTCCACCCAGTGGCAACAGCCGGCCGCACACGAGACGGATGGTACCACCAACGCTTTACCTATAGAGCAGTGTTTTCTGCTCTAGACTTGTGAGTATAATTGTATATATCTTATACTGTATTTTATTATATTGATAGCCCTATTGTTGCCTTTTTATCCTTTTTTGGAGCCTTGGATAACCAGACTGTGTTGATGGATGCACTTTTCGTGCATATCCCATAAGCAGGGATTATACCACTGTACGCCCTTCAGACTAGAGCTGGTCATAGCTCTTTTAAATGTGAGTGTATTACCATCTTTTTATATATATCTCATTTTTGGATCTTGACTTATTGCACTATTAGTTGCCTTTATATCTCCTTCTTGCCTCCATATATATACGAATATACTGAGCCGCTCTGATGTACCCATCCCAAGTACTTTTGACCTTCCCTTGCTGTTCTTCTGAGACTTTATTTTGCACTATTTATTCATTTTTCTTTTTCTTTTTACTCTCTACAAGTTGAATTTTTTGTACTGTTTTTTATAATAGAAATTGTCCTAGTTACTATAAAAGAATAGGAAAAAAAGAACACTGAGCTGAATGGGTGGGGAAATAATTGCCCCCTGTCCTTATTAAAATTAGGAGCTAAAGCTAGCATAATACGAATCTGCAATTTTACTACATGACAGGAGGCTTTATATTTTGCTTTTTTAACACTATGATAATAACGAAAAGGCAGTGAGACAAGAAAGTCAGAAATAAAAAGTTTACAAAATCCTTTCATACGACCAGAGTGCATAATCTCGACAAGAGAAGCTCCTGGAGATAAAGCGTAGGGTGCCGCAGCACCTCAAACTGAGTGAATTCCAATGGAGTCATTGATACCCACAAGGGAAAGAACCTAACAAACCCAACGCGCCAATTGTAACTGTAACTGGACGGTGCGGTCTGACATATGACACCAGGAGTTAATTAGAATGGGAACAGTGCAGTGGTGAGGGAACCACAACATAACAACAAAGTGTATAAACAATGCAAAGATTCAAGTCATGCCAAAAAAGTGGGTAAAAAGCTGTGAATTTCACCTTGCACATCGAGAAATGTGACCCCTTCTGGAGAAAAGGGTTATGCAAAGCCCGCTTACAATGCTGGAATCCCCAAACTAAATTTGTAGCGACTGAACTGCGAGGAATATGAGTCATAAAATTGGCGCCGGAATTCACGTATCATTCACATTCTGGAAAAAGGTGGGCAAACCACCATGCTGTAGGATTAGGTCATGGCCCGGTATAGAAATAGATTGGAAAAAAAGCAATCCACTGGAAAATCATGTTGGCTGCAACTGGAAGGGATAAAATGTTGTGGTGTGCTGCAACACTGCGTCCAGCCCCAACACCCTGCTAATTGAGCCCCCGGGTGGAGAGTGCCAGAGGGTCCTAACAAACAATATATGTGGCGAATAAAGGGAACTATTGCCCCAGAAATTTAAAATAGTGGCAAACAAGACAGTAGGAACCAAATTAAATTAGATACCATACCTAATAAGTTAATATAACATGGAACAAATAGGAGTGAGGAAGCAAATACTCTGTCTATTAGCTGTATGGAGCAGCAAAGTAAGAGGTGGTCCTTCCTGTGGGGAGGTTTTATGTTATTTCTAGTTGATTGGTTGTTAACCCCTTAAGGACAGACGACGGATATATTCCGTCATGATTCCCTTTTAGTCCATAAGTTGTGTCATTAAGGGGTTAAATATGAAGCCTCTTGTCATCTAGTAAAATTGGTAGCAAAAATGTATAAAATCTAGGAATAAACTCTACGGCTATATGATGTGTAATTGTATGCTTTCAGATTATATCATATTGCCACAGGACCCCATTTATTCCCAATTCCTTTAATTATATTTTTATGATAAATCTGCAAAGGTTTCCTCTAAGCCTCACTGAACCATGACAAGATTGTATAATTTAATTTATATTTTACGTTAAATAACATTGCATATGTACTCATAAAATCTGAATTGCATTAAGAATGAGAAACATCATGCTAGATTTTTGATAGTTATCTATAGAAAAAAATCTGCATACAGTAAATAAATTTAATGTTTGGCAATAGAAGATAATCTTAGATCTTTGTGTGACACATCAACATTCAAAAGGAGACAGAGCTCGTAAGGTCAACATGAGATCAGTAGAAATTTTTACTGCATATCTTCATGACCCGGCACCACAATGGTTAATGTACTAGGAAGCAAGCCCATGGTTTTACTAGCACAAGGCAGGGGAAGCCTGTTAACATGCCAGTTGATTGCACGATGTGTGGACACTGAAGATAAGGATCAGCTCTGATGTAAGCAGCCATGCTACCTGCTCCATCACTCACTCCTCACTCAGACCAAGCTCTCTGATGAGGAGCTGCTGAGTTATTAACCACGGGAGCTGACACATATTCACATGCTTGGGCATTGTGCCATTCCATCTGCACTAACAAACTCTGAATAACTCATTCACCACTGAGAACCCAGCAATAGAGTAGGCCATTCAGGCCGTGTCTGTAACCTGTGTCAGGGCAGAACCTGAGACACTTTTTGAAAGGAAGGTCATTTCCCGTCAATTGCTTACTGTGCTCCGAGGTATTGTACAGTCAGTAAAATTAATGGCAATTCCAGATTTATTTTGGAAATATTTTATATTCTTTTTGAAGAGACACATGCCATGATAAATTTGGAATTGTGCTCATATCTTTCAGAGATCCAGAAATAACCAGAGCCTGTGTTGCAATGACTCAGATAGCAGTGATCTCTTTTTTTGCTCCCTTACACAGTGCATTGTCAGTGACTCTGATTTGAGTCCCACAGTGGTACCACAAATGCATGGGCATACCCTATGACAGGTTCTCTGTTTTATCTTATCAGGTCATAATTTGAATTGGAGGCAATCTCTAAATCAAATACTGATTTGATAATGCTAGTTTAATCATAGCATGATTTTACCTTTTTCATGTGCCCTCTACTACTCCACTGTCTCATTTCAGTGAATTTCAGTTCGCTATTTGTTATCCTCCATTACAAGTACTGTTGAGCTGCCTCCTTGCCCCGAGGTATCACGATTCCAGTTCATTCCACTTTTCCCATACTGAGAAATATACTACAAAAAGTCACCAATGGAACCGCACTCAAATCCAAATGAGCACCGAAGCAGTACCAGCAAATCTTTGTCAAATTTGAGAAAATATAGACATTTTTATGGAATCTTCGAAGATCAACCTCTCTAGTGGTGCAAACTGGGCACTGAAGGCATTTAGAAAAATGTAGGGGGTTTTCCACTTAACAGTGAATGGTGGGGAATTAAAAATCCAAATATCAGAATTCCAGCTAAAACAGGTTATTATGGTCTACAATTTGCAGTCTGGGCCTCAATTCACTACAATTCACTGTTTACTAAATATGTTCTATAACATTTTGCAGTGAATTATATTGTATGAAAATTGGAGAGTGGATTTTAAACTGTGTGATTTATTATCATGTATTGTGAGGAATATATCAAACAAATGTATACAATTCCACTAGGGTGCATTTTTAGGAATTGCTTATGAAGTTTGAGACTAGAAGTGCATCTTTTGGCTTGGGATAGAACATTTCCCAGCATGGGTGCAGCGTCAATAAAGGCGTGAAACTGGAATTGAATGGAGGTAAAGGGAGGTGAGGAAAGTCATAAATTGTTAGTAGAATGAAGGGAGGGATTTTTGAGGTATTTGGAGATAAGAGTAGAGATGTAGATTGCAGTTATTAGTGAGATATTTGTATGTTAGTGCCAGTATTTGAATGGAAGATATTGGCACAGCCTATGGGCACTGCCAGAGAGAATGATAGTTTTAGATAATTGATGAGTAAGAAAAATGAGTCTGTATATGTCATGTAAGATGGACTAAAGTAAACATAGTCAGATGAGGAGAACACATAATAAAAGTGTTTTTTTTTTGTTTTGTTTTTTGTCATGAGTCCTTAGGAAACCTTATTTTTAAGACTTCCTTTAATATCCCCCTTGCACCCTGCAATGTAGTAATGTGCAATATAAATTATAATCCCCTATCTCTGTAGACACATTTCCAGTCAGTTCTCCTGCTGTTTATGAGAATGTGTAAAGTATGACTGGGTTGAAGTTATTGCTGTTCTACACGCCTGCTTTTTTTTTTTTTCTAAAGTCTAAAATGAAAAGGGGGGATACTGGTCAGCCTTCATATAACCTCTCCTTATATTCCATATGAACATGCCCTGCAATTCCTCCTTATTATTTTCTCTAACATCATCTTATGGGTACATACAACTTCGCCTTGTAATTCCTACACTATGTCCCAATCCTCTTATCGATCCTCTTATTATCCTCGTATTGATCCCCAGAACCTCCCCCTATAATCCCTCTTAATAAGAAACTCATTCCATCTAATCTCAATTTCACATACCTTCAATTTGATTCCTCTGTATCATTCCTTCTACCAACCAGTTTATAATTTTCCTACTTTATTATATAATCTCTCTCTATAATTCCTATTACTGCTCGATAAAAGCTTTTTCTATAATTCCACCCAGTAGTTCTATAACACCATTCTCTCTATCCCTTTATGGTCCTTATAGACCCTTATAGCCCCTCCAACTATTCCATATAATTCCTCCCAATAAGTCTTCCCACCGCTTTATATTATATTTCTCCATAATGCATTCTAATCTTTCATATACTATTTCCCTATAATTACTTTCGTATAATCTCTTGTAATAATCCCCCTACCGTTGCATATTACCTCTCGCTAATATGTCACATTGTCTATACATCTTCTTTCTTCTTCTCACCCTCCATCTAACCTCTTGTTATGTAATTCTGCTCTTTTGGAGTGCTTCGTATAACTCTTGCTACTATATCGCACTTATTGCCAGCTTGGAACCACAGTACAGAGTACAATGAATTTAGCAAGAAACCACAGAAAGACAGATTTGTTTTGTGTAAAATGTTTTCTTTGGACCGTTTTTCCTTGTAATGCCTTATTGAGGAGACAGACTGAAAGTACAAGCAATGCGCAATAGTGGCATTCTGGTAGAAATATATTCTGATTTCTACAGGGGGTGCAGACAGCAACTCAGTGAAAGCCACTCTAGATAACTATTGATTTGGGTCAGGCAGCAATCTCCAAGACTTTAGATCAATCATTTCCGGGGAGAGTGAGAACAGCTAATGCATTCTATAAAAAGCTCACAGAAGAACCCCTTCATTGCCAGGGGTCATAGAAGGGTCTCCAGATATTAACAATCTCCATACATCTATCATTGTATCAATGAACTGATGCTGATGGATACTCTGACTTTTGCCTGCAATGTTGCAGCATTATAGTTAGAGGGGCAGAGTTATAATAAAAATAACTAGACATAAAATGTTATTCTCTATTCAGGCAGATCTGTGAGGTAAGTGTTTTATTAAAGATATTTTCTTTATTAAAACTGCTAATTACTCGTCCTGTTATTCCTGCTTATTACTTGTACTGTTGATATTTGAGCTGTTGTTGCTTGTAAACGTTATTTAACATTGTACTTAAAGGAACCCTCTAACATGTTTCTAATCAACTTTTATTTAGTGCTGGATGGTTTTTGCTCCTCTTCTTCTGAGATCAATACTTCTCATAACGACGCATTACAGGCCTGCTGGGCAAGTGCAGCAGCTGCAGTGCTAAGCCTATTGGGTTCTTCTCCTAGAGACTGAACTCAGAGCTTCTCTATGAGAAGAACTCACCGTATCCTGTGTCACCATGCTGGCACTGAACGTACATTCTTTAAATTATTTAAAGTCTTTGTGAGGAAGTGCCTTTAGTATCTTACTTCAACTGGGAGAGGGTCTAGGCACCAAAATGACTACATTAAAATGTCCATTGAAGACAAATGCAGACATTTGCAGACATGCTTTGCCAAAGATTGTGTTTTGAAGGCTCTAAAATGTCAAGAACACTTTAGTAATGTCATTAACTGATATCAGTGCTCAATGAATGACGCTGATGTCATTGATATATTCTTTTTTTTGTTTGCTATGCACTGATGTTTACATGTTTAATGTACATGTACATTCAGCGTGTATGATCAGTCAGATCTTGGTGATCAAATGTGCAGGAACTAAACTAGCAACGCAATATAAAACAGCTTGTGAGATCTGGGTTAGCTACATGGGTTTGTTAATTTTTACCTTTGTCTAGTTTATCTACTGAAACTCCTTCACACTATTCTGTTCTTTAATGTCTACTATAAGCTTGACAAAGACACATCTTGTGTCGAAACGTTTCCTTCTCATATTTGAAGGCGCAATAAAAACACATTAGATTATTTTGCTGTGCTTTATTTTCTACATACAGTGAATTCATTAATTAAAACAGATGGGGCCTGGGGTTACAGTGCTACAGGAACTGGATGTCCAGGGGATATCTAGCAAGGGGAGTGTGGGCTGCAGTCTCAAACAATGTTACACAGACATTCCACCATACTGCCACCATTTTAGCTTTCAGAACTAAACAGTAAGCTAGAACAGTAGTACTGCAGGAGTAAGGCAGCAGGCGGTAAGGCAGGAATAGTGCCTGGGCTAGTGGCTGGTGCCCTCACTGCTCTCCAGATTTGGACTGGTCCACCAGGATACTTCCTGGTAAACTGGTCCTGTGTAGCACCGTCCATACTGAGTTTTGTGTGCAAAAGAGGTCATTTCTTTGTACTTGAAACCCAACGCAACCCAAACCCGAAGTATGTATTAGTGTGTGTTTTCATGTTGATGGTATATTGAAATTTATATATATATATATATATATATACATATCTCACTATTTAATTGTACTTAAAGGACCACTCTAGTGCCAGGAAAACATACTCGTTTTCCTGGCACTAGAGTGCCCTGAGGGTACCCCCACCCTCAGGGACCCCCTCCCGCCCGGCTCTGGAAAGGGGAAAGGGGTAAAAACTTACCTTTTTCCAGCGGTGGGCGGAGAGCTCTCCTCCTCCGATCCTCCTCTTCTCCTCCCCGTCGGCTGAATGCGCACGCGCGGCAAGAGCTGCACGCGCATTCAGCCGGTCACATAGGAAAGCATTCATAATGCTTTCCTATGGACGCTTGCGTGCTCTCACTGTGATTTTCACAGTGAGAATCACGCAAGCGCCTCTAGCGGCTGTCAGTGAGACAGCCACTAGAGGAAATAGGGGAAGGCTTAACCCATTCACAAACATAGTAGTTTCTCTGAAACTGCTATGTTTATGAAAAAATGGGTTAACCCTAGAAGGACCTGGCACCCAGACCACTTCATTAAGCTGAAGTGGTCTGGGTGCCTAGAGTGGTCCTTTAAATGTGCAGCACTGCTTGATGTAACAATATACACTGACCTTGATTTAATAAGGTTTCCAAATGATTCAATACTGTTAGAAAAACATTCTAAATGATTTATCTACGGACGTTTCCATTAAAGTCTAACTCATTTGCAAAGTTTTTTCTACTGTATTGAATCATTTGGAAAGCCTGTTAAATCAAGGCCATTGTTTGCTGTTAATTTTATGTTTTGTCTAGTGTATGAGAGAAGATGAAACCTCCTAGTTTTATGCCTTTATATAACAAAATGACCACTAGCCAATTCGGCTGTGCATGAGTGTGTTGCTGCCATTCTATAAACAATTACATGTAAATGATCTTGTACCTGGTGTACACCGCTGCCGTTGTATAACAGACTGACCAGTAAATTAATTAGATGTAGACCACCACATGTAGTGACACCCTGCTCCTTTAGGAAAGGGGGTCTTGGCTACTGTCCCATTGATTGGCATAGCAAAACTTGTACTAGCAGTGCAACAATGTTGCAAATGAGTGGGATAACAGGTTGAATGTTTAACTCACCATTTTCTTTACAGCTTCAAGAAGTGAGCATTGACCCCTCCTTGTAGTATTTGAGGGACAGATTTGGATTTGTTTAGTTCTGTTGTGCTGTTTGTTTTTTTCTTTTTGTCACAGCTTGGTGGCAGTCCTGGCCAGAGCATTAATCAAGACCCACCATTGATTGTGGGGAGGCATGGGTTGAAGACGAAGAAAGCAGACTGTATGGACTCTTGGAATTTGGAATTATTTATCCGTCTGACGGGTATTGAACCCATCAGCTGACAGGTCATTCTCATGTTAATATGACAGATATCAATAAAGCTGTGACTGTTACCCCATTCACATTAATAAAGTTGTATTATATTTATTGATAGGATACAGGAAAAAGTGGTAGATAAGGATGCTGGAAGGGAGGAAGATTTGTGACGGGATCAGTGGTCATGTAAAACTACATATCTTGTTTTGGTTTTCCAAATATAAATATGGCAAAACATAATGAAAGTTGTAGTTCTACAGCTGGGATCTCTTTGGCGGACCCTTTTTCCAGAGACTATATGGAAGCTAAAATGGTGATGACAACATGGGTTAAATTATGTACAACTTTCAAAATGCCTTTTTTTTTAATTCTTTTTTTTTTTGTGTACAAAGAGTAACATACAGGCTTGTCATGCCACAGCGACATTGACAAGCACATAGTCATCATACATTTTAGGTACAGCGTTATGGCATATAAAAGAATTGCACTTTTAAAACATTTTTAAACAGGTTGAACTACAGGTCTAGTACACAGTGTTTTAAGTATTTGAAAGCATGCTAGGTAAGTTGATGAAAGTGTGAAACTCTAAAAAGGGTTAGATAGACATGTTTGCTGATAAGTAAAGGGTATATGTTAACATCGTTGAGAGTACAGCACTAGTTTGTTGTAAAGATCAAAAATCTGCTTAAAACATGAATCCTAGCCTGTGTGAGTGACTAGGTAGAGAGATGGGAGGAATAGGAGACATGGAGGATATCAACCGGGTCTCTGTGGTACTATCAGCAGGAAGAGAAGTGCCTAGGGTGCGTATATAAAATTAAATAAAACAAAATAAGCAAGGAAAGTCTGTGCGCTTTGGAGGAGTGCCAGCTTTTAACAAACCCAGTCACAGTAATGGTGTGGAGGTGCAGGATCTGTCCCCATGACCCATAGGACCCTGGGATCAGCCAATGCCAGATCTGCCAAGCTGCTGGAACTGGATACACCAGATCATTGAGGTTGGGGTCAGGGCAAAGTCTAGCAAGGCTGGTTTGATGATTTCCTGTTGGGTTTCTGCTGGCTGCAGCCACTCGACTGGATGGGCCAAGGGGAGAGCACAGTCCCAGTACAGTGGCGAACACTGCAATTCCTCAGGGCCTAGCGAAGGGCGACGGGACCTCTCAACGGGCAAGGTTGGTGTTTTCCCGGTCACCAGCTCTGTATCCTGTCCCGCTGCCAGTCGCATGCGATCCTCAGGTACTTTAGGAGACCCAGCCTTGGTTCGGGCTGTTTTCCGTCCATGTGTCGGTTTTCGTCTGCGAGATGAAGGCTTTTTGCATTGTCGCCATTTTGGGACCTTTGCAGAGACCGCGGGTGTCTGCTGTCTTCTAAGGTTTTATGGACTGATGAAATAAGAGTCTTGATGGGCCAGATGGATGGATTGGTAAAGGGCCGAGAGCTCCAGTCCGACTCAGACGCCAGCAAGGTGGAGGTGGAGTACTGGTTTGGGCTGGTATCATCAAAGATGAGCTTGTGGGGCCTTTTCGGGTTGAGGATGGAGTCAAGCTCAACTCCCAGTTTCTGGAAGACACCTTCTTCAAGCAGTGGTACAGGAAGAAGTCTGCATCCTTCAAGAAAAACATGATTTTCATGCAGGACAATGCTCCATCACACGCGTCCAAGTACTCCAAGCAAGAAAGGGTATAAAAGAAGAAAATCTAATGACATGGCCTCCTTGTTCACCTGATCTGAACCCCATTGAGAACCTGTGGTCCATCATCAAATGTGAGATTTACAAGGAGGGAAAACAGTACACCTGTTGATGGTGAACAGATCAAAACACTGACAGAATCCATGGATGGCAGGCTTTTGAGTGTCCTTGCAAAGAAAGGTGGCTATATTGGTCACTGATTTGTTTTTGTTATGTTTTTGAATGTCAGAAATGTATATTTGTGAATGTTGAGATGTTATATTGGTTTCACTGGTAAAAATAAATAATTGAAATGGGTATATATTTGTTTTTTGTTAAGTTGCCTAATAATTATGCACAGTAATAGTCACCTGCACACACAGATATCCCCCTAAAATAGCTATAACTAAAAACTACTTCCAAAAATATTCAGCTTTGATATTAATTAGTTTTTTGGGTTCATCGAGAACATGGTTGTTGTTCAATAATAAAATTAATCCTCAAAAATACAACTTGCCTAATAATTCTGCACTCCCTGTATATGCAACAGCTCTATCTCCAGCTTCCTGTACTTAAATCTGAATCTTTTCATGCTGTCTTTCACAGAGGTATTATTTCACAAATAAAGCTAGTGTTGAATGAAATAGAAAGAGACAGATAAATAGGCTATTCAATTGTTAAACACCCTTGCAATTATCTAAAACCCACATCAGAACTTACAAAACATGTTTTTTTTCATAGACATTTTCCATACTTATACTTGAGATGTTAGATACTTCAGCCAAATACTGTGTGAATACACATACACAGGCACCACTAACACATTAGCACACATGTGGTCAAACACAAACATTGAAAATAAGTGTTCTTTCAAAGTTTTCTATTTGTTTTTTGCAATAAAATACATAGGTACATGAAACAATTCACACCACAATAAAGACGTATGGATGAGTATATCACATCGCAGCGATGTACGTTACTATGTGACGAGATATAAAATCAGTACTTATAACGACCCCTTTCTTACAGGAGGTACACATCCATGTGTCCATTCTCATATTGAAAAATAACATGTCACTACCAATTTTTTTTAAAAAAAAATAATTACTTCATAAAATTGATGCATAGAAATCAGATTTTATCTGTGAGCTAGAGTTTATGTATGTGGTATAGGTTGTCACCTGTATAAGAGTGGTAGGCTTGTAGTAGCTGGAACATTTGAGAACCATCTGGAGAGGGTAGCCAAAGGAGGGATAAGACAAAAACTATATTAGTGCAACAGGAAGGATCTTAATGGGCTTGTTTAACTAATAAAACCATTATAGCTCAGTGTGGTGTACTTGCTGCCTATTGCGTCTGTGTCCTGACCCTATTTTTTTCAGATCACTTGGAGCTTATTTAATAAAACAAAGCAGGGTTGTCCCTGGAAAACAAAGATTACCCCAATCCAACTTGATAATGTGGAGTTTATATTTCTGCATTATTGCTATCAATGCCATCCAACATGGACAGTAGTGATGAGCGTTGAGAGTGCTGAGCTAATACCCCCCAGTTTGGCTCTCCATGGCACTCAAAGACTAGATCAGATTGGTTGAGAGCTCAAGAAGTGGATTAGTCCAGCATTCTCAGCCTTCCAATGCTGCCCAGTTTGGACATAATTGATATTGGTAATATGGAATTGCAGATTCCAACATAATCAACAAGGCAGGAGAGGGGAGTGTTGCTTTTGTAAAACTAAGCCGTTGTTTAATTATTCCAAAGGAAAGATACACTAAAATAATGGTTCCCAAACAAGTTCTCCAGGCACACAGTCCAGATTATGTCATTGTCATCTGTAGCTAAATGGGGTGCAGGCTTTTGGTTCAATGAGATGCACTGTTAGCAGAGCACGGTTTAGGGTTAATGCAGCAGATGTGGAGTTTAGGATTATAGGTTTATATAACGCTCTGAATACATTCCAAAATTTGATGTCATAATGTGATTTATTGACAGAGATCATTATTTAAGGCTGGTTTTAGAAGTGGTCATAAATGTACCCTAGTCCTGAAGGCCTTGGTATTTTTGCCACCTAGCAACACTTTTAGTTGCTAGGTTGATAGGGGTATGAACGTGAGGAAGATTAGATAGGGTATAAATAGAAGTGAAAAGCACAATGTAAGGGGAGATAGGAGAACAGAAAATAGGAGACAAAACAACCCAAAACACCTGATTCTGGGTGGGTATTACAGCTAAAATATGTATGTGTAAACCTCCAGCTTCAGTTCCATGCCAGGCTAAATGGGGTGAAGATTCCAAGCATGTTTTGAACATACAAGCCAGGATGTTTCCTACCAAGTCACTAGCTTAAATGCATGTGTGGAAGCAAACAAATTTCACTGCAACAATAATTTCAGATAAGCTTCATTAGAGAAAATTCTTGATGCAGAAAGCTTATCCATGGATCTAAACAAGTCAACTGTCAATGCCCTGACATGTGCACAGTCGTTATTCGGCATGTGCTAACCCATAAATGAATGACACTCCGACACCAATTTTCTGTTGGAGTATAAAGTCCACAGCTTTATTAATTATAAATATATAATTTAACAATTTAGGGTCATTGTCACAAGTACTAATTACTTCCGACCTTCATGCCCAATACCCCTGACAATGAAAACATCTAGGGAGTTTGAATTACAGGATCTGTGCTACATATATCAATTAAAGGGTCAGTGATTTCCTATCAATATGTGGATTTTGGAGCATCCAGAAAAGAAAAACAGGAAATAGAGCAATGAATCTTTTTTTTCCGCAGAGCCCCTGAACTCAGCTCTCTAAAACAAACCACTGTTTATATTTGTCACGGGTTCGTGAGTCTATTGCTGCTATTCCTTCAATCCTCCACTAGTCCTAATTCAGATGTGCTGAATATAGTGAAAGTATTCCCTTTGTGTCGTTTTTTCATAATATAATGGATGCAACCGTATTGGGTAAAAGCAGCAATCTGAACTTTATTATGCCACACTCAGCTTCTTATGCAGTGCCCCTAGTATGGGGTTTATAATACATAATCACATGGGTTTCCTTCCCACAAGCCAATATGTTTGAGAGATAACTGAGCTCCAATTAAGCTAATCAAATTATCTCTCAAAAAGGAAAGCGTACATACAATTTTTACATATCACAAAAATACATTACAACAGCATCGGAACCCCACAAAAATTATATTCCCGAATAGCCCCGATCTGAGCGCACAACATATCCAAAACGTGCTCAGATCCGTTTGGTAAAACAAAAGTTATGTTCGTGCAGATATGAACTGGCTGCCTGGTAGAGGTGGTATTGTCAATTTCAAAAGGGGTTAATTTGATTGTATGGGAGGTCAGAGCTTACAACCTAAATTCCTCTTTGAGGCTGGGACCCCGGCAGAGCTACTCTGTAAGATGTGAGAAGTCACACATAAGTGGCCTGGAAGTCTGGGACATAATTGGGTCAAGACATGATAACTTAATTTCCTGCTGGACACCAAGACACATAGCACAATAGCTTTTCCATAATACAATTAACACAGTAGCTTCCATCCAGCTCAATATTTAACTTAATAACTCAATATACCCCTATATACTATATATCATTTTAAAGTATGTGACCAGGCCCATAGTCTGTGGGCAGGAGGCTAGCTGTTATGCCTCTCCAGCAGGCTGTGGCACGGGAGCTTCCGTGACAATATTATTATTATTTATGAAGCACCAACAAATTCTGCGGCGCTATACAATAAGTGGAGTAACATGTCGAGTTGGATGCTTTTTTTTCTTGTATATGACGGCTCTTGTCTAGTTGTTTACATGCTTCTTATTGGCTCCCTTAGTTTGCAGAGTTATTCTCTAAATAATTAAAGGTGAATTGAAAGTGAGTAGCACTGCAGACACTTTGTCCATCTGTGGCCTTATGCAACAACCTGAAAGATCTTTGGCAAAACTAAATATGGCAAAAGAACTCACAATGTGTTTCAGATAATTGATATGGAGCATTGTCTCTTTTGCTTACATACTTCTCCTGTGGAATAATCTGCACTGGCAGCTTCTCAGCCCTAAAGACTAGTATCCAAATTCAACAAATTCAACACAAAATGTGGAGTGCTAAAATGGTTCAGCTGTTCCATGCTTGCATGTTCAATATCCACGATCTTATCTGAATTATTTGATTGTATGATGAAGCCTAATTTAGTGAGCTTAGAAGCCCCATAATTATTTTGCAGTAACAATGATTTTGTTCCTCCCGAACCACCAATCAAACTTGCACACACAAAGGCTCGTAGACACTGCATGGTGAAGGAGAAAAAATCCTGCAAATCACAAATGGCCTCTGTCAAAACCCAGTAGCTCCTTGTCCCAGTGTTTTTCCCTGCATTCGGTAGATTGTTCTACCGAACACCGACCACCACCCTGGCTCAATTAACTTCAAAGAAAACCACAAAGGTAAGTGCTCTCTCTGTGCGGCTGCCATTCGTATAAACGAACAACACGTGTGCTGGAAACCGGTGGCCATCTTGTCTTCCGAAAGCAGGCAGCGGTACTTGGTCATCGAGTGTCTGGAACTCTAAGTCGGACACTCAACCACACGAACACCAGTAATTTTGTACGGACGCCTGCTTCATTTCACGAAAAGCCAGAAAAATGCTGTTTGGTAGGATTGTTTGCACGAACCAAGAAAACAATCGCTACCTATGAGCCAGGGGAACCATTCGTCTTTTTGTTCGTTTTGGAACTCCCGGAAGTGACGGACGGCTACCACTTTTTCTCGGTCAAAACTTTACCCCGTGGCAGTTCGGCTGTATTTGTGGGCTCTGAGCGCTATATGGATATGTTGGGCGCTCAGATCCAAGCCATCCGGGGATATCAGACTTGTGGGGGATCGTATGTGTGTTATATCTATTTTGGGGTGTTTTGTGTTTTATCTTCTGTACCTCTAGTGCCTGGGAAATAACTAGTTTAAGCAAAATACACTCAATTATCTCCCAGACACAGAGACTCCAGGGCGTGTTTTAGTATAGTTTTGCTGGAGACCCCATGTTGGGGGTCTGTGTATAAAAGTGGGCCATCTGACCATAATAAACTATTCCTGTTGTACCCTTCATCAAGTCTTGACTGATGTTTGGGTATGCGAACGAAGCAGCGCTTGATTATAACCACGATCTACTGGGATTTTGGGAGAGTGCGAACTAGAGTACTATGCGAACAGGCTAAAATCACTCCAGCCTTTAGCATTTCGGGAGTGTGCGAACAACATATTATTTATTATATATATAGTATCCTACAAGATACAAGGTGTTCATTACATGGCCTTGGAGAATCTCACAAGTCATGACATCCAGGACGACCACCTCAACTGTGGGAGACGTGAAAAATCTGACGCAAATCAGGCAAACCACTCTGGATAAAAGCCTCCAGGGTAACCCTCTAGCCAAGAGAGAAAGGATGCTAGGACTTCAAATCCCTGACCGATTCGAAAGAGGTAGAATTGTCGAAATCCTACTCAGTAGGATGCAGAATGCTGATAAGGTGTTTTCTGATGAGTAATGTTGGTAAGGTGATGAGTAAGGATGGAACATGGTACAATGTTCGAGTCCAAATAAAGGAGTAAGAAAACTTCTATCTAGACCTGACACAGAAAAAAAGTTAACATAAATAGATCCAATGGCATATAAATATATAGATGAATTGCAATAGAAGAATATATTGACCTAATACATATTGACCTTGTTCTGTGACAGAAGCAGCAAAAGAAAATTAGAGGTTTATATTGACATTACCTTTAACATCTTTTCTAGGTTTTGATTGCCTGTGTTACTATGCTCGTTTTTTCTGTACAGAAGCCTCCTGTTGTGTAATAAAATTAAGAAATTGTTACTCTAAATCTTCGTGTGGCAAGTTAATATGCTTATATGATGCATGTTTCAAAGTTTACATAGGAACCAGTATAAATAATAGTCTGCTAACGTATGGCCGTGGTTAGAGTAAGTGGGCTAGAATCAAACACAAATGGTAATTGCCTACTATATTCTCCCCTCCCAACCTGAAGAGAATGGGTGGGCTTGTAATTACCATGATGCAAGCAGGTTTCTAAGTACTGCATTAGTACTAAAATACAAACCCGGAGAATGAATAAAACACATTTATTGTATAAAACCAAGAATGCAAATACTTGATGAACTGCAGATGTTCAATGAAAAGAATTGCAAATTGAGAGTGAATGGAAACAAAGCAGATATCATTCAAGTCAACAGATACAAATAAGCAATAAATTGTTACGCTGAAATAACTGGCAGTGGCAATGCTGCAAAATGTTCCAAAAGGCAGACAGCTTCCTTCACTCCATAACCAAAACCAAAGCATTGTTCATGCTCTTATAGTTTTATTCCATCATTCTATTCCAATAATTTATACAGAAATGAGTCGCTAGTTGACTTGGAAGTTTGGTTTCAGACAAATTTGGGCTGATCTGTCGATTAACCAAAAAACAAATTCCGAGCTGCCACATACCATAATGCTAAAGCAAGCAAAACGACCAATGCTGAAGCAACTGAAACTAGCAGCCTGGGGGGGAATAGTTCAAAATGACTCTGGAGGTTTTTATACTCTTTATTCAAGGCCAGAGGCTGGTTTTATGGCTTTGTGTGGTAGCAGCAGCTACCACACAAAACAGCTGGTAATGAATAGCAACAGAAATGGAAACCAGTCGGAGACCAGACACTAAGTTAGCGGCAGGTCCCACAGACAATAATAGCAGATGTTAACTGCCACTTAGCGACTGGCTTTACTTAGCAACTGTTAAAATGTTGCATTCAGTAACCAGTCACTACTCGCTAACATAGTAGCGGCTCACCAGGTGAGTAATGGCAAAAGTAATGGCAAGGTTATAAACAATTCCATGGTGTGACATCAGTGTACCTGCACCAACAATAATCATAAATTGTGTATACATTTATATTGCATCTGTAGTAGAACATCTGTATGGCCTAAAAATCAATCCCCTCAATGTGTGAGACTAGGATAATGCCCAAACTTTGTTGTCATGGCCGTGTCCTTATTCTCCTGTATCTCAGCAGTGAAGACTTGTTTTAATGACAAGGGAAATGACAATAGTAAAAGCAATCTAAAGACTAAACACTGTAACAAATTGGCTAATTCATAAATATCTATATTGCTCTATGCCATTAAAAATGCATTTTTTCTGTTTCAGTCCCTACATAATTTAATCAGCTCGTGTCAGGCTATTTGTAAGCACCTGTACATCTTGTTTTTAGAGTCTTTTGCTCCTTGTCCGTGACAGCAACTACTAAACAGAAAACTTATTATTGGACCTTTGAATGGCCGGATTAAATGCCAAATAGAATAGTACAAGACAAGCTGAGGTCAGGAATACAGAAGTCAGAATACATTTTAGGAATAGCCAAAGGTGTTGTGTTTTTGTCCAGTTGTAACAGCAATTATCATCAACCTCATGTAGATATCAAATACAAACAACAAGCAGATAAACAGACACTCTTCTTGCATGAGGTCATGTGCGTAGGAACCGGGGGGTGGGGGGTGGGGGGACGCTTCCCCCCAGCAAATCATGCAGGGGGGACAGGTTATGGGGAAATCCCCCCCAGCTCCGCCGGCCCCCCTCATGCTGCAGCCGCTCTGCAGAGAGCCTCAGGCAGCTGCAGCTGTGCCAGGGCTGGTGCGTCCATGAGGGCGCACCACCCGGGCGCAGCATGAGGAGAGGGGCTGACAGGAGGGAAGCGCTCAGCGCTCCCTCCTGTCACTCCCTCACTGTAGCATCTGTCTCCTGTACCCGGCCGGACTAACAGGAAGTGCACACTGAGTGTGCACTTCCTTTTAGTCTGGCCGGGTACAGGAAACAAAATCTCCCTGTACCCGTGGACCATACAGGGCTCGGCCACGCTACAACAGAGGTAGGGGAAGGGGTAGGAAGAGAATGACAAGGGAGGGAGGGGGAGAAAAAAGAGAGTGACAAGGGAGGGAGGGGGAGAAAAAAGAGAGTGACAAGGGAGGGAGGGAGGGAGGGAGGGAGGGGGAGAAAGTGTGACAAGGGAGGGAGGGGGGAGAAAGAGAGTGACAAGGGGAGTGCGGAGGGGGAGAAAGAGAGTGACAAGGGAGGGAGGGGGAGTAAGAAAGTGACAATGGAGGGAGGGGGAGTAAGAAAGTGACAAGGGAGGGAGGGAGGGGGAGAAAGAGTGACAAGGGAGGAAAGAAGGGGAGAAAGAGTGAAAAGGGAGGGGGAGAAAGAGAGAGTGAAAAGGGAGGGGGAGAAAGAGAGAGTGAAAAGGGAGGGGGAGAAAGAGAAAGAGTGACAAGGGAGGGAGGGAGGGGGAGAAAGAGTGACAAGGGAGGGAGGGGGAGAAAGAAAGTGACAAGGGAGGGAGGGGGAGAAAGAAAGTGACAAGGGAGGGAGGGGAGAAAGAAAGTGACAAGGGAGGGAGGGGGAGAAAGAGAGTGACAAGGGAGGGAGGGGGAGAAAGACAGTGACAAGGGAGGGAGAGAGATTGACATCCATCACACACACACACAATCATGCAACCCTTACACACACAGAAACACACAATGCATTCCTTACACACACACTCAATGCACCCCGTGCACACACACACACACAATCATGCAACCCTTACACACACAGAAACACACAATGCATTCCTTACACACACTCAATGCACCCCGTACACACACTCAATGCACCCCTTACAGACGCACACACTGCATCCTGTACATACACAGAAACACACCTTGCAGCCCTTACACATACAAACACAGATTCACACAATGCATTCCTTACACACATATCAGGACATCCCCTACACACTCCACCCCCTGGGAACAAACTCATTGGTGGAACATGAAGGTGGACCCCGGGAACCCAGACCTTGAGCTGTGTAAAGGGCCCCCCAAAAATGGAGCTGCTTCCCTTTCTCCCAGAACATTGATTTTTGTGACCACAGTTACAAACAGCCTCCAGAGAGCCTGTTCTACACCAGACCAGTGTAGCCAGACTGCAGCTAGAGCCCATCATCATCCTCATCTGGTTGTAAGTAGGCAATCTAGCATATTATTCGTGGCACTAATCTCTAATTTACCTCACATTAAAGAAACACTATAGTCCCCAGAACTACTGCAGCTTAATGTAGTGGTTCTGGTGTCTATAGCCTGTCCCTGCAGGCCTTTTAATGTAAACACGGCGGCACTCCAGCACTGGCGTTAGTTAGCATGGCAGAAAAATAATTGGAAAGGGTTAGGGGGGCTACTAATAAGGATAGGGGGAGAGGGGTAGGTAGAAAAATAATTGGAAGGGTTTTGGGAGCTACTAATATGGATGGGAGGAGGGGGGAGGTAGAAAAAGTATTGGAAGGGGTTAGGGGAGTACTAATATGAATGGAAGGAGTAGGGTGGGTTCTAATATGCATGGAAGGGGTTAGGGGGTACTAATATGCATGGAAGGGTTTAGGGGGGTACTAATATGCATGGAAGGGGTAGGGGGTTAATATGCGTGGAATGGGTAGGTGGGGTTCTTTTGTGCATGGAAGGGGTAGGGGTGGTTCTTATTTCATGGGAAGGGTAGGGGTGGTTCTAATCAGGAGGATCCCGGCGCTGTATCCGGGTAAGTAAAACCCCTTCCCTGTAGTGACCCTTTAATGTTATTATTTAATCATTTATATAGCGACTGCAAATTCCATAGCGCTGTACAATGGGATAAACAACTCCTAGTTTACGGAATAAGAATATACCCGGCTAGTAAAAATGCTATCACCCCCAGATTTTTTTGGATTCCTACGCCCATGCATGAGGTCTCCTGTAGTTTCTTGTTTTTAGCTTGTGCTGCTAATCTTAGCAATTGCTGCCCAGTACAGCCTTCATTAGTGGTATCACCTCTGCATGCCAAGTCATCATTAAAAGGTAAGTAATAAGCTCAGCCACTGAAGTGGAGCAAGTCAAGGAAGTGTTTACATATATTTTTATGAACAGAGATATATAGTAGTGGTAATTATCGTGGGCCCCATGGTATGAAGACCTCAACATATTAATTAAAAAACAATAGTATTTTTGTAGCATGGCCCAAATGTACAGAGTAAGCACTGCTGTTCTCTGTTATATGCAGCAAATGGACTGATAAATCAGTAATCAAGGCAATTAGATGCATTGATAACTTTCACTCAAAAGTCATGGACAATTCTCAACACTCCATAGATTTCGCACAGTAAATTCGCAATGCACTGCTGAAGAAAATAAACCTTAAAGCAAATGTAAGTTAATGTAAAGTCTATGAGGACTATCCCGCAATTCTAAATAGACAGTAATGTATGTCTTACATAAGCACATAATTAAAATTAAAAAAAAGATATGGAAAACACAAATTCTGGGCATTCTATAATCAGCTTTAAATGAGGCTTTAAAATTAATCCTCTGATCCACTCACTCCATCTCACAGCCTACTAAACATACTTCAAACTGATAATCTCCTGGTTCATATTTCACCACTAAGCGTCTTAGGTACAATGTATTTGCCTCAGGCTACATCACATACATACCCTACACTGTGTGGCAATGGATCGTTATATATATTTGCACGTGATGGCATTTCGTCTTCCAGATTTTATTTGGTTAAGAAAATTGTAGGCCATGGTGATATTCATAAATCAAAATGTACTGACATGAAGCACCACTTTTAGGATTGCGGTTATGACCATGCAGGAATCTGATGATGTCTCAGCTTGATGTGGAAACTTTGATATTCAAAGAAAATATAATCAAGATAAGTTGGGTTGGAATTTAGACATAAAATATACTTACACATGATTTTTTAATGTAGTTAAAAGAAAAAAAAAATGACCTCAACATCAGGCTCCTTTTGCAAAGAGAATCTGATTGGGTTAAATGTCCATTACCAGTTTTTTTTTTTTAATATAATTACATTTAATTATTTAAATATAGTATAGCTAGCATGGACCATGTTTAGAATGGTTATTTTTTGGAATAATACTTTTTGTAAAAAGTTGTATTTAATCTAATCTCCAGATATGTTATTATAGGTTAGGTTATAATAGATTATTTAATTAGGTTATAAATTTGATAATTTTGTATTCTACTCTAAAATGTATTGTAGTGCATCAACTTACAGTGTTTCCTTGATGAACTGCTAAAGTCACACAGACCACCTTATCTTCTTTCCTTTTCACCCCCACCAATAATAAAACAAAATTTACCTACCCCCTCACCCTAATAATAGTGCAGGGAGGCCCTTTAAAATAAATTAAAATATATATATATATACTGACCTTCCAATGTCTTCTTTTTTCAGAGGTACAAAAGGCCAAATATAAAATCCATAATGAGAAAACATGACTATTAAAATAAAGAACAAATTTGCAAAACAAAGTAGTGAAAACATATAGATTGCGACATAAAATGTAATGAGTATGGGTACCCTTATAAGGGCTTTCACACACTATACAATTTCTTTAACAATTATTGTAATTGCATGGTGTGGGAAAAGTCTTAATAGATCAAGGGTAGGGAGGTATTAGGTACTTATTAACCTGAGCCCCTACCTAATTATCATGGGTGATGGCCAGAGGGGGAATATGTCCACTCCTGCTTTATTACCTATTTAAAGCCCTACAGAGGGGATACAGAGGATATTATGTCTCCCCACTTTATTCATTTAATTAATAGTCCCATTCTTTACATTACAACCCCCATCTGATGCCTATGTGTGGGGAATGGAGGGGGTTTATGTTACCAGCTGCTCGCTGTTTAGTGGGAGTATGCGGTAAGTATAAAACCTCACTTGCACTAATGTGGGGGCTATATTAACTTTCATAGACTTTTTAAAAAAAATATCAAATCCGAATTGTCAATGTGCCGGCTGGCCAGCAAGCACTTGCTGGTCTACACACGATTAACAGTCAAGCCACTGGGGTGTTTGGCTCGGTTAAACTGGTTTTCACAAACAAACAGGTTGCTAAACTTCAGACATCCTGAAGAAAATTTGGGAAAAGTTTGTTGGGAAGAACTGAATCGCGCTGTGCACAAGTCTACTTATTAAAGAAAGTCTATCATCAACAAAATATGTGGTTGGTAGAGTCATCTTCAGGTATATCAATAACTATCAGGAATATTATTTAGCCAAACTCACAAGCAATTGTATAGATGAAATTATAAATACATTTTTACTGCTTCCTTCAAAACGGTCCTGGAAATTGATGTAAGTGGCTGCAAATGCATATATAGTTGGTCACTGCAAATGTTCTATACAGCATCCCACATTGCCAGGAGTTTGGAATTCATACACCAATCGGCCACAGCATTAAAATGTGTAATATCCTGTAGGTGCCACTCGTGCTGCCAAAACAGCTCTGATGTATTTTCTGTGTCAAGATGCTTGGCAGAGCATGATTAACAATAAGGTACCCTAGGCACCTACCTAAGCTCCAATTGTTAGACAGAGGCCATGGCTCCACTCATCATCCCTTTGAGAAGAATGAAAGGGGGTCCAAACTAGCAACCTGCCTTCTCTGATGCTTGGTACCCTGGAGCTATAAGGTTGCTTGCTGCTGGTGTTAAGGCAAGCTGGACCACACACATAAAGGATTTTAGAAGGAACACTGAGGAAGGAGACAAGACCAATTTTCACCTTTACACTAGGCATAACAGCTCAATGGTATCTACATCTACTTCAGTTCCTCTACTTATTCTACATTTTCTCTCATATTATTCTAATCCATTGTTCTATTTTCTAAGGTGAAGCAAGACTGCGGAGAGCTTTACCAAGGAAGGCTGAGGAAATGAGAAATTTAAAACTAA